>NC_067312.1:73576404-73908904 GCF_020740795.1 Apus apus | reverse complement strand
CTCTGATTTAGGTAATTTTTCATATTAGAGCAGTGAGTGATACTTAAAACTAGAGACACCTAATTCCATTAAATTTTGGTAATGTGGATTTCAGTCCTTTTTTCACTTCTGGATATATTTGTGGGTTCGTTCATAAAAATAAGCCTTTGAATTTATTTGTTATTTCTCTAGGTATTATTTCATAGGTGCATTATTTTTTTATTATCATTTACTTGTACTTTAAATTATCCTTAGGATACTCAGACACTCCATATAATAACTTTCATCTAGTTATCAGTTTTGTAATAATATTTTATTTCCTTTCTGTGTTTAGCAGGAACGGAGGCAGGGGACTGTGAACTGAGTAGTGCAAGTGCTGAAGAAGGAGGTTTGTTTTGAGGAAACGGGAAAGAGGAAGAAAAGAGAAGGGAAAAATACATAATACTAAGGAAGAAGGAGAGGAAAAAAAACGGGGACTATGGGGAGAAAAAAGATTCAGATTACAAGGATTATGGATGAACGTAACAGACAGGTGAGTAGCAAAAATACTGTATTGGAACATTGTGTTGTATTTCTAAGGTGACTTATAAGTGATTAAAAAGTTGATAACTTTGTGTACATATACATACCTGCTTAAATGTATACATATACACATTGTGTGGAAGGCTATCAAAGAAAAAGTACTTTTGGAAGCAACCAGAAACCTCACACAGTTTTTTCTAGTTTCATAATGTGTAGTTAGGAATTTATCAGTTGAGGCCTTGATTCTACAAAGACTGATGTGTATGTACTACTTTGGGCCCCTTCTGCGCTTGCTTTGATTTCAGTGTGCAAAATACATGATTAAGCACATCTGCAAGCTGTTACAGGATACAGGCTTGAAGTACTGTATTTTGAGAACTATTATAAGTTTATTTGCAGGAGGTCTTGCATTTAAATTCATAGATCCAAATTACTTATGTTTCTACATGTTTGCAGTGATTTTAATTCTGCCTTCTTCCTATATAAATGATACTACTTCATAAAAAGTCTCATATTTTCCTGTCTGAATTTGTAAAAGAATGTGAGTAGCCTAACATCTTCTAATACCTGCATACAAAAATATTGACAAGTTGTAGATAGAATCATAGAATCTATGTTTCATAAATATGAAACAAAGTCTCAGCTACTGATGCTATGTCTAAATAGGTCCAGCAGGACTGGTTAATTAACTGCTTCAGATAAAATGGCTAAGTAGCTGTATATTATCAATACTATCTCTGCTGGTTAATGGTCATAAATTAGAGAAACTGCCTTCCTGTTTTCAGAAAAATAAAGTTCAGCAATTGTCATCTTAAAATCAGTGAAAAGCTGCTGCTGTTTACATTTGATGTAGTGGATAGATGTTTTGCTGAAACTGTAGGTTCACATGTGAGAAACTGGCAACAAAATTATTTAACATTATGATTAGTGTTCTTAATACATTTTGCTGCAATTTAGGAGTAATCTTCAGTAATTGTTTTTAAAGAACTTGATACCAAAATACTATTAATATATTAGATATAATAATTTGAATCATAAATTTCTTCATATATGCAAGGGTTTTTTTTAAGAAGTAATGTTATTAGTCTTCAAGGATTTTATAAAGCCATAAAAAACTGAGCTATGGCATAACAACAAATTATGACTTTTAAATATGCTTTCCAATAGTTCATAATTTTTGTATTGTTAGTAGGCACTTGTGTTCACCATGACGGAAAATTATGTATAAAAGCGAAATTAAATTTATGATGGATATTTTCTTTTGTTTTCCCTAGAGGTTGCCTGTTGCTGTGGGCCAATCCAAAAAGTAGTAATTGTATCACTATAAAACTGTCACTGTATTTATTTTAATTTATTTATACCTTACAATTGAAATGGGATTTGAAATATTGAACAGAATTTATCATTAAACATTAAGACACGAGTTGTTTGAAACTTTCCCATACTTCCGCTGTTTCTTTTTGAGGTCAACCTGAATTATTTTGGAAGTGATACTACAAATTCTTTGTCATTAGCAATGTTAGTTCATACAATAGCTTCAGTGTCAAGTTGCTTACTCAAATATAAGATTTACAGAGAACTTAATCGCCATTTTTTTCAATGAGATATTGTTCAAAAGGCTAAATTCACTTTAGAAATTTAAGACATCTAGTCTTTCAATTCAGTCAGTAGAGTGTCAAGATTTCTAGCACCAGCTTTTAGAACTAGTAACTATGAATAAACCTACAACACTAGGATACTAACAACTATAGTGTTGGTGCAGAAAGCATTTATCTTTCTAGCATTTGATAATATCCCATCATGCTGATTAGTCACGGTGAGGCTGAAGGAATAGATTTGCATTACTTTACCTTCCAAATACAAAAATTGTCTTGATTCTGCTTTTGATTTCTATTAATATATTGAAACATAATTTAGAAAGTGTTTCTACTGGTTTTACCTTCTGCATTCAGTGCCCTGATTTTAAGCCAGTGAAGCCAATGAAAATATTTCCCTTGATTCATTTGTGCTGTGGGATCAGGCTTTCTAGTTGTAGTGATATCTACATGTTTAAATAGAACTAGACTTCCACTAGTAGCTGATTGATCTTTTTACCATTTGTATGAGATAAGCCCCCCTCTTTCATGGGGCTTACTAGTTCTTAAAAGATAATCTATTCCATGGGCTATTGCTGCCTCAGTGAAGCTGCATCAGTTTATTTGTTTTCTAACTTATACACTTCCAGTAATCTTAAAACAGTAACTGGTTTACATTCTTAATTTTTGTTTTAATTGATTACATAATTATATTTGAATGCATAGAAAAGATTAAAGGGTTGCACCATAAGGAAAAAAAAAAAAAAGGTTGAAAACTTTTCATAATAAAATTAAGATACCAGCTGAAACACAATTCCAGAAAGATTACTTGTAGCTTCATTTACTATTATATGGATGGAGACGATTTTCTTTTATTTTCTTTCTTACTACCTCACAGAAAGATGTCTGCAAGAACAGCAGCAAATCTGTTCACTTGAAACTTCCTTACTGTTACTCACATTCAAATTCAGTGTGGTTTCACAATACAAGGCATGTTAGGTGGGAATATGATACACATGGATAGTGTATCCTCAGCTGTTTTCAAGCACATAAATTCTCTGTGGGACACCACATGCAGGGAAAAGTAAGTGGAACACATCAGAATCAAGGGGATACAGCAATAGTTTAGTTCTTCTGCTCTCTCCTAGTGAAAAGGTGAATCTGTTTGGATAACAGAGTTTTTGCAAAAGGGTTTAAGATTTAAAAAGGGCCATGAAAGGTGATTTCTGTCCTTGCTTTTACACTCCTTCCCCAGTGTCCTGACTAGCTATTTACATTAACCATTGAATGGAGCACTTGTTCTACTAGTATCAGCACTGCTTTCTTCCACAATACTGTCTGCTGTTGTAGGAGACTCCCCAACTGTTCAAAGTGCTCATATGACTGGATTGGGAAGGACAGAAATAGTGCTGACCTCCCTTCCAGAAGATTCCTTCCAAGCAAGTCTACCTGGTTGAATTTGTGTACTTTAGTGACCATATATTAAGAAGTGTCAGTTGAAACTGTCCAGAGTCAGATACCTTACTGCAAATTTCATGAAAATGTGCAATATGGGGATATGATCTGCACTTCCCCAAGAACTATTTAAAACTTTGACATTTTGAGACAAGTTAAAGGAAAACTTCTGCAACCTAGACATTAGAAGCCAGGTCCTTTTACCCTGTGCTGCATAAGATCTCTGTCATTGACCTCAGTGAGTGAAGTATTCAGGCTTTTAACTAAGAGGAGCCATTAATTTTGTGTTGTTTCATGTGGGCTGCCAGTTGGCTGTATTTTTGTGGCCATTAGAATTATGTGGTGACAAAGGAGGCAAGGATGTTTGAATCTTCTGAGTAATCACAAATACTCTGCAGTTGTGAGAGTTTCAGACAAGCCCATCTGAAAAATTCCCTTTCCCTCCTTTTTTAGCCACAGGGCGAAGAATTTTAAATAACTGCCAGGCCTAGAGTAAACATGTATTTACTTGTGTAGTTTAGTTACTGTCATGAAACTAAATGGAAATTAAAAGTCCCAAGAGAAGCCTGTTATAAGCAGCCAATGTGACCAGAGACTTTATTTTTATTATTGCGGCACTGGATAATGTAGTAGTCTTAAATGTGGAATGAATCTCTGGTAGTGTTGCTTAGGCTCATGAGACCACAGTATCCTTGTCAACAGCCTATTCAAGTAGATATTATATTAGTTGCACCACTAACAGAATTGATAGCCAAAAATATCAGCACTGACATCTGATGTTGGAAGCTCCTGACTCTTACTAGTTCTTTGTGCAGAAGTTTCAATTGGCCAAATTGGAGAAGGCTGCTATGAAGAATCCTGTTTTATTTGAAAAAAAAAGAAAAGAGGGAGGGCATTTGCAAAAACATGGGTCAACATATGAAAGAAAAATTGCATTAGTTAACCTCAGAAAAATCCTTGTATTTTTTCTATTTAATAACTTTGAAATTTTTAATGAAGGCCTTTTGTGGTCTGCTGTAGACTGAGATCATCTGAAACTCTCTTTGCAGCAGTACAGGCTGGGCTGCCCAGATCTCAAATAAATAGGTGTAATGACGTAAATTATATTGTATTACTGTCATAGAAGGTCACTTACAAAATATCTCATTAAATCCATGGGCTGTGAGCTAAATCCAGAGGAACACTGACCCAGGAAAGAGGGCTTATTGACCCACTGACATTCTAGTATCAGGTCTGGAACACCTGCTCTCTTCTAATTCGCTGTTTTTCCTATGTATTACTAGCTATCAGGTCTTACATGGCGATCCACCATTTCTTATCCCTTCGATCATCTAAATCATTAGTTCTGCACTTTTGTCTCCTGCTCGTGAAGCATGCTGTTTTCAGATTCACAGCTAAAACTGAGTTAAGCTTATCTAATGATTCTGCATACCATTTAAAACATACCTTTCTATTTGTAATGAGCTGCTGGGAGCTTAAGTATTATTAAATACCATAGGAAGTGTACACTTCAGCATTAAGGTGCTTAAATAGAAGACATCCTTTTTAAAAGCAACATATCTATGTAACCCTGAGGTACGACACTAACAAACTCTTGCTGTTTAACATTTTCATTCATAGACTGTTTGTCATTCTTTGATTCCAGAAAATCTGTAAAGCCATAAACCAGACTTACTGCAGTTATCAGCTCAATAGAGAACAAATTAAAGCAGATAAGTAAAGTGAGGTTACGGGGCAGGGGAAGAATATCCCAGAGGGAAATGACCGTTTGCAGGAAGACCTAGATTTGTTCTACTGACTTCGATACCTAATGCTGTTAGTTTCAAAACTAATTTCAGCCTCGTGTGTCTATTTTTATCTGTGTTTCAACTCCTTTTAAAAGGAATGAGTAAGAGACTATCAACTGAATCAGAAACTCCCTTGTAGAAAGAGAGAAGAGCCTTGCACATGAGCACAAGTTAGATAGAATACTTTTTTTCACTAATTTCCTGGCATTTCAGTCTTTGCAAATTGGGTGTCTTCATTTTATCCAATATCTTTTTTTTTTTTTTTTTTTTTCCCTCAGGGAAATGTTTTCCTGTGAAAACAGCTGTTAATCTATGCAACTAAGCATCATTCTGTTCAATGAATGTTTGTGTTACACATCACATGCTTTTTATCTTTTAGGTATTCAAATTCCTTTTCTTGCTTACGTTAAATTGCACACAACAGTACATATACTTCAAATACAGAATTACAGTTACACCTTGCTCCTAGTTTTTTGCAGAGGTGGGGTTAGGTTTCTGTCAGCAAAGAATACACCCCAAGTTTTCATTACTCCTAAATTGTAGTGATCTGTACAACTCTGGCAGCACATTTCACTTTATACTGGACTATCTGAGAAATAAAGTCTTAAGAGAGCTGCTGAACTGAACTGTGGTTTTCTAGAACACATTATATTTAAGTGTGTTTGTATTACAAATGTATGTTCTGAGCATAATTTAGAGTGGATTAGCATAAGGTAAATATTTAGGTCAAATTACTTTTAATTTGAAGTGTGAGCAAGAATCCTAAGTAAAGAGAGTGCAGTAGTGAATGAGGCATCTGCCAGCACAGCAGAGCTGAAAACCAGTGCAGACACGGGCTCAGCCTTGCTGTCTTGCAAGGAATAGGTTGGAAAGCCCTGAGGGAGAAAGAGCTGGCGGTGGGAAGCAGAACTGAAGCCATTGTGGAGAGGAAGAAGTTACACTCTTCCTGTTATGACAGGAAATGCAGACAAATGTGCTTCCTGACCATTTGCTCAGCAGGGAATGAAATATTCTTTGACCTTTACCTTATGAACATTTTAGCAGCACAGAACCAGTAAACATGTTTTTTTTACCCTAAACATCTATTTGTACCTGCCAGAACTGGTGATAGCATACAAAAGAAGAAAAAAAAAAAAAAAGAAAAGAAACAATGTTTCTTGTATATTTTATTAGCTACTATGACTTTGATAGAGATTATGAGGGGTTTTTTTGCCAAAAATACATACATATCTGTATATCTGTATAGAATAGACTTAATTTTATCTCTCTGATTCAACAAAAGGAAATGAAGTATCAGAGATTAACCATTATCCTTGCAACCCTGTCTGCTTCTAGATCTTAACTTCTAAGTTAAAGTGGGAAGCATATTGATACTGTCTAACCTACTAATTTCTGAGCTCCTATCTCATCTGTTAACTAACACATCTTCCATTTCCCTTCTTTTTACTTACAAAGAAGAAAATTGTATGAGACCCACCTTCATGTGTTGGATTTGGGCAGATTGAATTACATCACTATTTCAAGTATTCGATCTGTTATTTATGTACTAATATACTAAAAAGGGGGTGTAACACACAAGTACAAAACCTCCTTTTTTATACAGATTTATCATGAACATTTTATTTTTCATAGCTATAATTTTAGGGCATCCTGCTTAGAACTGCTCTTTATCTGAACTATTCAGCAAGTTGTAGCTCAGTATGCTTGAGGCTTTCTGGGACAATAGCTCTTTTACCAGCACAAATCACTGCTGTCTCCTCCCTGTAAATTATGCTGGAGGGTTATAAGAACATGGAAGCAGGCTGCTGAAGGTCCTTCACTTCTCTTTAAAGGGTCTTTCATTTAATATGGCATGCCCAGCTAATGCATAAAGGAAGGTTTGTTTGGAGTGAATCCTGCGCTGGTGCTGCTTCCCAGTCCCACCGAGGGTTAATGTAAAGATAACCAGGCAGCCAGGCCTCTTCATATGACAAACAGATCTAAATAAAAATCAAATAGGAGGAAGGGGAAGAGAGAATATGACAAGAGCTCTTGCCTCTCCAGTAGTAGTTTGGGATTTCAGTATACGATAGGATTAGCTGCCTGTTGTTAGTGACATTTTAGTCAAGAGCCCTTTGTTTTCCACATGGACAACTTGAATTTATTATGTTTGAAGTTGGATAGATTGCTTGTGTAGCAGCTCGTATTTGTCACATGCATCGTATCTACCACACAGTTGTGCTAGTCCCTGTCTCAGAGATGAAATAAGAACAAGAACAATAATATTTATTCTTGACCAGGCAGTGGCTCTATCAGACGCTTCTGTGCATCAGTGGTCCCTGATTTTCAGTAATCACTCATATGTGTTTAACAGCAGGAGATGCATATGGGAGGCACTAGGTGCAAATTCCCTGTTTCTTTTGTTTTCCTGTGTCAGCAGATATATATATTTATAATCAAAATAGGAAGAAGCAAGGGGAATGCTTATATTTTGCCACTGACTGGACTGAATTGCTTGAAAAATCACAGGACTGCTGCGTTCAATACACAGAATGTTAGCACATATGCTGTGGCTGTTAGTGACAAACATGGAGTGCTGTTACCACTCGGCCTCCTGGAGTAGATGAGGTTTCAGGACAAGTACTAGAAGAACCTGAATTAAAGCAAAAAAATAAGCTAAAATTTAATAAGTCCAAACCATTCCCACCCAAAAATACAGAAAGAAACATGACAAAGGTAAAGAAGGTAGCCTGAAGGCTTTATTAATTTAATGGGATTATTTATAGCTGTTTCTGTTCCTCCACCAATGTATTAACATCTGTGAGAAGCACATAATTGTTGTTACAAAATTAGCTAAATAAAGACTATTAGCAGTGGCCACTATCACCATTTACACACACACATATTTAAATTTAAATTTCAAGGCATGAAAGAATTTATACTCACAACAAAGCAACATTACCTTCTAGTTTATTTAGTCTAAGTTTTACTTACTAGCAATTAAACAAGGAAGTGTGCGCTTGTCCAAACTGCCCTCTAAATGGAGCATATCACAGTGTGTACTATGCAGGCTTGAATTCAAGCTATCTGCAGCCCCACTCATTGCAATGTCTCGTCCATAAACCACCTCTCAGAAGATTTTTGCAGCTTTATGCATGAAGAGCAAGTTGAGAGGTGTTTCCGTGTTTCCACAGTATTAAAGAAGATCCAGAGTTGAAGTGGAAAAACATCCTTTTAACAATCTCCTTTTGTCAATGTCTTTCCTTGAGCACATACAGTGGGCTTCACCTTTGGTTAGAATTTCATCCAAAATGTATGAAAAGCTCGCCTTGATTTATGTTAAGGAAGCTAGAAGCTGGCTACTTCACTGTTAGGGTTTTGTTGGGTTTTTTGTCAGTTTTTCCCATAGTTGAGAGCAGTATCTGCTTTGCTCACAGCCTGTACAGTCATCAGCATTTGTAATATTTCATATACAAAAATGCTTCAGTAATCTACCCTCTCAGTACCACCATTCCTATTATGAGGGCAGTTTGCCTCTGAAGGTTTTAAAAATAACCTTTAAATAAGTAAAATAACTACAGGACTAAAACAGACAGAAATATACTAGTAGGTTTTTGATTAATACAAAGAGATTGAATTAGGTTATTTTTTTGTATGTTTCAGGGGTAAACTCTGCACATTGCTCTTTTTGCAATATATAAAAACTCTGCATAAAAGCAACTCATAACAGTAATTAAACACTGTCAGTGATTCAAACCTTGTGTTTTATGTACACATGTTTAAAAGTTTTTAAAGACAGTAGAATGCTGGTCTTTTATCTGATCCACTTCCTGCCTCCACTCCACTCCCATTCTCCCCAGTTCTCACACTGTCATTGTAAAATACTACATCTCTGAAAAAGAAGGACTTTCCAAATAGCCTGCCTCCTAAAGAGGAGAAAATTTGTGAATTGAAAAACATCTAAAAATTGTCAGTGGTTTAGACAGCAGAGATAATTAATCACATCTTGACAAACATTGTCAGGAAAGAACATGTAGTGATTTGATTTTTCTGCTTAAGTAAAAAGTTAAATATTAAACAGATATTGAAATGCATTAATTTTTTTGGATGTCCTTTTTAAAATATGTTGGTGAATTGTCTCACTGTGTATGTTTTCTTTCAGCCTCACCAGTGTTTTTTATGTCAAATGGCAAAATAACAGTCATTGTTATACAATGCTATCATGACTGAGAACTTTGAACACAGTATATAATAATAAGACTGTATGACCACCTGGATTTTTTTGGTACAGTAACTACATCTACTCGAAAGTTTGTGAACATGCAGATTGTGTCTGTCTTGTTCATTATCAGCTCTGAATCAGTTCAAGTGCAGTCAGAGCTTCTTAAGTGTAGTTTTCACTCTACTTTCCACCTAGAAAAAATGAGACCAAATATTTTTTAAAATTTACATTAATTTTTGCCACTTGGCAAATCTTCTGCAATAGATACTTTTCAGTTTCTGTGGGTGTATCTAGGCTAACGTAAAGAATGGTTAACAAACTGAGGCACAAAAAAGGTTAAGTAATAAAGATGATGTGTTATATTATCCACAAACTGTTGTAAAAACAGGACAATTTTATATATATTTATATATATATAACATATATATGTAATACATACATGTAAAGGTAAGCCATCATGAAAGGCGTATTTTTTTAAAAATGTAATATTCCAGATCACCATAGAAACAATCATAGATACAATTGTTTTAATGCACTTACCACCATTTGTAGAAAGCATTATCTGAAAGATTTAGAAAATGTTAGAAAGATCAAAGAGTTAAAAACAAATCAAATTCTGAGCAATTAAGATTATGTTTTAAGGAGAAGGAAAAAAAAGTCTAGCTGTTTTTCTTTTTTTCACTTTCCACAAAAAGGAACTCTAACCACTGTCATTCTGGTGATAAGTATTATGAAATAAGTATGTGCTGTGCAGCACAGCTGTGTGGTTATTCTAAATGTTCGGGAGCACCTAAGAGTAAATGCAAACAGTGGCTTTAAAGATATTTCTGTACTGGAGTGTGCTTTGATGGTAAGAAGCTGCAACATGCTAAATTCTGAGGTTTCTGTGCAACAGAAACCATACTGTACAGAGACACTCCACCTACAGCCCTGTGGTCAAGAAGTTGATTGAAAGACATTTTAGATGCAGAAAAATATGTTGAGTTAGTACATTTTGTTTTCTGTGTGTTTAGCTTTTTCTAAGACATGCTTACATATCTATATATATATATATATATATACACTTCAACAAATGTATTGCAATTTTCTGTAATCAGAGAAAACATTAAAAGAGTATCTGAAAGACGAGGGTTCTTTTCAGAATTTGAATGAAGTTTTGTTACCTATCACGTCAAGCATCCCAGATATCAAAAGCCATTGAGACAGACAAAAAAAAAAAAAAGTAACTTAGTATCAATTATGCTTAACAGTACAGTACTGTGAAAATGTGTTTTTAAAATGCTTGAATAACAATATTTAGTGGCAATCCATCTTTTCTTAAGAGTACGTTGACAGAGGCTAAAGAGATTGAAATTACAATAAAAAGAATAACATTCAGTATACATTTGGGAGAATAAATGTTCATAGCTTTGGCATAGAGCCTCATGTTTCTGAGATAGACTAGCAAATAGGGATTAGCAATACTTAAAGGTCACATTTTCCATGCCTTGATGTGGTGGGATTTTAAGGTAGTCTAGGGTTGCAGTTAGCATTAACTTGCATTAGGAGTGTGACAAGATAAAACAGCAGCCATATGAACCGTGTACAGGAGAATCTACTTGCCTCAGCACTAAAGTTCAGAGGTTCTACTGCTTAAGGGTATTAAAGAATGGAGCAACAAGTGCAGGATTAGGCAGGACTATAAATGCATTGCATGCCTGTCCTTGACATATCAAATACCTTGACTACTAGCAGAACAGTATTTTTGTCTTAAAAATTATTGTCATTGAAACTTTTATGATAAAAGATGTAGGTATATAAAAAAAAAATCATAGTCATTGTATACACTTAATGGAAATTTAATATATGACGTAACAGAAGTAGAAAAAATCCACCATACAATTGGCTTGAACATTTCATGGTAGTTTCTCATTTTAAGTCACATGTCTTACAGGAACTTGTAAGTTAGTGCAGAAAAGAAAAGGGAAAAAAAAACAACAAAGAACAAACAACATTTATTTCAAAATGTGCAGGTCTTTTCATTGTCACAACAGTCACTGTGAGAAATTAACATTTTGTACAGAGTAGCAATATTTTTCATACTGTGCAGGTTTTGCATGGTGTCAGGGCATTTGCTGGCCTACAGAGAACTTGTACACACATCCCTATTTTTCCTATGCAGTATGACCCAAAGTCCTTCATACTAAAAAATGCCAGTTCATGTATCTAAGCATCTAACCTGAAATGAAATAATGTATGCCGCATATGTGTTTAGAAAAGACTGTGTTTCTAAGGTGGTATTTGTTGCTGGTCAGTGTTGTTTCCTCTTCATTCAGGCTTTTAAGTTCTCATTTGTCACATGGGTGTTTGAACTTTTAACACTAGATGTGTCTTCAAAATTATTGTGAGGGTGTTTACTTGAGCAATGTATCTCTTTTACGCAGCTTAAATGCTGTATGAACTAATTTCTTCATTAAAAATCTAGCAGGAGTTTTGGGACATGGAATCAAAGTCAGTAATTCTCAATAATAAGAACTGACTGCCAAAATCTGAACTATTTCCAGCTGTAAATCTGAGGTGCAGTTTTAAAATCCACGGTGCAGTTTTAGAATATTGATGTGAAAGATGCATACCATATAAAGAGTATATTAATTTAAAATTTATAGAGAAAGATGCAATATTAACACTTCATAGGGCTACTTAATGAAAATGCTCTTTACCTGTATCTTGAGTTTTGTGCAGCCAGAATTCGGTATATTTCATCACTTTCATAACACACCCATACATTCTGTTTTGGAACTATATCTATATTTATGCATTTGCCTTCTGAACTTGTTCAATTCAAAGACTACAGCAATCACACATTTCCAAAAAAAGAAGGGCTACAAAGACCAGCTTGGGGATTTTTTTGACGGACTTTTTTCTCTTCTTTTTTTTTTTTTTTCTCCAGGTGACATTTACGAAGAGGAAATTTGGGTTAATGAAGAAGGCTTACGAGCTGAGTGTTCTGTGTGACTGTGAGATTGCTCTGATCATCTTCAACAGCACCAACAAATTGTTCCAGTATGCCAGCACTGATATGGACAAAGTGTTGCTGAAATATACCGAGTACAATGAGCCGCATGAGAGTCGAACGAATTCAGATATTGTTGAGGTAAGATCTCATGTTCTGGGAGGATTCTGTTTTCACTTTGCTCTGAGGCAGAAGTACTCAAAGTGAGAGGCCTGATCTTCTTTATTGAGGGCTGTAGAGCATACCCGGGAGGTGACATAGCAGAAGGAGAGCAGAATAGGAGCAGCAGACCTTGGGGGTGGTGCAGTAGAGACTGGAGGGAATCCAAGTCTTTTGTGAACCATAAGTTTTATCCTCCTGAGTCTCACACGCTCAGCAAAAACCCTGCAATGGGATCACTGCCTCCCTGTTGTCCCACATTCTGTAGTGCTTTGTCCCTTTGTCCCATCAGTCCTCTACACACCTGGACCACTTCCTCCTAGCTGAATCTGCCCATTGTCTCCTAGTCGCTGCCAGTGATGTGCTCTCCAGAAAGCACGGTGTGCCTTGTCCCCTTACTCCAACAGTTTTAATGTACTCCATCCATGAGGAACTAAAAAAATACACTGTAAAAGACATAGAAGAAGATCTAGAATCGCTGCTTTATGGCATCTAATTGACCTGTTTCATTTTTTTTGTTATTTACAAAGGAAGGAGGTTTCACAAAATGCATGTGAAGTTTACTTACTATGACAAATGTTTCAGCTCTCTCACACAGAATGCTGCCTTTATATAATAATAGCAGTATCAAACCAACACCATCAGAACACTGGAGACACCTTGTAATTAAAAAAAACAACACAATAAACATATAGGAAAATTTGTATTTCCAATTACTGAAGATTATTAATTAAAATTTAAGATTTTCAATTTTCAGCTTCTAATGTTTGCAGATAAGTCAGCTTAATTTATAATCACATGCAAAATATATAAAGCTTTGAATGATTTTGTTGTAATAGCAAAACATTCAGAGTACTATGTAAAAAATTGCTTAGATAACTTACACAAATTTTATTTTCAAAGCACCTAAATGATTAAGCATCTAACAGTATGATTGTAAAAGCTCTTGAAAGGATGAGGTCTTGTCTTGAAGATCAGTCGAAATTTTTTCATAAATGCTTCTGAATACCTTGGCCTATACAGTTAGATTCCTTCAGATCTTTTTAAAGGTATTAGTTTCATATTTTTATATAATCTGGATGTTGTCTAAAATGAGACTTTGGTGATTTTGGAAGCTTCACCTGGGTTAGCCACGTATTTGAGACTATCATTGAAAGAAAATAAGGTTGTAAATTGCACGTGAAATATTTATGTTGGAGAAAAAATACTATAGAATAAACATCATTATACTTTTTACAAGATGTTGCAGTCACACCACCATAGATTAGCAAAGTTTGCAACCAAGAAATTCATATCCCTTTTCTGTCCATCCTTATGTAAACATATAGGATGATATTGTTTCACTTCCTTCGTGATCTCCCGGCAGATGTTCTCCCTTGTTAGGAGAGTATGAGGTTCTGACAGCAGAACAAAAATTTATGTGAGTTAAGACTAAGAGGAAAGTACATTATTTCTTCCTCCTCTCCATCATCTCTTTTCCTTTCTTACTTCAAATCTCCTGTATAGACATGAAGCCTTTCCTGTGACCTAGCTCTGGTAGGCCCATGTCCTGTCCAGCAGAATTCAAATTCTGTCCCCAGAATAATGTCCTGTCCTTTTTGAGTGGCAAAAAGCCAGAATATTCTTGGCAGGAAAAATTTCCTGTGATATCTTTACCTCTTCCTGCAGGTTTTCTTGTGGGAATAGGTGAGTAAGCCAGCAGTTAAGGATTTATTACTTGCTTCACAATGAATGAATACTTTTGATCATGAGAACTATGGTTTTTCAATAAAATTGAGTGGAAATATAAAACTTAAAATCATGTCTATTTTGTTGTAACTCCAAGACATTCCGTAAGAGCACTCTCTGCACCAACAAAGTCCCTTTTCTGCAAAGATAGTGGGCCAGTTTGGATATTCTGACAGGCAATTTTGCATGCAAATATATAATTTTATGGCTATACTGAAAATTTGGTGACCATCTCGTTTTGCTCCTCTAGAAGAAGCCAAATAAAAGTAGGCAATTGGAAGAAGCAGTATTTAAATTGAGTGATCTAACAAGAGGCAGAAAAGGCCAAATTAACTGCGTGGTTACAGTTTCCGTATTTTTTTTTTCATATTTTCTGTCAGCCCTGAATTCAGTCATTCAATCGTTTTG
The DNA here is from genome assembly GCF_020740795.1 of Apus apus. Taxonomy (NCBI): domain Eukaryota; kingdom Metazoa; phylum Chordata; class Aves; order Apodiformes; family Apodidae; genus Apus; species Apus apus. The sequence continues at coordinate 73,894,099 of NC_067312.1, read as the reverse complement.
CTGTTAGGTTTTTCAATATTCTGCCTGTAATGCTAAATACTTAAGACACAACAGTGCCAGTACTATTTCAGGATCAATGGAGTGCAGGGTATAGGTTTTGAACAAGAGTTTCAAGTTATCATGCCTGTACTTGATAATTAACATAACAGTTACAAGAGAGGAACAGGGCCCATGGAAGTATGCCATTTGAGAAATGGCTTGACTCTTGGTGTAGTATGGATATATTTTTAGGTACAGGATATAAATCTGTGACACATTTAAATATTTAAATTGATCAGTTAAACTGACTACATTACACACATTTTCCTTGTAAGGAGCCCATTTATTTTTTTTTCACTTCCAGACAGCTAGATGTCACACTTACAAGTTTTTAATCTTGTTCTTCCAGAGCAATCAACAGCAGCTGAGAATCAGACAGTATTATTAAATCTGATAATTTTCTACTAAATGACTGTTCAATAACTATATTTCAGCAGAAGAAAAGGGCATAGCTGTCCTCACAGATTTCTGCACAGTGTTAGAGAAAGAAAACTTTTTTAGGTAGACTTACGAAAATTTGAAATATAACTGTCAACCATACAGAGGTCTTTAATTTAGAATCCAATTTGTGTGCACATTCAGCATAATATTAACTATTTAGTTGCTTTTTGGATTTGGTAGAACTGTGTAATCAGGCATTAGAATGTGGTTTGACTTCTTTGAACAATCTATATTTAAAGAAAATCAAAAGAGTAGGTCTTTAATATGTAGTTAATTACTTTTTAGTTAAACCACCGCTATTCAGATGGAAAAATTACATTAATTTTCTTGTAGGTCTTGCTAAAGCTGATAATTTTATTAAGCAAAATTTTTCCATTTAATTACTAGGATTAATTATATTTAGCATTTCTGAAGGAATGAGTCTTCAGGCTATAATTTGTTACTTGAAGTATCAGAAGACACCAAGTGTCATACTTCTAACAAACATTACAATTTTTCAAAGGAAAAAATATTTTACATAAACATTAGTACTTGTATGACTGCAAATCAAGCAATATGGTCCTACCCAATTTATACATATACAATCTGATTACATCTGTTATACTGTAAAATGGAGTGGCTTAATATTAAGAGAATTCTGAAGTTCAGTTACTGTTAGTCTTCGAGCTATTTTGGTTTGATGATTTAAACAAGTAGCTTATACTTTCTTTACACATGTATTAATTTTATTTACAAATAAACAAAATAACAGAGATGGTCTTTTCCAGATACCTCTTTCAAAATGCAGTAGATTAATGTGCAATTCAGAATATCTGAGTTCTTTAGCTCACAAAAATTATCTACCAACTGAATGCATTTCAGTTATTACCTGGTAAATACAACATCCAGAGGTAACTGAAAGTAAATGTGCACTCATGAAGGAGAAAATATTTGCATTCAATACTCAAGTTTATCCATTTTAAGCAATAGTGCCAATTATTGTGAATCTTACCAGAAACCTGTGTGGAGGCTTTATGATATGTATTAGTTGGGGGGGGGGGGGGGGGGGGGGGTAATTAATAATAATAATAATAATAATAATAATAATAATAATAATAATAATAATAATAATAATAATAATAATAATAATAATAATAATAATAATATCATTCTGAGACTTCTGTTTAGAGTTAACTGGATTCTTAAAACTGAAGTATTCATGTCCTTATCCACCAAACCACTCACACCACAGTTGTTCATTCGAGTTTATTTCTGTTAAAAAAGGCATGTTGGTTGCTTGATATAGTAACAGAATAACAGAACCAGTGCAGGATTCCTTCAACGCTGAGGAAAAAAACATTAATTTCGTCTTTGTGTAGCTTCCAAGTGCTATGTGTAAAGACCAACAACAACATATTCAGCAGCTGTCATTTAAAATCCTGTGATATAATTACTAGATTTGTAATTCTTTACTTTAAAATGGGATTACATTTTCTCTCATTACAAAATCCTGTGGCATTTAGTGCAGTCTTTGGTACTTAAGTGGTGTTTTTTACAACTAGACATCCAATCTGTCCTTAGACATTTGTCAATACATCCAGTTCCTGTCTGCTGTGTCAGAAAAAAAAAATTAAAAAAAATACCTTATGGGTTTTTTGTTTAGCATTATCAACATAACTGTATAGGACTAGGCAATAATTTTCTTATGGCACTGAGAGGGAGGAGTAAATATCAGAGTTGTACAACAGACAGTTATATGCATTATCCATTTTTTACATTTACTTAAAAGGAGAGCAGATCCTCTCCTTGTTTCTGTAAAAGAGAAAAGGATGTAACACACTAATTTCAGTGATATTTCACTGCCACACTACTGTGGGTAATTAGAATCAAGTGCCCAGAGCACTGTGAGCCCACTGCTTAGGAGACAGAAAGGACATCATCATTTGATTGTAGGGGGTGTAATTCAGAGTAGAAATATGGGGAAATATTTTGCATCCTTGCTCCAGATGTGATTACAATCCTGACCACATTACAGTAATCTGCTATGGTTCATCAACTAGGCCATCACACCTTTGCTGACTTAAGGTGAAACTTCCTGCCTGTTTTCTCTCTTGCTGTCCCTTCTTCTTTGTCGCTTCTTTCATGTCAAGGCATCAGCTACTCTCTCAGCTTTAGCAGACCTCTAGTGAGTTTTTACTAAGTCCTGGGTTTGATTCTGTTTTTTAGACACTGAGGCTAAAACGTTGTTCCTTGCTCTGCATGCACATAAATCCACAAATCACCACCTTCATCTTCAGCTCTTTTAAAGCCCCAAATCTATCAGTTTCTTTTACCCTGCTGCTCTTACTGTCCCTCTTTCTCCAAGTAGATCCTATTTCTCTGCTGATTCAGTGGTCACTACCTTAAACACAAGTTCTCTGACTAGGTCAGCCCCTTCAACCCATTTACAGTATCTTCCTTTTTCTGACCAACAAACATCCACCTCCTCAGTTCCCCTCTGCCATACCACTAATCACTGGCAGACTAAAAAGAGGAACCCAAACTTCCTCCATTTTCCTCTGCTAACTAAGGTTCTATGTTATCAGTACTGATCACCCACCAAATCTTCTCTGAATTGTGTAAAGTTCACTACTCAAAACTGCCAATTTGCATGCATGCACACACATGCCCATGATCTTTGCAGCTGTCTTTTATCTTACAATAGAACTCTTCCATGACCTCAGTGTCTTTTCCTTTTCTGAAATACCTCTCTTGCTATCTGCCTTTGGCTCTGTCCTTTGCTGGCATCTGGCTTCAACTAATCCTTTTTCTGTCTCTCTTGTTGTTTTGGTTTGGGTTTTTTTGCTTTATTTTGTTTTGTTTCTACATAAAGGAAGATGTCATCTCCTGCAATATACTGTCATACCCTCTGCTTCAATAAAACCTTACCTTGTTTGACTTCTCAGCTGTACATTGCCTCATTTTGTGTGGTTTATTTTTTATGTTGTGGGTTGTTGTTTTTTTTCACCTGAATACTTATCAAGCATACTATGCCCTTTCACCCACCTCTCCACTCACTCTTTCAATTTTGCTGTGTTTTAATGCACAGTAACAGGTCCCCACTCAAAGTACTTGCAGCCCTACTTCAGACATGGCACAGTAAGAACAGGTAGCAAAATAATGTGGTGATGATGATACGGTAATATGATTTTTCATGTAAGATATGTCAATCCTGTTTCCATCAAACAATGTTTATACCTCTCATGCCAGGGACCATTTTTATGCATTTCTGAGATTCTCTCCATCCTCAACTCATCCTCAGCTTCTTCCTTCATAATCTTTTGCCCACTGCAGTCAAGTACCTGATTCTTTTTTTTTTGTCTTCCTGCCTCTGAAAGGGTTATTAAGTTGTGCTTTCCTTTGTCTCTTGTCTCACCAGCTATTCTGTTAGTCTTCCCATTAGGGAACACTTTTCTGTTACACTTGATGCCTCTTCATCCTCTTTTCCCTTTTCTTTCTCACTGAAATTGGATATGTTTGAAGAAACTTGCACTGGGTAAACTCTTGATTTTAGCGATACTGAAGACTTCATCACAAATCAGCCTGAGCTGCTTTAGAGGACTTTAATTACCTTAGGGCCATTGTGATGGAGTTGCTGGTTGACCATGGGAAAACAGTATTTCTAATTTACAATAGTATGTCACATTTTAAAATAATTTACAAATTATAGCTTGTTTTTCATCAATACTCAGGATCTAGCATTGTCTTTTTAATTTGTTTTGCATAGAGCCATACATCTTCATTGCTCTAGTAGCTGCTGATATATTGACCTTTGGCAGAGTCTTTTCCCTTCACCAGTGGGCTCCGTATTTGGTGATGTAGAATGAACTGAGGATAGCAAGAAAGATGAGTACCATTTGAAGCAGCATTTTCATGCAAGGGGAAGAAGTGAGCTTGTGGATGTGTGAAATTCTCCCCGCAGATTGCACATTCTGTGGGTTTTACAAGACACAGAGAGATCTTTACAGACCTTAATGTTAAGATGCTAAGAAATACCAAGGCTTATAGGATGGTGAAATTCAGACTTTTCTTTGGTGTGTGTGTTATTACTAGTTAAAAAAGGTATTTTGCTATTAAAAAATGTGTATCATGAAAACAAGCAACTAATGATAGATAGCAATGAATAATTCCACAGGTTTGTAGAAGAACTATATTGAATGAAAGATCCGATCACTTTTAGTCTGACCAGCAATGGAGTGTTAATAACCATGAAATACTACAAAGTCTTCTGAAGGCTTGAGGAACTCGAGACTTAAAACTTAGCACAACTTTAGCACATTGGAAGGCTGGAGTTGATGAGGATGGCAGTAAAAAGTGCATGTTTGTGAAAGTATATTGTGCCTGGGAGGAGTGCCACAGTTCTGTTTTGCTGAGGGACTTGCTGCACATTATCCTATTAATTCTTACAGGTGTGCAGTATGTCCTATAGAACATGTAGAATTACCCACTTGGTGTGGAAGTTCTGAATGAGATGAAGAAGAAAAAAAATTCCATCAATTATTTCTAAAGGTCACAGAGCTAATGACTAGCTGGGAGGTTAATTAGATTCTGAAAGCCTCTTAATATCAATTAAGACTCTTATCTGTATATTTGTAGTAAATAAGCCCATATAACTCTCTAAATGTGCTCTTTTTAGGAAAAGTAAGGCAACTGTTGTAGCTTGTTTAATTTAATAAGTGTGTTTTCTTCTTTTGTCATCATAACGTAATACTGCATACAAACAAACTGTGAAATACACACCAACTCAGCTCTTCAGCATTGAAATCAGGGGAATTATTTCAGCTACCATGGGCTGAAGATCTGGGACAGTATAGAAAGTAAGTCTGTATGTAAGAAAGGTTATTCAGGGTGATCTAAAGACAGTACAGTCTATTGGATACTGCCCTGGACCAGGACTCATGAGACTTGGATTTTATTAATAGCTTTGCCAAATATTGTTGTGTGACCTTGGACAAGTCACATTTCCTCCTAATACTTCAGTTTCCCTATCTGTAAAATGGGGATAGCATTATTGATTTCCTTTGTAAATTGGTTGAAAACCAGCTTGTTAAACAAACAGCTACTGTTACCAGTTTCCATGGGCCAGGAGATGATTGGACAGGGTCAACTGGCTAAAGAATTTCCTTTGGGTGATGATTTAGGCTTTTTAAATGCTTACTTCTTGTTTCATTTTTAGTAAATATAAGCCAAACCATTATTGCTAAACTCATGTATGACAAAATCATAGGATTAGCTTCAAGATCTTCAGCGTATTTGTTATATTCTGTTGACTTTTTTTGTATTCTGTTGACTCTGAGTTTTGAGCCCTTGGAAAATGTGTTTGTAACCTAATATCCTCATGAGCTTTTTCCCCATGTTTTTCCTAGCCATGATTAGTATAAAAAGAAGGCAATTCTATTCTGTCCAAAGTCCTCCCTCAATGGAACTGCTGATACAGTCAGTGGGACTGCCCAAATTAGTCCCTCTATTACATCAAATAGATAGCAATTTATTCCCTTCCTCTCTCTTACCCACATGAGATTTTTTACTTTTTCCATCCAGAAGCTATTGTTTAAGCTCTTTTGATAACTTTGCAGCATCTTGTTGCTGTGTATCTAGTAAGTGATAGATTTTTTGATGCCTTGAAGCCTAGAGGATTTCTTCCTCTAGGTAGAGGATCAAGTATTAACACATTTTTTTTCTAATATATCTCGAATTAATCCAAAATGTGAAAAATGCAGCTATAGGAAAGTTGCACAATGAGTTGGTTTGGTTTTTCTCTGTAAAGAAAGAAAAAAAGGGAAAAAAGGAAAAAGAAAAAAGAAAAGTCTTCTACTATGATTTATTTGCAACAAGGATTTGGTAGACATGAGACATAATTTGTAACCTTAATGCATCTCAAATGAAAGTGCAATAGCTCACCTGATAGCTTTTTTTTTTTTTTTTGATACCTTGAATAAAATAATACAGACAGAGAAAATTAAAATAGATGCAAAGTCACTTTGAACCATATGGTAGAGCAAAAGCTACTTTGGAGTATATTTTGAGGGAGTTTTGTCTTATTTATGATTTAAATGTATATTTTAATAACTTAGGAAATGTTCTGCATGGAGTGTTGTAAAAATGCTGCAGTGACAGAGATGAAAAATATATGCAGAACATGTGCTTCAAACTCAGTTTATAGTTCCTTTCTTTGTCAAACTGGGAACTTAAATCGGTGTTTCTTAGAGCAAGGTCTATTTCACAGATCACTTTTTCTTTCTCGAAAACATGATATATCTGGCTGAGAAGCTGGAAAAATCTTACATGGCTGTGTAACATTCTTATAACTTAATAGCTCCAAAGTTTTATCCCAATCTAGTCATTGGAGAATGTTCTTTGTTTTTGTAGTCACTGTTTCACATAGTAACAGCTTGTTGTATTTTGGTCTCTTTGCCAGAGGGTAGGTTTATTTTTAAATCCCTGAACTCTGAATTTTCTTTATTTTTCCAAGATTGGAAGCAGCTGAAACGCCTGGAGTTACAGGTTGAAGGGCTTGCTTCACAATATAAGATGGGAAGCCTCATCCCCTCCCCCTTTTGTGTTTTTCTTTTTTTAAATTTTTCCTAACAAATGTCTCTTAACTGATATTTGTCTAAAAATAGAAAACGGCCTAACTAAAAATAGCTTGGCTCTCAGTCTTGCCAAGGAAAATGGAGAGGAATAGGCGTGGAATAGAAGGCTGAGTAATCCAGCTCTATTCATTCACAGATCCCTTTGAGAATGCAGGCGATGATAAAGTGCCCTCAAAAAACCACAGGCCTGACTTGCTCTCTTCAGACTCCTAGCTGCCAATAAACATTTTAGCCCTAGGATATATTTTTTTTTTTTTTTTAATTTTTTTTTCTCATGGATCGTAAACACTTTCTGAAAGACAAGGCTTTGTTTCACAGAAGCTAACTTACTGTCAAAAATAGCTGACTTTCCTAAGGTCCTTTTTTTGACTTCCCACATTTTTAAATTTATTTTCAGATGAGCAATGACTCCAATGTTCAGTCAAGATTTACCATGAAATGTCACATATCTAGTGTGAATAAATGAAAAAAAAAAAAAAAAAAAGATGCTTTCCACTGATTTCATACTTAAAATTTTGCCCACGAAACTTCACATACCAGTAAGAAAGAAAACTGTATTATTCTGATTCTGAGCAGTAAAGCTGAATGTGTAGAAAGCTGGTTTATTTAACTGACAAATAAAACTTTAGATGCATATATGTGGTTTTTTTGTAATTCTTCATTTATTTGGAAATCAAATTTCATCTAGAGGGTAGAGGTGATGGGAATGGCAAGAGGCAGGCTCTAATTAACTTAAAAATAAACCTATCAAGAGCCCCGGAAAGCAAGAGCTTCTCATTCGAAAAGCAGTCATGTTAGAGAGAGTCAATCTTTATGCTGCAGAGGTTTTTATATCCCATCACCATTGTGGTATTGCAGTGTGAGGTATCAGTAACACTAGACAGCAGAAAAGACACCACAAAGGGTTGAACATATTTTAAACAAGAATGTTTGTTGTTTTTCTGTATGGAGTTTTTTTGGAGGTTTTGTGTGTGTGTTTTGTTGGTGTTTTTTTTTTAAACTAAGTAACCTGGTCAAACACAGCAACAGGGTGTGGAAATGTCAGCACAGTTCACAGGGTTATTTGAGCCTGTGTATTGTTTTGTTCAGTTCCTGTAATGCTGCTTGTGATAAGACTCTGGAGACAAAGGACGATAATTGATGGAAAGGGACTTAAATCACTCCAAAAAGAATCAAGGTCCTTGTATTTGGGTACATCGACTCTTCTGGTCTCCTTCCTCCTTGTAAAGCATTTTGTCTTCTTGCATGTTGGCCCCCTACTGCTCCTTGTAATGGAGGCAGACCACAAGTGATTCCTTTATGCAGTACACAGGGTGTAATTGTGTCTGTGTGGTGTATTAGTAATTACCAAGGCTGAATTCCCGTATTGTGTCTTCACTGCGAGCATGGAAAAATAGGACACACTACCCTGCATTACCATTTTCAACCTAGATAGTGAGCTACTTATAGCAATGTCCCAGACACAAAGGCTTTTGTGAGCAAACCCATTTTTCATTTTCATCACTGACACATCCCTGCTTTGCAAGGTAAATACAAAATGTGGTTATTTACCTGGATTCTTACACAGTACTAATGATCACAAGTGTAGAAATACCTCATGTTTTCTTACCTTACAACTACCTTTAATGCAAACTACTGACCTTGCCCTCTTTTCCCTCAAGACTTTTTATTTTATCGGATTCCCATAAACTGTCAACTGTTCTTTGTAAAACCAGTGTTGTAGATTATGCAGCACTGAGTTTCTAGGAAAATCAGCAAGTGATGCACAGTTCTTCATAGGCTTGCATATGACCAAAGGTGGTTTTTTTTGTGTATAAGTCTTTGCAGATGTGGGCCCGTAGCCATAGTGTTTGGTTAAAAAGACCCCTACGCTATCAAAAGCCAAAAAAAAACCCTGACATGTAAAGTTCACCATTCAGGCTTAATTAGACCCCTGATTTAAAGATTAGACTGGTCACTGGGAGCCTTCTGACTAAAATTCAAAACCCTCTGGTTCCTAGCACAGACACCAATTTCTATAGATGCTGTCACCTTTTGTAGTAAGCAGTACTAGAAGAGGTCTTATTTCTACAAAGATTCATAGAAGTCCTGTTTCAGACAGTGAAACTATTCACAAGGAAAAAGTTGAATGCTCCTGCAAATATCTGCAGAATCACGGCTTTCTGTCTGCAGCAGTTCCAGTGTCAGTGAGGGGGGCAGAACTGGGACCTAAACAGTTCACACTAGGAGTAGCATTTGTGCATCATACTGAGAAGTAAAATTGTCCACTTCCCTTCCATACCCCAGAGCTGGCAATAAGAGAACCCCCTTCCCTGAGTAACAGAGGCACTGTGCAAGGGGAGCTTAATCACCAGAGTAGCTGGGGATACAAAAAGTCAGTCAAATCGTGGATTTTTTTGCCTGCTTCATGCCACCTGCTAGGGAGCTGGCATTTTAAATATTCTGCTCAGGCCAGAGCACCTTACCCTTCTGTTTTGCATGAAGCAAAGTATCTCCATACCTCCCCTTCTCTGGACTGCACAAAAATTACACTATCTGTTCTTGAGATGCCTTTCCACAGTTCTCATAGCTCTGAAAAAAAGTCCTGTTAAACTTCAAAATATGCTGACTTTTCTTACTTATTACAGTAAGAAGGTATAAATTAATTATTTATTTGTGTACTATAAAATTTGCATTCATGCTTTATGTATTATGTAGTTCATATTGATTAGACTCCATTTGCTGTGAATTTAGGGAGGCCTCTATGTGTTTGTTTATATAAAAGATTATTGAAATTAATATATTACCAGATCTGCAGGGCTGTAAAAGCTCTTACACATATGCATTACTGTTCTACATTTTTAATAATCAAAAGTTTAGCAGTCAGCTGTGGATTAATGTTCATAGTCGAGAACTACTGAATATAGTTAAATCTTAAATACCCATTGTTCTTTGGATAAAGAAAAAAAAAACAACAACCACACACAAAAGAAAAAATACAACAAACAAAACAAAACAAAACAAAACACCTTTAAAACAGATATTCAATCAACAAGTTCTTCATGTGGTAAATTATCCACAACTTCAGGTTGTTGTGTCTTCCTTACTTGATTTTGCTATCAGTGTTTCTATATATGGTTACTAGTTAATGAAGGAGTAAACACATATTAAAGGTTGCATCATCTCTGTTCTAAACAGTTCATTAAGGCTTTGATAGGATAGGCAGTGGTGTTATAGGGAAAATCTGTGATATATTGGACAGAATTGCATTTAAAAAACTCAAACCCATTTATTTATATCATCCCGTGTGATCTATAGACAACTATAATTACATTTTATATTGCAGAGTTATTAAAATGTGCATGCACTTTACATTGGGTTGTTAAAGTATACGTTTATTTCTTTGATCAAATGTTACAGCACACAGGCTGTTCAAAGGAAGTAAATTACACAAGAGTCAATAAAAGTACTTTAAACAACACACAGCTGCTATAGATTGATTCAAAAGAGATCAAAATCTTGACAAAGAAGCAGTTCCTAATGGAGTATATGATGTTTAAAGTATATTTATCTTACTACAATAGCATCATGGCTATAATATGAAAAACATAAAACCACATAATTTTTCCTTTCATTGTTATACTCCAAGGCTTGGTTATTACATACTTCTAGCATGTTCAAACATGCATCAGTAAAATGGAAGCTTTACACTTTCGTGTTCATCAGTTACCAGTATGTGCCTTAACACTTAATCTGTATTTTTTAAAAGAAGCTTGCCTTCTCAGATGCAAAATTTTGCACAACCAACATATATTGTTTAACTCATGAATAAAAATTCATAATTGTGCTCAGTAATTTCCATCATATATCTGAAAGTGTTTCACAGGGGTGAATAAACACAAACTTTAAAATATTACAACTAAGGTAATTTGTCCAAGAGCCTAATCTGGTGGCACATGAACAGTATGTGAGGTCTTACTATTTTATCCTGAACATTCCTAGGAGCCTTTACTGCAGTTACTAAGCATTAACCCAATCTGGGCCAAAATTGAGAGTTTTTTCCTAATTTAAGCCCCAAAATTCTAGGAACTGTCAGTCCTCTGTGAACAAAATACCTTTGGCAAGCCATTCCTAATGCAGCGCACAAGTCTAGGATCAAGCTTTTCAGAAGATTGTCCAAAAAAAATGTTACTGGAGTTTGTGTGCTATCAATGGGACAGAGACTTCAGTTTAGTTCCTTTCTTAAAGGATTGATTACTTCTGCATTTTATTGAGAGCCTGTTTAACATAAAATATGAACACCAGCTCTGGAGCAGAAATCAGATTTCAGTGAACTCCTCCCTCAAACAAAAATGCTGTAACAAGTCACAGAGCTCTGTCCCCTCTTGAGTTCTGTTTCTCTGACCCAACAAATGTTGCACTTGTTAACGCTAAAAAAGCAGAACATTATGGGGAAGTGCAGAGGTTTAACCTATCTGGAACTTCATAGATCTTGGGAAGCTGGGTAAAACCTACCCCTTGTACGGGTATGGGAGAGAAAAGATATGAGACCATTCAGATCAAAGAAGAAACAGAACCTACGTTTCCAGTTCTGTAGCAGGTTTCAAACCAGTAGTTGCTATACAGAAAATCTGCAACAGCAGCCTATTCTTAAAAGGGAAGAGTGACTCTTCCTTAAATCTGTGAAAGTTTAGCTGTAGGAGGGGAAAATCATGCCTGAGTCAATGCCTGAATGTCCAACAGGGCTTTGTGAATGAAGGGGTCTCTGCAGCCCTGGGTAAGCTCTGTAACTTGTGAAGAGGGGTAGGATTTCTGAAACCCCATTTGCTTGATCTGGGTCACTCACAACTTCACCACATGCTTTTAGGTTTGGATCCTGTTCTGTAGCACCGAACTCTTCCGCTGCCCTGTATAGGAAGCCTCAGATCCCAACACAGTGTGAATTCCACTCTGTAGGTCAGGTGCCTAAATAGTCAGTATTGCCAAATTGAGCTTTCTGTGTCCCTGAATCCTTTATTGGACAGATTCCATAGCCCTTTCCTGTCACAAGGCCCTTCCTTGCAGCAAGGGAATTTCAGCAAGGTGTGGACTGGGGTTTTTTTATGGTTTCAGGGTACGCTTAAAGCAATGTGGGTGAGAGGGATCACTCCTCATTGACAATTTTCCTACCCTGTCACTTTAAAAAATGTTTCTGTTCCAAAGTATGCTTAAAAAGGTGTGCTCTCATTTCTCTGTCCTGGAGATTTCTTCATTTCAAAAACACACGGCCTAATGAGCTTCTTTAGCAGAACCCTTTAACTTTTAGGAACTCTGTAGATATTTGACAATTCTGTCCTCACCTGCATCAACAGTAAGGAGTTTGTTTAGCTGGACTAAACTTGATAGTAATGTCCGTGAGGTGTTCACAGCTGTAATCTGAACAGAACTAAGATGCTTCTGGGCTTGAACTTGAGGTGAAACACTGGATCCCCAAGGGTTATAGAAGCCTCTCTTGTCTCTCCCACAGTCTAAGTTTTTCTTTCCCTTCCCATTAAGGAGTCTGAGAAATCCTCCTACTCCTTCTGTACAGTCCTTTTCGTGGGGGAGGTGTTTTTAATTCCACCTACTCCTTCATGGAGACTGATGGAGCAAAAGAGCTGACTAAACATTCTGCAGTTAAGTCTACTTCCTACTGATCTCCATGACCAATTCAGTGACAGAAATAAAAGAAGTACTCATCCATTCCTGCTACCGCTATTTTATTCTGAGGTCTTGTGATCTAGCTTACCCCAGGCAGAAACAGCAATCCTGTCAAACTTTGAAATCAATGTAAATTTTGCTGCAGTTTATTTCAAAGTTTCACATTGTTGAGAAAGAACTTCTCTGCAGATGCTAGCAGCCATATTGTGCACTTGTTCTATTTGCTACTGTAAGGGCTGTTTGAAAGCCTGGACCCATTGAAATCAGTAGAGATATCTTTGCCATGACTTTGATTTCAATATATCAACAGTAAGAGGCAAAGCCACATGTATTTTGAGGTAATCTCTTTGGTCTTATCACAATCTCTGGTTTCTTTGGCAGTCAGCTTCTGATTGGTTTTAAAACTTAATTTTCATATTCAAACATGAAAAAAAATGGTAGAGAACCTGAAGTACTCATTTTCACTCCATGTAATACTCTTTACCTTGCCTCTAGATTGTCTTTTTGCATTGTAAATGCTCTGCAGAGCTCAGGAAAGAGCTCTCACTGGTGTGGCAACAGGTTGATCATAGAATCATAGAATGTATTGTGCTGGAAGGGACCTCTAAAGGTCATCTAGTCCAATACCCCTACAGTAATCTCCAACTAGGCTAGATTTCTCAGAAACCCATCAAGCCTCACCTTGAATGTCTCCAGGGTTGGGGCCTCCACCACCTCTCTAGGTAACCCATTCCAGTGATCCATCACTACTAAAGAACTTTTTCCTAATTTCCAACCTAAATTTACCCTCTCTAGCCTAAAACCGTTACCCCTTGAACTATCATTGCATGCCCTTGTGGGCAGTTCTTCCTCAGCCTTCTTATAAGCCCCTTTCAGGTATTGGAAGGTTGCTATAAGGTCCCTGTGGAGTCTTCTCTTCTTCAGGCTGAACAACCCCAACTCCCTCAGCCTGTCTTCATAAGAGAGGTGCTCCAGCCCTCTGATCATTTTTGTGGCTCTCCTCTGGACACATTCCAACAGGTCCCTGTCCTTCTTGTGCTGAGGGCTCCAGAGCTGTGTGCAGTACTCCAGGTGAGGTATCACCAGGGCAGAGTAGATGGGCAGAATCACCTTTCTCAGTCTGCTGGCCACAGCTTAGAAGATAGCCAAGATAATGGCAATGAGCTCGTTTATCTTGCCACAGTAATGTTGATTGGAAATACTCTTGTTCCATCTTTCAGTATAATGGTTTCAGGTTTAGTCCCCAGTTGGGCAGTTCTTTGAAAGAAATACAGTCCCTTTGGGTCTTCTGGGTTTGGGATTCCCAATGAGGAAAGTTCCCTTTCTCATGTGTAACATGGCCTTATGAGAATCTGCCAGAGGCTGTCTGAGGAAACAGCTGTGGCATCTGGAGATGTGAGTACCCCAAGCTATTTATTGCCTTTCCTCTGTTAGTTGGAGTTTACCACCTTTGCAGCAGAGTCAGAGGAAGGGAATGCATGCCCACCCCTTGGCTGCTCCACCTCCGCAGCCCTGGCATGGGGTGAGTGATCTCAGATAGCAGAGCAGGCAGCTCTGCACCAGGATTTATCCTGCAGCAGCCAGACACCAAAGCTGGTCAGACTCCACAGCTAAGTCTTCACCCAGTGAGACAGTACTGGCCATGCATATGTTCACAGCCTCCTTCATTCCCACCTCTACCAAGGTCTTGGAAGAAAGAAAATAGGCTGAAATCTTGTTCTGTTTGTCCAGATCTCCTGCAGAATTAGGGGACCCAAGCAGAAACATCTTTTGCAGCCCACAGAATTCTCTGTGTGGGAATACCGTATGATTAAAGGTTTGAAGATTTCAGACAGTAGGGCTTTGGGAGGCCAATATACCAGTTCTTCTTTACAAAACTATAATTTTGTAAAAAAAAATAAATCCAGTTTTACAGTGAAAAACTCTAACATTTAAAGTATGTTTTAGCTGCCTCTGGAGGAAGCTGGAATTTTCATAAAAAGAAAAAAAAAAAAAGAAAAAAAAAAAAAAAAAGCTGTTTCTGAATTAATTTTTATTTTGTCTTCTATTTTACCTGCTCAGCCATGAGTTTTCTTGTATCTCTGTAAAGTCTGTCCTCAGTTCTGGTCAAACTTTTCTGACTAGACCTTGAGTCTGCCTCTGCCACTTCTGCTTTCTCAAGCAGTGATAAGAGCTAGAAGCAGCTCTGATTCTCAAGTTTTCTTCATTCTCAAACAGCACTGAAGCAACCATTATGTTGTTAACTTGGATGCAGAGGGCAGAATGTTTTTTGCACATGTATGCAAGCATCTTTCTGCCTGTATTAAATTAGACTCCTTACTGAGTAAATCAGTTTCCTTAGGTTTTTCCTTCTGTAAGTGGTGTAATCTTGCTTCCATGATGGCACAATTTGCAGTAATGGAACATTAGAATCCCTTTCCTAGAAAGCTTCCTAAATTCTCATGATGATTATAAAAATCTGACCACTTTTTGCTAATTCTCTATTGACTGATCCTTTCCTTTTGAGAGAAGTGCAAACTCCTCTCAAGAGCAGAGTGATAGGAGCAGTATGACTTTTGAAGCAGTCATGCTTCAGGAAAACAGAGCTGCTTGAAGGACCAGCTTCCTAGAGTAATCATGCAGTTCTGGAGTTTCATCCAGGTCCTCCACACAGCTCCTGACTGTACTGTCTCCTTTTTTGGTTAGTGTTTCATTGAGTTATTTGCAAGTTTCAACTTGCAAAGTTTCTGTCTGAATTTTGCCACTCCTATAGGATTTTCCATGGGAAAACAAAACCCAGTTCTTTTTTTTCTAGTAGATGACACTTCAGTGAGCAGAAAAATGCATCTCTTAGAGATTATAGCAGCTGTTTAAAGACAGATACCATTTGTACAAATGTTTCTGGTAAATAACAGAATTTATAGAAATTGTTGGTCCAAAAGAAAAAAAAAAACAAAACCATCTTAAAGAATGAAAGTCTGCATCATTTGAGTCATCTGATTTCATAGTTAAAATCATGGGCCAATTTTTCTTCTCAAAGAGAGCTTGCTCACTTTAAATTTAGTGAGAAGACTTCCTTCTCTTGGTGAAAACTTGACTCTATCAGCACAACAGTGAGCTGATGGTTATTGCTTTGTGCTATTTAGGGCCTCCATCCTGCAATGCAACACAGGGGTAGAGTTTCAGAGATCTAACCTCTATTATAATTCACCATTTTTGAAAATATATTGATTTGGGTATTCTTACCAATGGATAAAACTATTATGTTACTATATTAAAAAATAAAAGACAATGTACTTTTTCCTTTAAAAGCAAGTGCTATTCATCAATATTTGTTCATTGTCATATTGGTACCATTTCTTTTTTTAATACCCTGTAATTTGATCTTCTGTAAAAGAAATGTTCAAATTCTAAGGGGAGGGGGAATATAAAAATGTTCAGAACATTGATATAGTCAAGATTTTTATGGGAGACCTCCAAAGAAAATCCAGATGCTGAAGGAAGTGGTGTTCATGTCTCAGTGGGTGGCATTTTCACTGCTGAGTCAGTACTGCACCAGACCAGTTCTGTGCTGGTGCTGTTTCAGATGAAATGGAAAAGCAAATGTTGTGGTCATCTAAGATTCCCTGGCCCCAAGGTTAAGGGTGAAGGTGCTTGCTCCATAGTCTAGGAGAAATTCCATCCTGAGTGACTCATGTAATGTGTTACAATTTTATTTGTTTGAGGTACATATAATTTTTGCTTCTGAAAATTCCGCTGGATAGTGTAGCTACACAAGTTTACAACACATTCCCCTCAGGATGGCTGCATTTTAATGGTGTGTGAAGCAGTGCTTGAACATGTAATTTCAGAATCTCTTTTGTAGGACATAGATAATGCTCAAAATATATGGAAAGTATAATGCCTATCAGCTGCCATCCTTTCTGTAATAAGTTTTTGTGGCAAAGGTTTCTGTAAAATAAATGTGTTACCCTGTATGTCACATTTCTCACATATTTTGAATATGGCATTTAGTATAAAAGGTTCCCACTTATATCACAGAAAAACACCAGCTGCCTTTGAAATAGTTAATTGTTTCTGCAGTCATTTATATTAAGCCCTGCATATTTCAAATACTGTATGTTTCAAGAGATAGTAACACTGATGTAACAGACTTGGTAACACCACTGTACATCTAGAATAACTCAGCTGGTGTCTTTACAGCTGTTCCAAATCCAGCTACAGATTTACACTAGTGTAAATGAGATCTGACTTCAGCCTTGTATTTGTGTATATGTCTGACTAAATTAGACACAAATGAAAATGTTGAGGGCAGTGCTCCATCTGGAAGGGCTGGAGTCAGTGGGGAAGGATTATAGCTAGACGAACATAGAAAGAAGAAGGGAAATAACCTGTTGATGATTACAGTGTTTATTTTAAAGTGGCCTCATATTCCCTAAAGAAGCTGAGATGATTCTGCTGAACTACTGTAAAGTTTATTTTTCTATTCGTGTACTTTCTGTGTCTGGCAGCAAAACCTAGTGAAAATCAAATACACTATGTCTTACCAAGATCATCTTCTATTTTAAATGTGCTCAATAAAGCTTAGAGAAAACCTGGCTATTTAAACACTTCATACACTTTAACGGTATTGAAAAATCAGTAAAGGATATAATGGACTGATATTATACTGTGGCTAAGGGGCAAGAGGAGAGTCAGAGACGCATTTCTTCTGGCTTTAGCCATCTTTGCACCCTTTGGCAGACTGGGTCTGCTTGCAGACTGGTGGTGCTCCTGCCAGTGAACTAGTAGAAGTAGCCAGAGTATAGCAGTGTTGCTTTCATGGAGTCATTCCCTAAATACTGAGCCTTGATAAACAGTGGAAGGCCATTTTCTGTAAATCCACCTTCAAAGGCAGAGGATGGAAAATAAGGTATTTGCCACTAGGCTGTGGTACTAGCCTTCATCCTGCAGGAAAAGCACACAGCTATGGGCAGGGCAGCATGCATAAAGAGTGGTGGGAGGAACAGGAGAGCAAGCTGAAGTTTTCTGCCCTTAACTACATCTTATATATTTCCATCACGCAAAACCACTGCTTGTGACTGGCCTTTGAACTCTCAGTAAGGGGTTATAATCATTGGGGTGTTCAAAGAGCGGTGATAACTATTCCATCCCTAAAACACAAATATCCTGAAAATACCCCTGATTTAAGTAAATAATCCAGTAATTTTGTGCATGGAGCACTGACAACCAGTCCCTGGAAAGTTGTCAGGTTTGTTGTTTGATGAGTTTTTTTTAACACAACAGAGCAGAATTTTATTTTTACAAAGTACAGGTTTAAAAAACAGACACACAGAAGTTTAGTTTTATAGAATAATAGAATCATGGTTAGAGTTGGAAGACACCTTAAAGATCATCGAGTTCTAACTCCCCCGCTTGGGCAGGGAATTTTAACACAGTCTTTGGATGCAAAAGGTGCATTTGACATTAGAGAATATTTTGACTAATGTTTAAAAGGAATTTTGTTTGTCCAAGGCTGATTTTTTTTTTTTTTCTTATTAAATCTCACGTATGTGTAGAGGTGATTTTATCACAACAAGGTCAGCATTGCATTTATGTCACTAATCTTAACACCTCCAATTAATCTTGCATATGAATTCAATATTAAGGAAATGGCAATCCTGTCTGGAAAAGCACATCTCTTTTATTTATCTCTGCTAACCCCTAGCAGAGATAAATACTAGCAATATTAAGCTGGTATTATACTGCATCATAGCAAACAGGCTGGTCATGCTTTTGCATGAAGACTTCAAAAAAAATCCCTCTAGATTTGAACAAAAACGTGCTGAGAAATGATCTAGTAGAGGGTGGGTGTGCTTAGGTAGGTAGGTAGGTAGGTAGGTAGGTAGGTAGGTAGGTAGGTAGGTAGGTAGGTAGGTAGGTAGGTAGGTAGGTAGGTAAGTAGGTAGGTAGGTAGGTAGATAGATAGATAGATAGATAGATAGATAGATAGATAGATAGATAGATAGATAGATAGATAGATAGATAGATAGATAGATAGATAGATAGATAGATAGATAGATAGATAGATAGATAGGTAGATAGATAGATAGATAGATAGATAGATAGATAGATAGATAGATAGATAGATAGATAGATAGATAGATAAACAGACAGACAGACAGACAGACAGACAGACACTTGTATTTATGTATATATATATATATCTGTAAAACACAAATGCTGCATTCCTGTAGGCTGCGACCACGTGAGAGCCGAGAACTCTGGCAGCAGCACAAGTGAAGAAAAACCAAAAAAACCCACACAACAAATCCAAGCCCAGACCAGTCGACTGGTGGGGCTGTGAGCAGAGCGTCCCCAATCAGCACAGCAGCCCCAGGGACAGCCATCTATGGCCATGGGGCAGCAGGTGGCAGCGCTGACAGGTGCAGATGGCCGGGATGCGTGGCATTGCTGTGGCTGGGATGGGGACCCGCTTCCCGCCAGGATAGGGCCACATCGCGCCAGCCAGTGCCACCAGACACTTGATGCTCTTCTCCCCCCCCCCACTCCCCGTGGATTCCCGGTCGGCTGAGCTCAGAGCTCATCTCCTCTGTCAAGGCCAGGGAAACACGATCCCTTCCATTGAGGGTTGGCGTAGGAATCCTACGTCAGCTGCCCAGGGGGATTTGTGGGGTTTTCAGACCTTTTGCGCCTCGATGATGGATGGGAAAAGCCTGAAGGATGAGGAAATATCCTTACTTAGAGCCTTGGGAATTATTCAGATCTCAGTTCTTTTAAAAGATAAAATAGTATACAAGTGCAGTGGTGGGCGAAAGTCTTTTGTGTGTCCCACAAAATAATTGTGGACATAGGAGGGTCTAAGCCTAATTGTGTGCATTAACAGAAATTTATTACAAAGCCTCCATGCTGGAGTGACCATGTTACTTGCTGTTGTTTCTTTCTGAGGAAATCCAAAAAGATACATGGTTTAGATTAGCTGCTATGATATCTCTGAATCTTACATATCCTTCTTCTGTTTTTGCTCACATAACCAAAGTTGCCCTGTGTAATTTAGGTTGATACTAAATAGAAAGGCACTGGCAAGTGATAAGACGATTGAATGTTAAAGGGATTGTGCTTGGTTCCTTTTAGAGAGCAAACCTCCACCATCTCCACAGCTCCAATCCCACCATCTCTCCAGAGGGGTAACCCCACCATCTCAACCAGATGGCCAGGTGTGCTCTGTCATAGGGATGCAGGTGACACAGTGCAGAGAGGCCTGCTAGAGACTGCAAGGTCAGAGTGAACAGACTGCACCTCCAGAGGGCTGTGCTTCATCACCCTGGCTCAGGGGCTGCAGCAGGTGCATTCACTGCCTTGCAAAGCTCCCCCATGCCCAACTTACACAATACAAAGAAGCAAAAACCTCTCTGTCTAAGTGCCCTGTCAAAAAAACACAGATTAATTTCATTTTATACAGATTTTACAAAACATTGTGGGTGTGCCTTGGCACAGGTCAAGAGCGTGAGGGGAAAAGAATAGACTGGACTCCCTAAGCAGGTAGAAACCTCATGTTTGCAGGAGCTTGGAGCACACATGTATAAACATTCATAATATGCTGGTTGATCATTCATAAGCAAAGAGAAGCAGATGTTACTGGCAAAGGGTCTCAACATTATTTGGTTTCACAAGAGGTGTGATTAGAGAAGGTACTTGAAGGAGGAGAGAACAACCACTTGGCATGCAAAAATGAGAGGCAAATCCAAGCAGAGGGTTGGGTGTATTATTGTGAAAAGCACATGTATTCATTTGAAGAAGACAGACGTACAGGACCAGACAATGGAAATATTTTTTTCTTTGAAACTTTGGTGAAAATAAAATAGTAACAAAAAGGTTGACATGTGGTTATAGAAGTTCAGCTATTATATGAGGCCTGTAGCTTATTTCAAAATGAGTATAAACCACAAAAGCATTTTATTATTTATACAAAAGAGGTAAGAAATGTTCCATTATCCTGTGTTACTGGTATACTTTTTTTTTTTTTTTTTTTTGCCCAGAGCTTGTTAGATAACAGTAAGTATAATATTGTTTTATCTGATTCTTCTAAACATGCAATTAAAGTACATTAGTACCAGCATACTAGTTTATGTTCATTATTAAATGTAAAAATCTAAGAACTCTACATTAATGGAACATGAAATTTGAGATTTTAGTTACACAGAAGTCAGGGAATTCAGATGGACGGTTCCCATAGCAACCTATCTCTTCCTCTTTGTGTTTTTCATTTCACTAGAACCTTTCATTACTTGATTGCACCATACATTGTATCGTGCAATTTCATCATAAAATTTCATCATTATATAACTGTGCAAGAGAAGAGAGTGAAGGTTGTCTTCACACTTTCTAACTTTAATGTTTCTGTTTTACGGAGAGCAAACTGATGCTTAAATTAATCAGGCCCATGATTTAAATATTTTCTGCTTTTTTAGGAGGCCTCCATAAATTTGTCTGTGCTCTTTGAAATGGCTACAAATAATAAGACAGTTGAACCCAACAGTATATCATTCCTTTGTAATTGTCTGTTGTCTGCCTTGCCACGTAGATATGTGGCTTCAGTGAGAAAAAAAGAGACCAAACCATTTTTCATTTGTGGCTAAAAGATTCATCCCATCCAGATACAGGAAAGAAAGTCATAGTGGAAAATGGAAGTCTCTTGTGGTTTTTGTCTTCTTACAGTGGATATAATTTACCAAATTACAACTCTGTGGATTGTCATGGTTGCTAGTGGAGTAGGCAGTTAGAGATCATTCTGATGGCTTCTAGACAACATAACAAATATGGGAATTTGTAGATGTGTAATTCTGAATTTTTCCATATTGTAGATCTTGATTACAGTTGAAGAGCCAGCAAGATCACATTTTTCATTACACAAATGAAGACAGTGATTAACCTTGCAATAGTTATCCCTTTGTTGCAGAAGATATCGTAATGGAACAGACAAAGCAGGCTGGTCTGAACCTTTTGGGGAACTTACCAACCAACCAGGTCTTTTTAATTCAGTAGCTATACTGGAGCATTTCCAAGCCCAAATATCTGTGGTTTCTCAAGCCCTAGTGGGAAGCAGCTCTACAGTAGATGAACCTGCTATGAAGAAAAGAGACAACCTTCTACAAATATGAGCAAGCTAGAGGATAGGATGAAAAAAAAAAAAAAAACAAAAAAAAACTTCTAACCTTCTCCCCTCTTCCTGTTACAGAAATAATAATAAAAAATAATTTAAAAAAAAATTAAAATACTGCAGAAACAGAGACAGGATTAGGAAAATTAAAGGCTTTTCCTCCTCAAAAGCCTACAAATTGTGATGTTTTCTATTGCCTAGATAAAATCAGGCCTGGCTGGTAGTGCCATATTTTCTTTTGTGCTTTTATAGTGATGATAAATTTTGCATGATATGAAAGTAAATAGTTGTTTATACTTCATTTAACAGCAGCTAGTATGTCACTAAGTCAGCACTTCTCCTTCAAGATTTATAGAGCAGGAGTTAGGCTTAATTGCTGGCATATGAGATTTGAGCCAAAGGTTGTTTTCCTTTAACCATTTTGTTTTTCAGATGCCTTGGCTGATTTTATGTTATTGGAGTCCAATATAATTACTTGTTTAATTGCTTGGAAGAAGTAGAGCTTCCGTAGTTCAAAAATGGCTTATTTTCTTTAAAAATAACCAAAATCTGGCTTGGGGTACTCTAGAATGCAGTGCAGTATACACTTGTGTAATTTTATCCTCTTAAAAATTCCCTGAATAGTCATTAAATCTTTGGAAACTAGCAAATCTCTAGGAGGATGCGATAGGTCTGGCTGTTTTCCAGGGTTTGCAAGAGGCTGTGACAGCTTAACGTGGTAAGAAAAATGGTTTCTAAATCCTTGCAAGACTGGGTCAAAGACTCTAGCCTGCTGAAACCCAGTTGATCTTCTTAATTACTCCAGTCTTGTCTGATGGCCAGAAGCAGCCTCTGCTTTCAAAAGTTGACACAGAGCAGAGGAGAAGAGTAAAAATTAACATGGAGTCTATAGAGCATGTAAGTGAGGAAGTATCAGTAGAGAAGAGAAGAGAAGAGAAGAGAAGAGAAGAGAAGAGAAGAGAAGAGAAGAGAAGAGAAGAGAAGAGAAGAGAAGAGAAGAGAAGAGAAGAGAAGAGAAGAGAAGAGAAGAGAAGAGAAGAGAAGAGAAGAGAAGAGAAGAGAAGAGAAGAGAAGAGAAGAGAAGAGAGTAGTTTACATTGGAAGGGAACTTAGAGATCATCTAGTTCCAACCCCCCTGCATGGGCAGGGACACCTTCCACTAGACCCTGTTGCTCCAAGCTCCATCCCAATTGACTTTGAACACTTCCAGGGAGAGGGCATCCACAACTGCTCTGGGCAACCTGTGCCAGTATCACCACCCTCACACAAACCATTACACCTCCTCCTATCACTACAGTCCCTCATAAAGAGTCCCTGTGCATCTTTCCTCTAAGTCCCATTCAGGTACTGGAAGGCTGCTATTACGTCACCCTGTAGCCTTCTCTTCTCTAGGCTGTCAGATGTCTCTCTCTCAGCCTGTCCTCAGAGGAGATGTTCTGCAACCCCCTCATCATCTTTGTGGCCCGCCTCTGGACTAACTCCAACAGTCCACATCCTTCATGTGTTGTGGCCTCCAGAACTAGACACAGTACTCCAGCTGGGGTCTCACCGGAGCAGAGGGGCTGAATCATCTCCCTCGACCTGCTAGCCCCACGTCTTTTTGTGCAGCCCTACTTTCCAGGCTACAAGAGCGTATTACTGGCTCATATTCAGTTTTTCATTACAGTTGTCACATCTTTGGACTCCTTCAGGAATGATTCTTTTCAGGAATATTTCTTTTATGGACTCACAACTGCTATGACTAATAATTGTATCTCAGGAAAATAAGTTGGTGAGAGATGCAGTGTGTATGCAATGTGTAGTTATTTTATGTAAAACGGGGGGAAAAAAAGAAAAAAAAACAATGTAAACAGATCATAGAATCATAGCATGCCAGGCTGGAAGGGACCTCAAGGATTGTCTGGTCCAATGTTTCTAGGCACTACTCTAGTTGATATGAAGTGGCTCCTCACCCTGTCCAGCTGAGACTTCAAACTGTCCAATGTGGGGGAATCTACCACTTCCTTTGGGAGACTATTCCAATGTCTGACTTTCCTCATGGGAAAAATTTACCTCTTGTGTACAATCAGCAACTTGTGCCCATTACCCCTTCTCCTTTCCCTGTGTCTCCTTGTAAACAGGGAGTCTCCATCTTCTTGGTAGCCATCCTTAAAATCTGTTCTTCTGTATTTCCCTTACAACTTTTTTCATTTTTTATTCAGTGCCAAGCAAATGTGGCTCAAAGAGGTCTCATAGATAAGGATATTTCAGCAACTTTCATGAACATCGTATGTTCCTGGGCAGAAAAAGAGAAAAAGAAATTACTTCCAGAAAGACTCACAGCTGAAGGCAGCCTTGCAGGATGAGTCCTTACACACATTAGCAACAAAGAACCAGCAGAAGGATGGGTAGCAGGCAAGGAAAACCTCGAGAGACCCAGCCACAGCAAAACTTCTCTGATTATTGCACTTTACTCCAAAATGCAAATCACAGAGAACTCAACATTAGCTCCAGCACTCACAAAGCTAGGAGCTATGCCTCTGAGTGCAGCACACTTCTGGAAATTCCTGTTGCCTAACTTTACCCCAGATCATTGAGACGTGCTTTTTTCTTACTTTTTGTTTTATTTTCTTCTTCTTTTTTTTTTTTTTTTTCCCCCCAGGGATAGGGGGGAGGTGGGCAGGGAGGAAGTGCACTGCATTAGTGACCTTGATTAGCCAAGTCAGCCAAAGTACCAGCAGAACACACTGGATTGATTGGGTTTGCAAGGGAAAGGTATGGCTCTACTCTTTAGGGCTAAAATTAATTTTGGGTAGAATTACCAGTATGATTTCGCTAGAGTTGGTCTTTGGCCTTTCTGATTAAAACAGAGTTTGCTTCTTCCCTGCCTGATGTGGCAGCCTGCTTTCTAAGACAAGAAAATAAAAATATTTATGAAAACAAATACATTACTATGTTGGGAGGAAACCTGGTCTCCTTTTGAAGCCTGCTACAAGACATTAATTAGGTTACATTTCCTTCTCTGAACATCTGAAAGATGGCAGTGCATTCCTGAACCTCTACAAACCACAGAAATGACTGTTTCACAGGACTGTTGATGAGACGGTGACAGAGCTTTAGGACACTGACAGTGTGCTGAGGATAAGGTGCACCTTCTTTCACTCAGTGAATGTAGCAGACAAGGATTTGGGCATGATGGGAGAGGAAAAGATTCAAAAAGGCTGCAAAACATTCTCCCTTTTGTCATATTGCTCTTTGTCTGGGCTGTTTGCTATGACTGTGCACCTATGTCCATTCATTTCCAGCTGTGTTGACCTCTGGTTAAAAAAGAGGTCATTGCCACTTGTAAATACAGGATCTGGACTGTCATCTCAAAGTTTGGAGTTAATGATTCCATCCAATCCAGCTCACATCAGCCTCATTCCTCAGAGGCTCCATGTGAATCAGCAGGACTCCATCAGTGAGTCAGATGAGCTGAAGAAAAGGTCTCTAGAGTGCTGATCTGGGTCTTATGTCTGAACAGCTTGATCTGAAAACAGAATGTTTTATGGGTTCATTGAACAGCTGGTTTGTACTTATATGATGAGAAAAACATTAGCTGATATTAGTTATTCAGATGTGAGAGAGAAATTTCACTTTAAATATATCATATTGTATCTATTAATCTATCAAACAACAGCTGATTGCAAAAGCCTTCTTTATAATTGGCTTATTTCAAGCTCGTAGCAGTAGAAATCATACAATACTCTCTCCATTCTGCTAGTTAACGCTTAGAAGAGAGATAACTGGGAGTGGAGAAGAGAATCATTCAGGTTGTTTTGCTTCTTAGGTTTTTATTCCGAAGGATTTATAGTTTTGTCTTTGTGTCAGTAGTAGCTCTACTGAAACAAAGTTTAAAAAAAAAGATCTACATTGAGCCAGACTTCCACAGTTGCCTAAATCTGTTTCAGGGGTCTACAACATGAGTTTGGAAGGCTCAGCTCCCTTAGGCCAGATCACCATTATGTTGCTGACTTGATGAAAATAGGAGGTTCAGGGGATGTGCCTCCACAAGGCATGCAGCTTCATAGCTTTTGCAGGAGTAAGAGGGCTCTGTTCTGAAGTATCAGGTAAAAGGCAGAAAATAAGGCCTAATTTTTTTATAAGCAAATTAATACAATATTACAGAAACAAAGTATAACTTTGTGATACTTGAGGGCTTTAATCGTGGTAAACTGAGCATTGCCATGAAGAGAACAATTAGGCCATTTACCTTTCCGAAAGGAATAAAAAGGTCTGATGAGAGGCAGCCATGCTGAGAAGGCAAAAGTAAACCACTTAGAGCTTCCCACACTGATGCACAGCACAAGCTTAGCCACTTACTAACGCAAGTGCTTTGTGATCTGTATGCTGTACCTGAGATTGCTTAGCCAGATTTACACTCAGAATCAACTGCATGCTGTCTAATGAAGTCTGCAGACAGCAAAATGGACTCTTTGAAGAGTTTTTGACTGAGACATTCTTGAAGCTCAATTTGAGAAATCTTACATATATTGACTTTCTGTACTATTGCTTGTAGGTGGGGAGTCCACAAAGACTTGTTTCATATATTCTTTTACCTTAATGAAACCTATGACTGTCCTTTGGTGATTTGTTGGGGTAGATCAGTTAAAACCTTAATGAGGCCAGATAACCATTCTGAATTCTCAGCTACTGATTTCATTCCGGTTTTAAGTTAATTAATCTCTAGTATTTATTTTGGTGAGGATTGTCATGGTTGTGAGGGTTGATTTGAGCTGCTGAACCTGAAAATCACCTGTTTTGACTTTGTTTCAGCAGTGCTTTTTCCTGTACATTAAGCTTGGGCACTAAGCATTTGTAGCACTGTAACTGGAGTCAATAAAAAATAAACACCATGTCTAGAAGCTCTTAATCAGTATTTCACAGCCACATTAGCAACTCTGTCCTCCCCCTTGTCCTATCAAAAGCATACATTTAGGAAGGCAGGATATTGCTAACGTCATCCCTTGCATCCAATTCAAAGGAATGATCCAATTTATTGTACTCCTCCTTCTTCTTCTGTGAAGAAGAAAAATTCCTAAATTTGTTGCAGGCTTCTTTTTTTTTTTTTCTTTCAATTTCTTCCTCCTCTATCTCTCTTTAGAGAAAAGGAAAACATCAGAGTATTTGATTGTAAACAGTATGTCGCCTTTGCCTTTAATGTTTGGGGGTTTTTTCATTTCAAATGGATAAATGAGTTCAAATAAATTGCATTCTGGGTGGGTATCTTTACACCTTAATGCTATCAGATATGGGGGAGGGGGGGACACTAGCACAGACTGCCAGCTTTATTCTTTATTGACTGATTCCAGTTCTGGAAGGAAGAGGTCTGTACGGTCCTCTCTTCCCACTCATAACTGGAGTCCTTCAGTATCAGTGTGGTGGATTTCTAGTCATTTTCTTTCCCTAAGGCATAATGTAAAATTTTGCACTGAGGGGCAGTCTGTGTTACTGTAACACTACTGAGTCTTTCTTGCTGCCTGTGTCAAGGATTGAACTTTCCAAATTATGTATTTCAGACGTTGAGAAAGAAAGGACTTAATGGCTGTGACAGTCCAGACCCCGATGCAGACGACTCAGTAGGTCACAGCCCTGAGTCTGAGGACAAGTACAGAAAAATTAATGAAGATATTGATCTAATGATCAGCAGGCAAAGATTATGTGTAAGTACTCTGAGATCCCTTTCATTTTTTTTACTTTTGATATTTCTCTGAACCTGGCAGGCATTGAACAAGAAAGAAAACAAAGGTTGTGAAAGCCCCGATCCTGACTCCTCTTACGCTCTCACCCCACGCACTGAAGAAAAATACAAAAAAATTAATGAAGAATTTGATAATATGATCAAGAGCCATAAAATACCTGTAAGTACCAAAGGTTAGATGGCTGTCTGCTGATAACTGCTGCAGTAACAAACCATAACCCTTTCAGTTCTGGCTTCTTAAGGAAAACATTTCAGCTGGAAACAGGCTTTAATAGCCCACTGTATAATTAAGCACTGTGGTCAGAAAATTTCACACGACATATATTTCTTCCAAGTCTTTACCTCTGACTCACAGACAAAGCCTACTATAGGTGAAACCTACAGAAGGAAGTGAAATACACATATATACATTATATTCACTTGATTTACAGAACTGTTCTACCACACCACTCGCCTAATTTATATCTAAAAAACGACGATGGAAATCTTGCTTTGTGGACAGGCTAACAAACCCACAGAATACTTTCTGTGGTAATATAGAAAAAAAAACACGATGTAGAACTGAAATTCCTTTATATATAGTAATTAGCGCGTTGTGTGCGTGTCACTTCAGTTCTCATCTATGCTAAACTCAGTTGCAGCACTGAAGGGTTACAGCTACTTGCTCGCTGCAGAGAAACAGACTGCATGAGAGCCTAATGGTAGGATTCAGACATGTTTGTGTGTTGGGGTGATTTTACAGCTTTACCAGAGAATTTGCTTTGACCTCATCAGCATTTCTTTAATGCTTTAACGTGAGCTAAATTTTGTTTTAACCAAGTCAAAATTTCTAACCATCAGTCATATGCCTTGCCAGATATCTAAGAGAAATAACTCTGCATGTGCTATTTTGTTTGCACAAGACATAGAAGGAGAAAATACTTTTTCATTATGTTTGATGTTGCATTTATAAGGTCAACAAAAAGAATGTGAAGGTTTGGAGGTTATATTTTGTCCTCTCTTCCAAATGTATGTGAAAGAGAATGTAACACACCAAAAAACTGTCCAGGTCCAAGGAAACACCTGAATTTACACAGATAGCTGCCTGGTTCTAGAAGAAGTCATTTGGATGTGTTCATTCCTCATTCCCACATGTAGGTTGTGTGGTTAGCTGCCAAAAAAAAAAGATATTGGTATTCCCAGGTTGAGCAAAGTCTCTTCTGTACTGCTAGCCAATTGTGTGTGCAAAACCTGATACCTAAGCTGAGAGTACCTTTTAAGGTGGCTCAGATTCTGTCTCATGCATTCTAAGCCTTCTTTCTGCTATTTCTCGGCAGAAGGATTTTCACTTGAGTCCATCAAAATTTGAAGAAGTTCTCAGACCATCACAAATGTATTTTTGGGGAAAAAAAAAAAATAAAAAAATAAATTTCCAGAGATCAGAATGGCACCAAACTTTATAAATTAGTATTTGGAATGGTTGATTCAAGATGCCCTTGTATACATGCCACATGTGTATAAAATATCAAGACAAATACATGCATACTGCATCTTTTTTACCTCCCTTTTATTTGCTTCTTTTGCATGGATGTTTTTCTCAGGAAAAAAAAAAAAAAAAACAAACCTCTAAAGTTGTCACCATGAATTTGGTTTCCTAGGATGGAACTAAGTTTGACAAACCATGACTGCAGCATTTTGGGTGACTGGAATGCTTAACCCTTTTTCACCTCAGAATCTTACAAATTGCCAATCCTTTCCTCTTTCAAGGATGACCTTTGGCTTGTTCAAATCAAAGCAGCAGAATTTTCAATCAGATAGTATTTAACCAAGCTTTTTCCACTTTAAAGATTTTGTTTGGGGTGACCCTTAAGATCCTCTGTTTTTCTCATGCTACCTGCTTTTGTTGCAACAAAGCAGCACTTTAAAACCATTTTGAATCTTAAAAGTTAAAAAAAAAAAAAAAAGCAAAGCACTTGGGAAAAAAAACCTCATTCCTGTGATAGTGAGTTCTATCACTTTTTTATTTGTATAAGCATTTTGAATAAACATATTTTCTATAAAACTAGGGAAATTCTAGGAATTAGAGACAACACAGTTAATCAAAACATGGTATGTCACTTTTGCCCTCCCAAAAATTAATGGACTTTCCCTCTGGTTGCTTTCATTAAATTTAACCTTTTGAGGTCAAGTATAGTCCTACCTCAGTTATTAACTGGGTGATTAACTCTTTTTCCTGGCTGTATTTTGTGTATAATGTAGCTTCCTACCTTGAGGGGATGTTACAGGGTACAATGTATTCTCTTTTTGTGAGATTACTTCAAGGATGCTTCAGAGATACAGAACTGCAAAATGTGAGCATTTCTTTTTATGTAAGAGAGGATATCCCTTGTTTGAATACTTGGCATGCAGAGCTCAAGGTCTGTGTGCTTCCTCAAGCTACTTACCACAAAAGGAAAAAAATCAGTAGGTGTTTTCCCCTAATGCAACAGGATTCTCTTCTCTTGGTGTAGCCCAAGATGCAGCTGGCAAGACTGAGCTAAAGGACAGTACATAATGGAAAATTGTAAAGATAATATCTTTTAATATATATGTAATATATACAATAATATCCTTAGCTGTACAAATCAGTATAACTTCAGTGAAGTCAGGGAAGTTATGTTAATTTACTTGTGATCAGCAAAGGTAGCCAAGAAAGTTCTAGGCAAGAAAGTAAAATTGAACAAAAAGTCATCAAATCAAGTCATTAAATCACTACTTACAAAATATATAAAAGAATGCAATGCCTCTGCCTGGTCTTGTAACAGAATAAAGCTGCTGCCAAATGAAAACAAAATTGGCTTTTGCTCACAACAGCTAAGGCCAATAATGTTTCCTCAGATAATTTTCTGGGGATAAGTATTTATATTGTTTTAAAACATCTGATAATAATTAGGCATTTATTTGTAGTTTTCATAAGAGTGATGAAAGCAGAGGAGACAGAAATAGTCCACTAGAAGGGAGCTATAAGTACCTCTGTCTCTAAATAAATGAAGGCCTGGTTGAACATGGGAAGGATAAAAACAATATTTAACACAGAGTGTTTGGCCCATTAATTGCTGAAGGTTTTGAGTCCCTAACATGCTGCTTTGCACAATGTGCCACAGCTTGTGGAGCACAAATCTGATACAGTATGTGCTGTGCACTGGCCATTTCCTCTCAGGTGAGCCATCTGCCCTCTTTGGCAATGGTGTCCAAAGAAGAACAGACAGAGGGGAGGAAAAAACCCACACACACCAAAAAAAAAGCAAAATGTGGCAAAGTGCATGCACATTAGAGTAAGGCTACACTATCCTAGTAAATCAGCAAATGGCAAAAACGTACCAAGGCAGCAGGAGGTGCTTATCTTTGTCCTGAATTGTTTGAACAGTCCCTGGCATGCTTTTGGCACTGGCCAGATAATGCTCTCCCAGGCAATTTCTTAGCTCTGTTTGGTAGTTAGCCCAGGCCAGGAACAATTCCCAATTGTCAGTTTATATGTAGTCATGATGTTTTTGAGGTTGAGAAAGCTTAATGGTATGGAGATGGACTGCTCTGTGGCCTCAGATGGCCTCAGTTCCTAGGCAAGTTTAATTTACTAATATAGATATTACGCAAGTGCATCATAAGCTTTAATGTCCACCAGGCCTAGCTGGAATAGATATACCCTGTGACTTGCTACCAGGAATGACTAGGGAATCTGCAGTAGGTTGCAGTTCTTGGTGAATGACATACAAGACTGTAATAAAATTTGGGCAGCCAGAGAAAAACTGTAGCTAGAGACTTGCTGCTTAATACTGGTGCTTATCCAGTCAGACCTCTCTAACCTTTAGCTACTGAGGAGAAGAACTAAAAACTACTATATTCCAGGTATAGTATGTATTGTACTGCAAAGCAGAGAGTGAACTCACTTTTCCCAAATAAAACTACCAAATACTCTGCAAATAGATGTAAATATACCCAGACAGTAGATATAATGGTGAAAAAGAAACCCTTACTACAGAAATTCACAGAATAGTTTGCTTGATTAGGTTTTGTTTTTTTGTTTGCTTGTTTTTGAAAAAGAATATATTACAGAAGGAAAGCTAAGTACCTGCTTCAGCTATGTTTGTAAGTTTCAGAGGTGACTAGTGAGACTGGCAGCCACAAGAGCAACCAAGACTGGAGCTCTACTGTTCTGTACTAATATAGAAAAAGACTGCTGCCCTGGAAGGGTTTGGTTTGTACATGGAGAAACACAGTGTAATGATTAAAGTAGACAAGCCTGTTCAGGATTGGCAAGGCCTTAAGATTTGCGTTTGTACCCATGTTTTAGTTTAGATAGCCGAACAGAGGTTGGGATTGGGAAAATAAACTCAGAAAACAGAGACAATATTGGTGCCACCAGCTGTCTACCCAGGCTCAGAGGGCAGATTTCACAGATCTCATGACAGAGGTGAAGAAACACTGTGCAAAGTGCTTCCCAGTGGGTGACACTCAGTCTGACATGAGCTGGAGCTCAGACAGGCCACTTCGTGTGCTCAGAGCCACCAGACAGAGAGATCTCCAACACAGCCCTGAACATTGCAATAACAACAGACTCCATGTTGACTTATTTATGTCTCACATCAGGCTGGAGGTGGAGCTGAGACTTCTATTCTCATGTGAACTCACTGCCTAAAACCTTTTGAAAAAGCAGAGACCATCAGCAGAAGCAACTGGCTTTGAGCTCCAGACACAGCCATGCACTCTGACTCCAATGGGGTTTGGGAACCTCTTTGGTCCTTCTGTGGTCAGTGAAGAGAATGTCTTGCTTCAAAACTTACCTTCAGGCAGATAAAACATTTCAGATCATGCTGTGCTAACCTGTTTGCAAGGAACCCAGACCTCAGTCATGGCATAAGCTGGTACTGCTTGTGCTATGTGCCACGTAAATTTTCTTTTGAAACACAAGCCACAGATGCAGCCAGTGAGCTGGACTTCAACTGTAAAAACATCTGCAGGCAAAAAAAGGTTGCTTCTGGAATAAATGAAGAACATACTTCAGCAATTACATTTTTCACAGTGTAATCATTTGTTTTCATTTTACTGTTTGTGAGACATAAACATTAGTATGTTTCAGGATCCCTATGCAGACCTAGCAGCTTCTTATACACTGAGCACATAGATTCTGAAGACACTGCTGCTCCCCTTCAAACCTTTTCTTAAACCAACCAGCTCTAAGGAAAATACAATCCTTGGGGTGCACTTCAGCCTCTTGGCAAAGGGCAGCAAGTCCCACCATGCAGCCCTGGCTCAGGAGCAATGTCAGCAGATCAATTCACTCAAGTGCCCTACCTGATCTCAGCCATCCTGCTATGTCCATCTCTGACAAAAACAGGCTACATAGTGGGTTCCAGAACTAAGCTGACACGTTGAAATAAGTCCCAAGGCATTTGTGTAATGTACCCTTCACATCATACCTGAACTAAATTCTTGCTGTGTGTTTCAGTAGTTAAGCAAAATCATTCCCCTATATTTAGAACAAAATTACGTCTGGCCCTAGAAAGGGGAGAGGACCAAAAACAAATGAAGGGATAACCATAATCTGGTGGTCAGGGCACAGCCAACAGCTCTGGCTAGCCAGAGAAGAGACATGTGGGTGGCACAAGGTCAGGGTGCCTTGGTGGCCTGACACAGCAGATTATGTGTCCAGCTCTCAACATACTCCCTCTAGATCCTGGAAGACTTACCAGTAGTATCAGCTGCCAGCAACAAAATTAAAATCTGTGATTTCTTCCCTCCAAAGATGTTACAAGGTTGGTTTAAAGAATTTTTTATGGATTCAGACTCCTGAAGATTATACAATTTTTAAGTGGTAAATCAAAGGGTACTTCATTTGCATTCAAGCATTTGAGAATTTTAAATGGAGTCAGGTAATTCTGAAAAAGTTTTCTTTCCATTCAAAAAGACAATAAATAAATTACTTGAAAAACAAGTAAGTTAAATATGGAGTTCTCATGTCTTTGAATGACACCAGAGTTATTCATTTTGAAGAAATTCAGAAAATTGCAACGTCAAAAAAACCCAACCAACACACCCAGCAACCATCTTAGAAAACCTGAGTTGGGCTTGCTAAGTTCATAATGAGAATCAAGTACTGCATCTCCTCACACCCTCTGTCAGAGTGGTCCATAATTCAGTTCTTTTTTGAAAGAGATTCTTGCAAAGAAAAATGGCTCAGGAGAAGATTTTGCCTTAAAGTGTGAAAAGACTACGGAAAAGGCTTCAGCAAACACCACCACTCCCCGTTCTCCAAAAGAAACCTAAAAAACACACACAAAAAAACCAAACCCACAAATAATACAAAGACTGGTGTGTATCTAAAGTTCTTGTATTTGCTGCCTGTCCCTGAGTAGAACTTCGCTTCTTTGAAGCCACTCCAGGCTGAGATAGGAACTTTAAAAAAAAAAAAAATTACAGTGTTAGTGCCTTTAACATGATTTGGGATCATTCTGGTTGCTAGAGCAACATAAGCTGGAATTAAAGCTTTCCCTTTTGCATTCCACTGCTTCTAATTTTTCTCCATGCAATGAAGTCATCATAATCATGTACCTTTGATCTTGCAGTCATCTGTGACACTAGATTAAGATATCAGAAGTGAACAATTGTGGCTTTACAGAATGGAGCAAAAAGAAAATCAAGCTCCATAAAGCAGGGTTTTGTTTTAAAGAAAAAAAAAAATTAAAATATTTCCAGTTCTTACAAAGTAAACGTGCAAGCTGCATTTAAGGAAGATGGAATTATTATTTGAAAAATCATTTTTTAAAAGCCCTGGCAACTCTTTTGAAACCCTTTTCTTGACTCTTGGGGAAGAGGGTGAGAATAAATATTTTAACCACCAACAACAAAATATTTGAACTAAATACAGAGTAACTGTATTTGAAGGCTGTTGTGCTTCTGTACTATTCCCATCTTTGTTTCCCTTTTTTGCTTGTACAGGCTGTTCCACCACCAAACTTTGAGATGCCAGTTTCTATCCCAGTGTCCAACCACAACAGTTTGGTGTACAGTAACCCAGTCAGCTCGCTGGGAAACCCCAACCTTTTGCCGCTGGCTCATCCTTCTTTGCAAAGAAATAGCATGTCTCCTGGCGTGACACATCGGCCTCCGAGTGCAGGTAACACAGGTAGGCTCTGTTCCATCCCATCCTTTAAATGCTTTTTTATCAGCTGCTGGTGTGCTTTAGGTCACTTTAAACTGTACTCTGAAAAACAAGGACTCTTCTTTTTACCAGTCGTAACAGTTTGTCCAAAACTGCTGCGTGGAAAAATCGAAAGAGGAGCCAAAGGGGTTTCTATTCCCAATTTAGAAAATAAAATTAAAAATTAAAAAAAAAAAAAAAAAGGTCTAGGAAAAGCTGAATATTGACTAAGATTAAAGGAAATCGATAAAGGATAAAAGGGCAGACAATTTGCTGTTTCTTAAAAAGGCAGCTTGTCTACTTAATTCATGCAAGAACTCTCTATAACATAAAGCTTATGGAAGCAGGGGAGAAAATGTAGCCAACACAAACAAGTTGAAGCCAGTAAAACAGGACACTCATTAGTTCAATCATCAGTTTAGAGGCTAAATGCAGAATTTATTATCTTTTATGCATTCAGAAGTTCCTTGATGGGTAAATGTTAGTCAAGCTCTGTAGCTGAGTGCCTGGTATAGCAAGAGGCTGTGCTTTGCTCTGGTGATGATGAGAGCTCACCTCTGAATAGGGTAATTGGGGATTAAGTTCATTCAATCTGGCTGAAGCAACTTCAAGATCCTTAAGTACACTGGGTTCAAACAACCATGTGAGGTTCCCAACTGCAAAGAGAAGATTTAAAAATCCTTAGAGCAAATGTCTGTGAAAGGTTGAGGAAATTAAAATGAAAAGCTGTGTAAATACATATTACAGCTTCTGAGTTATGTTCTCATCCAGGACCTTTCAGTCTCTTCCTTCCAATTCTATGTAGAAACCTTTGATTTTTGGGCCATTAGTGAACTAAAATTGGTTAGTTAGAATTACTATGCATAACTTTCAAATATAATTGGTTTCTCATATGCCGTGGAAGTATGAAAATTTTAAAAAGATAGATGTTGATAGATGTTGTGTACTACATGTTTTGTTTGTCCATTAAAGGGAAAAGTCTCATGCTGGTAACACTAAACACTGCAATTTTATGACTATGCATCTGATCCAATGCCTGCTAAAGGGACTGCATCAAAAGAAGCTTGAGCAGCAGGTTGAGGGAGGTGGTTCAACCCACTGCTCTGCTATCATGAGACCTCACCCTGCAGTGCTGTGTCTAGCTCTAGAGCCCTCAGCACAGGAGAGACATGGACCTGAAATGAGTCCAGACAAGGCCACAAAAACTGTCAGAGGGCTGGAACACTTCTCCTATGGGGACAGGTTGAGACAGTTTGGGTTGTTCAGCCTGGAGAAGTCTCCAGAAGGACCTAACTGTCATCTTTCAATACTTTAAGGGGGTTTTTAGCAGGGGCTGTAATGATAGGACAAGGTATGATGGTTTTAAACTAAAAGAGGGAAGATTTAGATTAGATAGAAGGAAGAAATTTATTTATTTATTTTAAATTAGGGTGATGGAACACTGGCATAGGCTATCCAGAGAGGTGGTAGATGTACCATCCCTGGAAACATTCCAGGCCAGGTTGGATGGTGCTCTGAGCAACCTGATCTAGTGGAAGGTGTCCCTGCTCTCTGAAGGACAGTTGGACTAGATGAACTTAAAAGATCCCTTCAAACTCTTAAGTATTCTATGATTCTATAATTCTATAAAATCAGAGAAAAACTGTGGTGTATACTGGAGCAGCCCACTTGAAGAAAATGTTATGAATGTTTGACTGTTATGATTTATTGTGCTCACTTGAGGTATTTAATTTCAACCCCCTAGGTGGCCTGATGGGTGGAGACCTCACAACCGGTGCAGGCACCAGTGCAGGTAAAGAGAAAATAATTTATGTTTATTTTTCTAGGTGAACAAAGGACTTCCTTCAAAGTCTGAGTCCTAAAATAGCTCCATATTGGAGGTGGGATATTAGAAGGTGATCAGCATTGGTTTATTTCCCACATCTAGGGGGTGGGGAGCTGGTATTTGTGCGTCTCTTGTTAGTAGGAAGAGGCTTGTTTTCAGTAATGTGAAAAATCTTGCACCTCAACAAATTCCACAGATACAAATACTCTGCTTTCCTTCACATTAGCCTTTCTGTAAAAACTTTTGGGTCCATTGCATAGCCCTGTCCAGACAAAACTCCTACTGAGGCCAGTGTTAGAAACCCTGCTCCTTTTTTAAATCACAGGGAGGTTTTTTCCATTTACTTTACTGGAAATGGGGTTTCGTTTTATGAATTTAAGCTTAAGTAAAGATTTCAATATTGAGTCTCTCATTAGACTTCAATCTGCTGAGCACAGATTTGATTTCAAGCCCCTGCTCTAAGACCATTGCTGGTCAGCAAAATCTGTTTGCATTTACTTAAATAATCAGTAATTAACTTAAGCTTATTTTTATGTATTTGCTTAAGTTCTTTGGTACACAACAGGGAAAGGATTTTCAAAACACCCATGCAGAAAAAAAAAGATTAGCCTTTTAGTCCTGCTCCCATAGAACTAATGAGAACTGTACTTTGCTAAGGTCTGTGTTATCAAAGCAATGTTGTCAGAGTAGTCCCCTTTGCTCAGTAAACTCAGTGGTTTGTTAGCAATGTCAGCAATGTTGCATTATTACAAATACAGATTACAAAAGACAATGGCAAGATTACTGTTTCAGTTTGAGAAGTAAACACATATGTTTGAGGAAAATAAGCTGAGTGGTAAATCATGGAGCATATCCAATTTTACTGGGTTAAGTGCCCTCAAAAAGAACTGTATGGAAAAATAGTTGGAAGGTCTATTTTGTGCTCTATAAACGAAGGCTGATATAAATGCCAATTCTGACATTGTCTCATAAAATTACTTATAAAAAAATTCTGGGTATAGTGATCTTTTCTCTCTTGGCTCTTCTCAGCCTGCATTGGACCACCCCCCTTTTATCTTCATGCATAGATGAGTCACAGATGTTTGTGTGTTACGTGTGTAGTAAAATTGAAGCTGCACAGCATTGTATCAGAAAGGCACTTTAAACACAGGCTGGAGCTTTGAGGGGTCAATATTTTATTAATTTAGGAGTAGGGAAGGCAGACCACAGGAACTTTGCTATTAGTCTCCTTTGTTCTCAGAAAAAGAAAGCATGATAGAAAATTACAGTTTTGTTAATTATCTTTTGTTAGCCTGTGAAACACAGCTAAAGGAAGATTCATTCTGGCAGCGTTCACATTTCATCTCACTTTAACCTCATGTAAAGCAGAAACTTCAGGAATGGCAACTGAGACTCGGATAGGAAATTGATTGCGCTATTAAGGGGCTCCCTCTTCTGGCATATTAAGAAATATCATTGCCCTGTTACTGGTTTCCGTGTTCATTTAAAAGCACGCTGGAAAGCAATTAGTAAATAAGTCAACGTTTTCTTTTAAAAAAGGCATGTACTAAAATAAAAGTTTGCCAACACATGCACTTGGCTTAATAATCTTGGTGCTTGCTAAAATCTGTATATCAATACCCCAGTTGAAAATCTACATTCCTTTGAAATACGGGTTTTTTTGCAAATATATTAAAATCATATATATAAGAATAAGAAGAGGAATAGCTTGATTATTTACTTACAAATTAAGAATTTTTATTTCCTGCATGCAGTGTTATGCATTAAGCTCTCAAGCAATGTAACTTTGGAGTAGACAATTGATTTGACGAGCATATATATGAGGGGTATTGCTAGGAATGCATCATAAATATTTAATCGTATGAATAGTCTTTGTTCTTTATCTAGCAATAAGAGCTTTAAACACCATTAAAGAAGTGTTTTCTAAATCTCTTCAATGCAGAGCAGTAGGAAGAATTTGATACAGGGCTCAAGGAAGATTAAAAGGTCACTATGAGGTTGAATCCTCTGCCTTAGTTGCATCATTCCACAATGGCACTATTTTGGACAGTCCTCTTTCTTTAGGGTGCAGAAGAATAAACATCAAAAGTTCTCTTTGTTCATCCTTCTTCACAAGAAACAGAGACCTCTGTGTTTTCTTCTATTTGGCATCTTAGAAGCTGGTAGCACAGTCATGTGGTTTAATCTGTTGGTGTTCATATTTCTGGCCAAACTAGACCATTATGAATTTGCATTTTTCTGCAGTGTCCAAAAATAGAATATATTCAAAATCTCCAAGAAGAAGTGTCTAAAGAGTTTCATTTCTGCCATTATAAAATGAAACTACTTTTGATTACTAATACCAAGCCTCAGTTTCTCCACTACTTCCACAAATTACATTACAACAAATTAAATGATACCTGCAATATCAGAAATGGAAAAAGATAAGTTAAGTCTTTGTTTTAGGAAGTATGCTCTTTTGTTGGTTTGGGTTATTTCAAGTAATAACCCTGAAAACGTTCACAATTTACCTTGGGAGTCAACCCAAGACATAAATAGAATTTTTAAAAACTGACTTACTATCCTACACAACTAAATATTTTTAAGTTAACCCAAAGTTATCTCAAGTTTGTTAAAGTAAATTTGTCCCTAGACAAACACTGACTGAATGCTTTCTATCATGTGACAATAAAATCTGCCAACAAAATTGGAGTGAACTTCACATTTAGTATATTTGCTGAATTATAAATATAGCAATGTCTTGGGTAACACTCTGTGAAGCCAGAGGCTTCTGACTGAAAGAAAACAAGAAATATCTGAACCCAAACTGGTATTCTCTGAAAGTAATTTAGCTTACCCCCTAACTAATATGAAGACAGAGTGACATGCTACTTGTTTACAGAAAAGAACTATGTGATGTTCTTTTCAGTTTTAGGGAGTGGAGTCTTTAGCAAAACAACTTAATAAAGAAAAGTGATGTCTACAGAGTTTTAGCACTGTAAATTGCATGAACTCTAGTTTAATTCAGTGGTTCAATATTTACATTGAAAGCCTTATAAAAGATTAAATCTTTTAAAATATTTCAGTAGTTTTAAAATCAAAATGCAACAATATTTGGGATCATCTTTCTTTGCATCTGTACTTTAAACTTTTGATTTTTAAACTGATTTATAGTTTTAGATTTAGTTATATTTTATTATTTTTCTGTGGTTTTCAGATTATGACATTTTGTATTTTATAATTAAGTTTTCTTTTGAATGGAATAAGCCCACCTACATCAACATCATTTCTTTATATTTTAAATTACTATAAATAATAGAATCAAAGGGAAAAGTCTATCTCAAGTTTTAAATCCAGGATGGGCACAATAAAAAACATACTTGCTTT
Organism: Apus apus; assembly: GCF_020740795.1. Taxonomy (NCBI): domain Eukaryota; kingdom Metazoa; phylum Chordata; class Aves; order Apodiformes; family Apodidae; genus Apus; species Apus apus. The sequence continues at coordinate 73,854,145 of NC_067312.1, read as the reverse complement.
AATTTTTTATTCACTTTCTGTACTTCTTTTTCTCACTAGTTGATTTCTGTACTGCCTCCATCTTGACATTACTATTAAACTAAAAGAGCATGTTATTCAACAGTTGTTGGGGCTCTACAAATGCTATCAGAGAGACTACATGGTAGTTCTCTTCAAATCAAGCACCCTCAAATTACCTTTAAACTTGTTTTTTAAAATTGTTAGGAAATTAAAAGATCAGTAGTGCATTTTGAAACATTCATCTCATGTCTTTTTAATAACTGAGTCCCACACTTACCTATAGATGAGCAGCTAGTCATTTCCTCATGGAAATTAACCTCAAGCTAGAAGTTGCCTTCTCATTTTCAGAGGGCTGTGGTCCTGGATCTGCCAGCCAGCATCATAATTTGCTAGTGCTTTCCTGCCCCTTTTTATTTTCTTGGTCATGTACCGAGTGTGGTTGAATATATTATATATTCTACTAGTATTTTGAACCACACAGAAATGTTTGTAAAAGGAGGGATTTTTAATTTATAAGCCCTTAGAGTAAAGGCAATCTGGATTGTATTTTCTAAAAAACAAAACAAAACCAACCAAAACAAACAGAGGTTTACTAATTTAGTAAAAAGTAATCTGCCCAAATAGGAAATAGATCTGCAAGCAGTAGCAAAAATAAGCAAGAATTTCAAAGTCACCTAGCTGCATTAGTGTCTTTTGAAACTATAAATATAAATATGCAAACTAGCACTAAATATTTTTTTTTTTTTTTTAATTGGAAGGTTATGTAAATATTCTCCACCATACCCTGAAATCTTGTTTGGCATAGTCAAGAGAAGATAAATTCTTCAGATACAGTGTGAAATATGATTCCCAAACCACAGTTTATGGGCAACCTGTTAGGACTGAGTTTGCCAGGGAGAGCACGGCAAGTCATTGCCCTTCCCTTGTTACTCCATGAGTGCAGCTGCCCACAGACCTCTGATCCAAAGATTGGGCAAGATGCAGCACAGCAGTATAGTAAACAGTGGTTCCTGTCCAAGGAAGTTTACAGTCCAAAAGCAAGAACAGGCAGTCATTCATAACAGAGTTTGTGGTGCAATAGTGCCAAATCCAGACAATGAGAATTCATAAACTGGCAGGTTGGCTTAAAATCATGGAGAGGGAAAAGAAATGAGAAGCATAACAGCTCTCCTTCTCTCTTCTCTTTTTCCTCTCATATTATGCCATGTAGTGTTCCTTTCCCACACTTTCCTCCATATCAGGAGGATATATCCTTTTTTTTTTCTTTTTTTTCTTTTTTTCCCTGTGTTTTAAGGAAAGTACCTACAGGTAAGAGATCTGTGTTAAAACAGGAAGAGCACTGGAACTTTTTTGACAGCCCTAGTACATAGTATGAAGAGAATAAGTCTACCAACCAGTGACTGAATTTCATCTCTGTGCAAGCAACACAGGCCTTTCCAAAATTAAGTCCTATTTCTGCCCTAAGCAACTGATCTGTTTCATACAGCTTATTCAGACTCTTTTCCTACAGGTAAAAATCACAACAATGAAAATTTGAGAATAAGTTTGAAAGGATAGATGCTACTGTTGGTGTGAAAATAATCTTGCAAGGGTTGTCATATACAAAGTTTGGATGCATATATTTTCAGCTAGCTCATGAGACCTTACACCAGTGAGGAGGTCCACCTAAGCACGTTCTGAGTAAACCTCAATGAAAATCTATGAAAATTCAGCCTTTGTTAGGTTTCCACCTATTGTGTAAGTGTGGATTTAGTAATTTATTTAGTTATTCTCTGTCTCATCATCTTTCTAATCAACAGTGTTTCAATATTTGTATTTAGAAAAAGACAGCTTGAAAGGATTGAAAGGGAGGAAGCTCTAAGTTCACATGCACTGAACAATTAAGTGAGTCATACAAACGGTGGTTCTTTGTAAGTGGGATTTTAAAGACAGGCGTGATTGACTTCTTTTCCTTTATCACAAGAGTTTCAAATGTTCCTCAGGAATAATTTGGATTCTTTACATAAAATCCATTTCCTATTGAAGTCTGGGGTAATTTTATGCTTTACTTCCGTGAGGCAGGGATTTCACTGTTTATTCTGTCTGTGCATTCTTGCTCATTAACGACACCACACTGTCTTCTGTTGCACACTGCAATCCATATTCTTGTTCAAATTCAGAAAATACAAGAAGGCATTGCAAATTAGCAAACATCTGGATTTCATGCCTGTCTGGGTCCTGAAAGAGATAGCTGATGCCTCCTGGATCTGGAATGCAGCAATGCCTTTGCTCTTAGAAGAAAGCAAGCAATGCTTTTAACCTCTTCAAGCTGGGTCTGCAGCCACACGTGGAAGCTCCTGGCAGTATTAAGTTAATGTGATCCTTGCTCTTTAACTTTTAACATGATCCTCCCATAAGATATTCAATCCATAAATCCCATGTTTTGCAAATCTCTTGCAAGCTGATTTTTCCTCTGGTAAGAGCTGGGAGAGCCTGCCAGAAATAAGAGCCAGAGTAGACAGGGATGAGTTAGTTACTGATCTTTACTTGAATTTCAGAACAAATCTAAGTAGTGTTATCTATGTGGAAAACATTTTCCTTCTGTGTGCAGATCTGCTCTAATAACAATGATAAGTTAAAAATTTGTATTTAATATATACAGTCCTGAAACTTGCCTGACACTGAATTTTACATTCTGAATTCTTCATTTTTTCAACAATTGTGCATTTAACAAAAATCAGGAATCTAACTTTAGCTATTTGGTTATGAAAAAAACCCAACAAATTTAACAGTTATTTTAAAAAATTATTTCAGGAAGCAAAAAAGTACATCATTAAATGTGTTCAGTTTATAGCTGGAACTACTTCTTGTCTTGACATATTTTTCATTTTAAAAGCATTTTTCCCCAAAATTATAATTTATTTCAAACACCCAGATAAGGGAATTAATTTTTCATTAGCAAATAATTTGTTAAAAACAGGTGACTTGTGGAAGACTCACTCAGGCAGTCAGGAGGAGAGACAAGTCCCCTTCTCATCCCAGGCTTGCATCTTTCTTTTGTGTATCTTCAGAAAAGATTGTATTTTTCAGTAATACAGTTTTTTCCCTCTGACATAAGGCAGGTTTTTTCCTATTTGCTGACTTGAGAGCAGATTATACAAGCAGAAGAAAAAATGGCCTTTATTTTGCAAAAACACAACTAGAGTGGAGCCATCTTCTCAGAATGCGAGAAGAAAGAAGATACATGCTCCCAGAATGCATTATTTAATTGCTTTCCTGGAATAAGAATTAACTTATAAACATAAGAAGCCATCTAAGTCCTGAAAACATATTTTGGAGAGGGGGTTATCTGAGGTGAGATTTGTGATTCCTGCACATATTAAGAGGTCAATCCCACTGCAAGATTTTCAGAAAAGCTCTTACACAAAGTAAATTTCAGATGAGCACCATTGAAAACCCTCTGCGATCTTTGGTGTTGACCTCTCCTATTAGGCTAACCATTAGTGTGGAATATCACTGCATTCCCAGTGGCAAGACACTTTAAAATGACTATCTGATTCCTGAAATTTCGTTTGGACCTTAAAAACTTATCACATGGGGGAATGTAATTGTGGTGCTTATGATGCAGTGCTCACGTGTTTGAACTGCAGACGTGTAGTACAAAACTGAAGACCGCTGTATGATTTTCTGAAGTGATTTCTCTCAATAACTACAACTTAGTAACGGTGCTAATTAGGTGGATCTTTAAGCCAAACAGGTTAACTTGGAACATATGTGTACTGAGAAGAGCATAGCTGTTGAAATAACTGTGTTAGAAGAAAACAGTCTTGTGGGAGTGGAAATAATTGAATCAATACAATCAGAAATAAATATGTGTAAGAAAAATATAGCATTTCTTCATTAAAGCAATATGGTCTGAGATTCATGAAAAGGGGTGCCTTTAAATAATTATGAAAGCAAATAGTAAGATGCTATGATCAGACAATACAAGTATACTGACAATAGTAACAGTGCTGCAAAATTTTAAAAACACAACCAGGGCCTGGACTTACATCTTTTATTGTTGTGTCTCTTTGCTAAGTAAAAAAAGGGAGGAATAAGGATGATAATCCTTGATGAAGAAGAGCCTTCCCCCTTCTTTCACTGTATAGTTGGCAGCAGACCCTTACAGCCTATGTGACACACCCCTGTTGAGAGACTGCAAGGAAGGAGTCCAGAGATGTGCTGAAATATCTGCCTGCAGCTTGGGAAACATAATTGCAATAAAGAATATTTTGAAGGGTTGCTCACAGTTCTTTATGTGGGTAGCCACAGGGTAATTCTGCAGACAGTCAGGTGCCACCTTTATATTTATTTTATTAAGGTGTTAACTCTAGACTAAAGTGGGAGAATGCTTAGTGCAAGGAAATACTTTAGAAACATTTAAATATAGATCTTATTATAGCAACAAAGCATAACCGCAGTGTTGGTGATCAGGTTAGTTTGCCATGTACTTAGTTATGCACTTTACTCAGCAGTAAAGTATTTGCATGAAGAGTCATGGTCTGTGATGCACAGGTCAGGTTTCTGTTATCATAGTCTCTGATTCTCCTTCAGTCTCCTTCTCTGGAGACATTCAAAACGCACCTAGACACGTTCCTGTGTGATATGCTCTAGGTGACCCTTCTCTGGCAGGGAGGTTGGACTGGGTGATCTTTCCAGGTCCCTTCCAACCCCTAGGATTCTGTGATTCTGTGATTCTACATCTAAGTAGACTAATCTATTTCGCCATTTGGCTGGGGGAAAAAAAAATAATAATAAAAAAATTGCATCTCATATTTCTAGTCTCCTAGATTCATGGCATGTCCTTAGATTTCCAGAAACACGTTTTGCAATGTGTTTTGCACTGCTGGGAGGCCAAAGAGGCACTTCTTTTCTTCCCACTTCTGCTTGAGAAGCATGACCTCTGTCCTGAAGGAAATCTGAGCCCAGTTGCTGCCTTATGGGTTACACGTGCCCTTTTCCAGCAGTAGCTGTGTGCACCTGCAAATACTCCACATAGAACAGATTGTAAGGATGTTCCAAATTTCATATGGCACTAGCCCAAGGGTTAGAAATAATTTTGACTAGTTCATCCATGTAAACAGTTCATTAAGGTAGCTGGCAGTTCTCGACATGAGGTACTGAAGAGTTGGGTTTTAATTCTTTCCTGATGCGGAACATGGTGCCAGGACTCCATGAGGGCTGGGGGGCAGCTGGCAGCCAGGAGCAGCAGAGGTTCCTAGGGAGGCTCCTAGGGAGGCAGGGCAGGGCTTGGAAGGCAGGACCCATCCCACTGCCCCAGCTAGGGAGCAGGGCTGATGAGGGGCCAGCAGGGCAGACCCAGGACCAGGCATCAGACACCCCTGTGGGGAAGGGAATGGGCCAGGATGTTGCCCCATCAGTGGGGGTCTGAATCAGACTTGGTGAGGGGAACTGAAAGCCTGGTTAGAGGACACTTAAATGTTAATGACACACTGTTAATGACACTAAACAGAGGATTTAGCAGTAAGACTCTTACTGTCCCAGTAGATGGGATCTGAGCCTAAGTACTTGAACCAGCCGAGGGACAAAGCAAAACAGAAATGTGAGCCACAGAACACAGAAGTCACTTTCTGCGTAATATACTACAACAATAAGCAGATGATACACACTGTTTTCCTTGGGAAATTTGATGAGACTGTTTACCTCCACTGCAGAGGAAGCAGCGGAGATCTGCCTGGTTTCCAGAATGAGGTTTCGCTAACACCCAGAATTGTGAAATGGGATGCATAGTATAGCCTTTAGCTGTGCGCAGCTACAGTGCAGGTGGTCTTCATGAACACCTAAATTGCCTACACTATTAGCAGTATTTTAGGGAGACCCAAATACTGTCTTTTGTACCTGCATATGGTAACTGTTGTGCCATTAGAGCCCTTTACATAGTTTTCAACTTAAAAAGCAAGTATTTCCCATTAACAATTATACAACCTACATGGCAAGAATGAGTTGAGTTAGAAAGAGAGCTGGTTATCAACTTTTTCTTATATTGTTGTGGGAAATCTCTGCTTTTTTATTTACACTATTTCTGAATTTTTGGTTTCTAAAGCTACAACGTGGTGTTGTTGAGAAAGTTTTCTCCCCATTCTCTTCTCATTCTTCCGAATGTTTATGCATTTACAATACTTTCATCATATTTCAGTGCAAAAAGCAGCTGATATTTCACAAACTGTCCCTCAGGACGTGGAACAGTGACAGGTTTTAGAAGTGGGCCTGTGCAAACTGCATGAAGTCCAACAAGGCCAAGTGCAACGTCCTGCACATGAGTCAGGACAATCCCAAGCAAAAGTACAGCTTGGGTGGAGAACGGATTGAGAGCAGACCTGCGGAGAAGGACTTGGGGGTGTTGGATGATGAGAAGCTCACCATCAGCAAGCAATGTAAGCTAGCAGCACAGAAACCAACCATGTCCTGGGCTGCATGCCCAGCAGTAAGACCAGCAAGGCCAGGGAAGGGATTGTTCCCCTCTGCTCCACTCTTGTGAGACCCCCCTGCAGTGGTGGGTCCAGTGCTGAAGACTCCAGAACAAGAAGGACATGAAGCTTTTGCAGAGAGACCAGAGGAAGCCATGAAGACAATGGAAGGGCTGGAGTGTTCCTTTTCTCTCTTACATCTCCTGACTTAAATGCTTAGTATAGAGTTACTGCCCTAACTCTGAGAATAACAAGAATTGCAGCCACTTTGCCATCACTGTAACACCAGTGACCAAAACTACGTGTAAAGTACAGGTGCTACTAATGGGGGATGAAAGAAGAGAAGTAAACTTAATTCTCTGTCCTGTGCTGAATAAACTTACACCCTACTGGGACCCTTAAATTCTTAAAACATGGAAGTGACCATTTAAGATTCATTTGTAACATTCATTTGTAACATAGTTCAAATCATAGTTTTTTATGAGTAAATAATATTTTTTTTAATAATTCCTCTTGACTGACTAACTACTGGTGAACAAAAATAACTTTTCTGGATGTTTTTAAGAAGTAACATTGCAGGGAATAATCATGCAGTCTGTACTTGGACAGAATTCCTTCTAAAGTCAATGGCACTTGTGCCTAAATGCAGAATGTGGAAACATGCCCAAGAAGAGCATTCTATGATCAGAAAGTATTTATCTTTATATTCTGCCATTAGTCCAAATACAAAGTCTGGCACTGCATTTCGTGACACGTGCTGCTCTGCTAGTTCTGTCTAGAAACAAGCTCTTTTCTGTGTAAAATATTTTTGATCTTTCAAGTCAATACAACAAACAATATGAGGGAAAAAAAAATTATCTGATAACTTATTAAATTGAAAATGCTGCAAATTTACAAATTCTGCCCTTTAAAACTTGTGTATCTACTGGTTTTATTTTCATCATACATAACAAGTTATATCTGTAATGTTTAAAAATGTTCTATTCCAGCAAAAATATGGCTTTTAACCAAATAAAAATGTAAAGCCAACTTGCTCTAAAATCCATCTGTTTTTAATTTTCTTATAATCTATAATCAGGAAATCCATTCATACATGACATATAATTTTTGTGCTTTCAAGTGGATAGCAGAATGCAGTGTTCTGCATACAGTCACATCTAAATTGATAATGGTCCAGGCAGAGTGTAATTTTAAAGTATAGGAAGAAGGAAGGTTTAATTTGTATATTAGAAGTCTTATACATTTTTTTGCCTCTGAATGTAAATGAGACCATTCTCTTTGGTGAATTTATCTGAAGGTGGGACAGCTGCCTCAGAGCAGGCCACTGCTTTCTGGGTAAAGAGGATATGGTTTAAAGACCTGGTTTAAATGCAGACTCTTCTTAACTGTAAACCACATGCATGCATTCAGCATTGATTTTCAAATGATGGGTTTCTGTATCATTGGTTTAAGGTCCACAGTCTTACATTCCTGAATCCACATTATACCGAAAGAATAACAATTTGGTGACTGGAAAGAGGAATGGTTATTATATGGCTCCAAAATGCTAACTGGCATCGTATGCCATGTACAGCAGAAATCTACTGGTAAAGAGAAGATTGCAGTAGGGCTTAAAAATAATTTGGTGTTCTAAAAATATAAATGTAAGAAATGTTATCACTGTCCAAATATGTTGCATCAGTAGGTAAATAGTATAAAGGTCAGATAAAAGGTTTTGAAGAGTGAGGCAGTATACAGATGCATTCTTTCTCTTAATTGCTAATAGTAAATTGTATTACATAGATCTTATGCAGAAAATGGGATCTCTTTCTTTTAAGGGTTTCTATTCTGCAAAAATCACAGCTGTAAGAAAAAAATACAGATTACAGTGCATACTGTTTTGTTAAATATCTTAGGCGCCATACTGTAGAACTAAAATCAAATACACTGCATCTTCAAACAGCTTAATTTTCACTCTCTGAGATGAGAAGTTGTCATACAACAGACTTCACGTGGCAGTTTTACTTCCTCTTGGTAAAATAGCTCCCATATGAAGCCAGCACCAAAGAAACTCTACTTTTGCTTCAATTTCTTCAGGTGGTATCTTCTCCACATCATTAGTTTTTCCATATTCAGTTTGTAAAAGACCAAGGGACTGCAGTTTCTAAAAGAAAATACTGTGTATTCAAAATACCACTTCTAATTTCACTGCCTCTAGTAACACATAGCATTGACTAGTGCATAATATGAGCAAAACCATGATGAGAGCAATTATTAGTTTAAAACAAAAAAAAAGCCTACTGACACAAAACGGAAAATTCTTGACAGCATTCTGCTATTTTAGTTTGATAAGTGTAAAATACACTTTTTTTTCATTAGCTTGTGTTATCTCATTACATCAGATATTATTAAGGAAATAAACAACAAGATTAACTATGAAAAGTATTTTAACACAAAATCTCTGGAGTGATCTGAGTACTTCTAAGTTTTCATCTTTATTAATTTTTGCAAAGGCCTGGAAGATCATGGTAATAAAAAGCATGAGGCCAGACCAGGGACTAAAGGTACCTCACAAACATGAAAGTTGAGCATTTTGTGATACTTACCCAGTGTCCTAAGCCTGGTCTTCACAATTCAGAGTCTTCCAAAGCCTGTTTTGTTGGGGTTTTTTATCTAATAGCCTTTAGCAGATTTGGGGGGGGGGGGGGGGGGTTTGGTTGGTTGGTTGGTTTTTTTCCTTTGGATTTTCTCATCTGATTAATACAATTATCATGTGGATTAAAACATTACTTGATTTTGGTCAAGCTTGGCCTAATTTCATGATCCTAACCAGAAAGCAGATTTACTTTCACATACTGTTATTTTTGTGCCCACCTCGTAGACTTTATCAACTCAGTTCTATAATCCATTTATGCCCTGTAGGGCTGCAAGCCCCATTTCAGGTGTGGGAAAAAAAAATTGAGATACTGAGTTCTTCACTGACTTTTGGGACTACAAAGGAAATTCGAATGCCCAGGGCTTCTAGTTCATAAGTCTCTGCCACAGTCTCTAGCTCATCTTCTCACACTTTCTAGGTTACCACACTTTTCAGCTTGTGAGCTGTAAGAAGATGAGCACAGTCCCTCCTAGCATTTGTTTCCTTAGTATTTGTTTGTGAAGGTTTTCTCTTTCTGTACTAGTTTTCATGCTCTTCACTTTCTGTGACTGAGCAGTTTCTGCATCTCTCTTAAGCCAAGCAGGCAGAATTTCAAGGCTACACTAAAAGGTCACCTATTTCCCCAGATTTTGTGTGGATAAGAGGCAAAATAAGGCAGATGAAGTAGGAAGGTCTCATTTTAGTGGTCAGTAACCTTACAGATAATACAGTTGTCAGTGCTATGTGGTGAGAGAAGGAAACCCTTTTCTGAAAAAGGCAAATGAATCGTGTGCCTGTCAGACTTGTTCCTGGGGCCTGCAGAAAGGAGCAGAAAGATGAGGATGAAAGATACAGTGGTATTTTCCAAATAAGGTTATGCTCTTGCTCCCATTGACTTTAGTGTTGACAGAATCAGGTCCAAAAAGTGTGGTGAAAGAGCCAAAAAACACTTAAGTATCTTCTTAGTCCTCCCCCTGCCTTTTCTGGAAATTATAGCCTAGCTATACTCATCCTTTGTTTAAACACAAAACAAAATCATGACCTGCAAAGGGCTGAGTCAGGAAAGGCAAAATTCTCTGTAGTTGTCAGGAAAACACAGTATAGCTTTGACATTTTTTTAAGCCATAAAATTGTCTGACTATCCTCATGCTCTTGTAAGGCAAACATTAGATCTTGGGTGCTTTGAGTGCACAGCGTATTGCGCTATATACCATAGTACTCTAAACAGGGTCACATAATTAAATTACTTCAGCACATCACTGAGATGTCAGCTGCATTTTCAGACCAGTTGTTCAAAATATATCATGTGTTGTGTTTTCCTGTAAAGACATATTGCATGACACAGGTATTCACCTTGATTGTTGTTTTGTTTTTTTTATTTTATGTTTTTAGTGTTTGGTCTTAAGAAATACATTGGAGTTTATAACCCTCTCTCTCTTTTTTCTTTTTTTTTTTCCTCTTCTTTTTGTCATCTGAACAGGAAATGGATATGGCAACCCCCGCAACTCACCAGGTCTGCTGGTCTCACCTGGCAACTTGAACAAGAATATGCAAGCAAAATCTCCGCCTCCAATGAATTTGGGAATGAACAACCGTAAACCAGATCTCCGCGTGCTTATTCCACCTGGCAGCAAGAACACAATGCCATCAGTGGTAATGCATTTTCAAAGCTTTTTCTTTTTAAATCTCCTTCATATAAGAGATACTTAGGAATTTCAAGGCCTGCTCAAGCAACTAAAATCAGCAGAATGATATTCCACATTCTTGCTTGTATGGTCTTGGTGCCTAACCTTTAGGCTTGACATCGTGCTGAGGATGTAAGCAGAGCCTGTCTGATTGCTTTTATGAAGTCATATTTGCTTCCTCCCTTTTTTTTTTCCTATTGAGTTGCAAAATAGGAACTGCATCCTGCACAGTCTCAACTTCTGCACTCTCTTTCCTAGTAGCTGGAAGAACTTTTCCTGGATTTGTTACAAAGGCTGAATGTAACCCTGAGTTTTCCTAATCTACCGTGTTTTTCTTAAATATTTAGCCACACACAGTCTGAGCAGATGGCAGATTAACTGCAAATACATTAATTTGAACTCTATCACTCTGAGCTTCGAAGGCCAAATTTTGTAATGATGAGGTATTAAGTAGAGTAAGATAAAAAGGAGCATGAAACTTCTGTATGTCCTGCCAAAATTGACAACATTTAGGCAGCCTATTAAGCTAGAAGGCTGAATTTTGAAGGTGTCATGTGCATGTCTTGTAGTTCCCTTTTGAAAGTCAGTTAGTGGATGCACGTAAATCTTTCATGAGTGATTTAACATTAAAACTGAGCTTAATTTCTTGATGGTCAATTTAAGTGACACTGTAACCACATTTTTCCATTATGTAACAGACACTATTAAAACAACTTCCAAGGTGGCTACTTCAGCTTGACGCATAATAAATTAACTTTGAACACCAAAATAAACCTCCCATAAATGTGATGCTGCCTTCTGAGAGGATAAGTAACAGTCTCCTACAAGGCAATGCTGAAAGTCAACCAAGGCAGTGACAAGCTGCCTGCATCAAATTATTTATTCCAAGGTCCTTAAAACTGATACTTTCCAAGGGATTCTGTGAATGGTCAGGTCTCCTGAAATCAGGTATAGCAACACAGTCTGCAGCCACTGGGGCTGTTAAAGAAATAATGGATTCTTAGAGAAAGTCTTGTGCTGAAAACTGGATAGATTGTCCTCACCATTGAGACAAACATCCCATTAGAAGGACAAAGAAGAGATCTATGAAGTGTTATTTTTGCAAACTATGCTCAGAAAGTGTTTACTTTGCTGCCCCTAGCAGAAAACGCTATTCCCTAGGCTAGAAATCTGCATCCTGGTAAATATTTATATTCACTAATTTTTAATGCTCCTTTCCTATGCACTCAGTCTGAGGATGTTGATCTGCTTCTGGTAAGTGGTAGTGATGTTCATGTTAATAACAAGGAAAAGAAAATCAGTTATTTTGTATGATTGATGCTTGAATAGGTGAAGTGTTGGTTGAAATAAAGCAGAAAACTTTACCTTAACTATGTTGTGAACAAAAAGGTCATAGTAATTTTTTATATGGAAGGCCAGGTGCAGTTGTTGCACATACTCAAATTGTGCCTGCTAGAATAAAGTTTTCTTCTAACTTGAGCTGTTGAAGACTGTGCAGCCTCATGATATTTTTGTGGTAGCCCTCCGGTCGTTTTCTTCTGCCACCCACAGGATTAGAGTTTCTAGTGCAGTTTTTACAGTGCAACATTTAGTGCCCCGGAGTTAAAAACTGAGTAACTGCTGTGCTACCTAATGGTCTTGGAAGTTTGTTTTATTGCACAAAAACAAAGTAGTCAGAGCCCCATCTGCTGGTAATGAGTTCAGTGTTCAGCAATCATGAAGTGCCTTGCACTTCCAAAGAAGTAAGTCCAGCAGGGCTGGATTTGGGTTCTTTTTGGGGGTTGGGTGGTGTTTGGTTTTTTGTTTTGTTTTGTTTTGTTTTTTCCATTTGAGTGAAAGGGAAATAATGGGAATAGAGTTTACATATTTCATTAGTTTTTCACTGGATCTGTTTTCTTACCCACAATAAAAGCAATCTAACTTCTTACTAGCTCAGTTACCTAGGAGATACTGATGTAATGGGTTACTATGGTGACAACTGGTCTCTTGAAGGCTTGTAAATGATAGGGTTGGCAGAGTTCATAAAAGCCACATGTTAAATGATTAATTTCCATAAATTTGTATCAGCCTGTATTTCTCATGCACAAAACACACCCAGAAAGCTAATACACTCAACTGACTTAAAACTAGTCAATAATATGTTTATTTTACTTACTTTAAAAGAATCAGAGGATAAATAACTCCCAGTCTGCTCAGTCATTGGCTACTCCAGTGGTTTCCGTAGCAACTCCTACTCTACCAGGGCAAGGGATGGGAGGATACCCATCAGCCATCTCAACAACATATGGTACTGGTAAGTATGGGTGCAAAATATAAAGAGTGGGGGAAGGATTAAGAAGCTGACAAATGTCTATCTCAGCACTAATTAATTAGCTAATGTTCATTGGGAGAAACTGAAAAATTCATAGCTGATACATTTTTGCACTGCATTTACTTCTGTATCTGTCACTAAGTTGAGACATATCTATTTAAAAGTTAGCTACTTTGTTCAAATGAAAAACTGGTTTGATAGCTTTTTTTCCATTTATTTTATTTAAAAAAAATAAAAATAATAATTTTTTAAAAGTAACTTAAAAGACATTTCTTAGTAGTCTTAGCAACACAGGTAACTTCCTGTAGTTGAGTGCACCTTCTTAAAGTCATAAGGTAGTGGGAGCAAGCAGGGTCACTGGCTTTGAAACAGAGATCAGTAACTTTGTAGGCTGTCATATACTTATCTGGAAGAGACTCAAAATGAAGCCTCCAGGGATCCTTTGGTTCCCATTGCACATTGCTGCTGTGTAGGGCATGCTGGCATACAGATCCAGTGCTCCTATTGAAGACAGACTGTCTGCTGAGTTCTGCAGGAAAGACTGTAACCAAAATATTATGGTTTTTAAGTCTTTGACTATGTGAGAATGCATCTGTAGTTATGTGTATGTAGCTGTAGTATGGTGGATATAAAGGCTAAGAATGCTTTGGATCTTCCAGATCCACAAAAGCCCTGCTAAATTGCAGAATAATTATTAGTGCATTATTTGCTCCTGACTTAATGAGTTGAGGGAGGAGGAAGGTCTACTTTTTTTGCTGCAATTTAATGTGATTGGTGTAATTAAAATTAAAAGGCTTATAAAGTAACGTGAAAATTATGTTGCTAGTTATTGTTTAATTGCTTCCTCCTTAATCCTCTTTTAATTATTGTCTTTTCTGTTTTCACATCTAGAATATTCTCTGAGTAGTGCAGATATATCATCTCTCTCTGGGTTTAATACAGCCAGTGCTCTTCATCTTGGTTCTGTGACTGGCTGGCAACAGCAACACCTACATAACATGCCACCGTCTGCTCTCAGTCAATTGGGGTAAGCAGTGTTTTCTTTATTGTTCTACAATGACTTCCATCTCCCCAGTAATCCCAAATCTGAAATGTATCAAGAGAACCTATCAGCACATATTTCCTCTGTGTAAGAGCTCTTTTTCCCCAAACTGGAACTACGTATTCTGTGAAAAGTTTACTAGCTAAACTGAAATATTCTGTGTCCATGACATTTTCTCAGTAGCGTAGTAAAGTCTGCTGTTTATGTTTTACTCCTTTATTTCTCTAGATAGCATTTCATTTCACTACTAAACACCAAACTAAACACTCATATTGTACTGTTGCTGTATTTTGCCATTTATGCTTTTTATTTCCAGTTACTGTAGCACAAACATTTACAGCAAACTTCAATTTTTTTCTAAATATTTTAAATCAAGAGTGACATAAACAGTTTACCTGAGATTGAGTCTTAATTTTATATAATAATCACATACTCCCTTCTGCTTAAGCCTGACATTCCAGTTTTATCTCTCCAGAAATGTTTTCTGCAAGCAAATAACATAATTAGGCCTAAAACCTGTAAATCCACGAAACTTGAAGCAATTTTCCCGTGCTAAGGAGCATAGGTGTTCGTGCCCTCTAGTGGGTAATTGCAAGGCATTTGATCAAGACTGGCAAAGCACACTGCTAAATAATTATTTCAAACCGTGAAAATACACACAAGGAAGTCACCTAATGAAAAAAGCGACCTATTGGCTCACTGAAGTGAAGTTTAAGACTATGGTTTTCAAAAATCCTGGCATCTGCAGTTTCTGTTGAGTGAGGCCATAGGCATTCACCAGTACACCATGCACAGCCCAAAGTATGGATAGACATGTTTGAATTTTATAAGTTTTTATTATAAGAATTGAATACAGCTGAAGTGTATTTATGAGGACAAATTAAATTCTCATGCATTACTTGAAAGGTAACTTTTTTTTTTTTTTCATAAAGACATGCTGCACATCTGCATTATTTGATTTTTTTTTTTTTTTTTTTCAGGATGTTTGCCATAGTGTGAAACTAGTTAGTACTATAAATGTGGCTCAAACTTCAAAATTCTCCTTCTATTTTACCTGACCACATTTTGTAACTTTCTGTAATTTCTTTATCATATACGGGTAGATTTGGTTTTTAAAGGACAGCTATACAAGTGTTTCAGAGGAAACAAAATTGTTTAAACCTTGTTTCTATATAAATAAGCATATATAGATACTAACTACACAAAACCAGACAATTTAATTATTTTTTGTGCTAGAAAAAAACAGTCTTAATACCTTTGTCTTACACTTCTATTTTGTCTTTGAGTTTACACTGTTTCTGGGGCAACATTCAGGCTAACTGTAAAACTAAAGACATAAAGTCTCAAATAAATTGAAAACTCACATGTTAGGTATCAATAAGCTTACAATAAGCTGATTGTTTTCAGCGGTGTACCAAAGAATGTAGTAAAGCTATTTGGTTAACCAAAAAAGTAGAAATTAAATCCTAAACTAACTACATGCCTTTTCAGATATGTCACACATCATCTGTTTTTAATTCGTATCACAGAATGTCAAAGTGTAATGGCTGTGGCTGGTGGAATACATTCTGAGTTGCTACTTTTATTATTGTTCTTCCAGTTATTTGTAAATGAATTCAGCTATGAAAGCTGCTCCACTGGCAGTTCTGGAGAAGTCTTCTATCACTGCAGAAAATCATAAGCATTTCTCTATTTTATTTTAGTCACTGAGTTCTCCATGAAAAAGCACCTCTGCTAACTTGGATTATTTGAAAAACTTGAAGTTATACAGAACATATTCAGTACATGTCAAGCTAAGCTAGAATTTGCAGGAAGAGTAAAAAAATCACAGAAAATTATACTCATGCCCAGGTATTTGACAAAATACATCCAGAAAGGTTTTGACAACCCAGATCCCCGTGCTGAGTGAGGTCATATACTGCAAAGGTTTAGCAACTGTGAGATGCTGGTCGATAACAGTAGGCTGAAAAGATCTGTGAGAAAACAGTTACTGGAACAGACATATTAGTTCTCCAGCAGGTTTTTAATTCACTGAACCCTAAATGTGAAAAACAGCTCTGCTTCCTCAGTGCATGGCAGAAGAATTTGGTTACTAATAGACTAGAATACGGTTAGACATTATTAGCTCACTCAAGATAAATCCCCAGCAATTTCAGCAGCACTATCAGAACCATTTTTAAGACAAATTCTATTGAAAAGCAATCCCTTTAAAAACTTTGGGATTTTGTCTGAGTACTGTTGCAGTGTCTCTTACAGAGAGGGTTACTAGTTATTTAACATGGACCAAAGAGTTTACCAGAAGTTAATTGCTGCTAACCAGAGGGGAAGTCCATTCCAAACTTTTAAATAAACGATCTAAATATTTTTGGGCACAAGTCCATTCTATGGAAAATATTATCCTTCATCCATATTTCCCAGTCTAAGACAGTATATAATCTTCCTTAAGTATCATCCACAGGTGAAATTTTAGCTCTTCTAAAATACAAATGCAAACATAGAAACAGCATTTCATTGTTTATGTAAAATAAGTTCCTCCAAATTTCTACTCACTTGAAAAAAATAAATAAATTGGCTGAATTAATGAATATTGTTGACTTGTTTTGTGACTCTTACACAGCAAGGTTACTACTTAGCAACAATTAGTTTTGATTGGGTAATATTCACAGCTAGATATGGGCAAATATTCTCCACTGAAACATTTTTACTGAAAAATTTAGATGCATAGATATCATGTTTTGTGAATTTGTATCAGTTCTGCCAACCTCCTTGTTTTGAATGAAAGCCCTATATATTCAGGGTGGAGCCTTTTTTCTTATACCATTATTGTAAATAAGATGTGCCAGTAATTCAATTTCATATTATTCTTCATTTAGAAATTTATTTTTAAAGAGTAGACATTAACTTATGAGAAATAATCAAAATATCTTGACACAGAAATTCTTACTCTGCTTTTACATTGATCAAAAGCATGAAAAAACCTTTATTTTTACCTGAAAGAAAAACAGAGGAGAGGGAGGAAGGCTGCTTTGCTAGCAAGTCAGAAATACCCTCTGTTCTCCTAGCTACAGACGAGCACATAACTAAAGGTACATAACAAAATTTTGCAGTGACTGTTCAATGTTTCCTTATTTCTATTTATGGTGGGAAATTGTATGATGTGAGGAAGTAAACTGATTTAGAGAAGTAAGTCTGGGTATAAAGAAAAGGTATGTGAGGCTCTTCCTTCCTTCTATAGAACACTTTGTTCCCTCTGTACAAACCTGTTTGGTGCATGTTCATGTCCTCACTCACCACCTGCTCAGACCTGCATCTCTACCTGTGCATGCTGAGCTTCCAAACCAGCTGAAGTTTTGAATAGATGGAGACAAACACAGAGCTGATCTCGCTGGCATCAGCAAGGACCAAGCCCAGTTGTAAGCACCTTGTGTCCTGACTTGCTTCCCACCCCTTGCACAGGAGAGCTGTGTAGTTGCTCTGTGTTCAACCCAGATGGGAATCAGCATTTCTCCCCTGTGGCTGTTTTATTCTAAACAAGCATCACATTTTCACCATGCTGGTCTCAACAGGAACTGCTGTGTAAAAGTAAAACATTAATTTTCTTCATTGTCCGTATAAACCAAAATGTTTTCATGCGATATATGGGGGGGAGGGAAAAAAAAAAAAAGTGATTAAATCAACGTGAGTGGACTGCATGGCACTTGTTGAGTGCCTACAATTATAAACAATTCTTTGAAGTAATTTGCTTTATTTTCTCTGTGGATTTTCTATATTACAAACCTGTTTGTTTTCCAGTGAACTTAGCGTAGGTTTCAGGTGATGAAAATGAGACATGCCTGGACCAGAACAGCCTATATGAAGTGACAGTATGAAATATACATTGATACATATAGACACAAGCAGCTGTTTCTCCACTCACTCACATGAATACACAAAAAGAAAGAATTTTGCAGCAGACAGAATTCTCATTTTTTACTATACAGTTTCTTTTCTGAATAGAGATCAATCCTCTGTTTAGAATACAAGTCTAAGGACTGCACCGAAGTATGTATTGTTTCATCACTCACATCTATGTGCAACTGCAGGTTTCCCTTGTAATTAAACCATTTTAGCTGAGATGAGATTCTCACTAAAATGTTCCAGAAAATTTTAATGAAATGAAGTAAATTATAGTCATAAAAAAAACCAGATATTAAAATTCAGAAATAGTTGTAGCTGAAAAAGACTACACTAGAAAGAAAAAATATATATATATTTATTACTGCTTTAATATATTGATGTTGTTTTAAACCTCAAAAATTTGGTCTTGACCTGCCAGAATTACTTCTTAACTTTTTTTTTTTTTCATTTTACAAAAAATGTCCAAAATGTAGATCAACCTGTAGAATTTTTTTGACTGTCCCAAATTTGTATGCCAGGTGTTTGTATAAGCCTGCACAAGGAACCTAAAGAAAGGTCTATAGAGATGCATTCTCATGTTCACTTCTGAAATACTATTAAATACTATTTGCTGATGTTACTAAACTGACAGTCAGTTTTCCCATGTGAAGTCCTAGTGTCTCCTAAGCAACTTAAAAATAAAGTCACTGGAAATGAAAAGCAAAAAAAAAAGCAAAAAAAATAAAAGAAACAATAAAAACCAAACACCAACCTTGCATGCATTTTTTTATTCTTGTTGGATTCTTTGCAACAAGTTTTTAGGAAAAGAGTGGAATATTTAACTAAATTGAAATGACAAAGTCTGATATTTGAAGTTCCTTATATATATGTTAATTTAGTCATTACAAAAGTAAATAAAATGCCCTCTTTGGAAAAAAAAAAAAAATGCCTACCTCTACTACTGTGAGGGCTAGTACTCAAGAACTCTGTGACTTATGAAAGGATTTGCTGCAAATTTGGCACATTCATTTGTATAGGAATGAAGGGTACATAAAAACAATTGGAGGTGGAACATCGTGCTTTCTCTGTTTCTAACAAGATCCATCCATTATTAAAGACTGTAATAATTCCTGGTGAAAGCAGCTTATATCATTCAATATTGAAGTCGTGTAGTTTCATTTTAACTCTGTCAGACGAAAACAACATTTTTTCTTTCATGGAAGTTATAGTAAATGTTGTGTAAGTGAAGCTCAATTCCCAGTTGATGAGAAATCATAAGAAGTGGAATATTTAAATAATTGAAAATACCACATCTAAACTTGATTTTTTTTTCTTCTAAATATTTAAAAATTCCTTCCAAATCACAGTACTTCTTTTGCTTGCAGTAAAAACCCTGCACATCCATTGGGTTTAAAAGCTTTTGAGGCCAAGAGGCCTGTTGCCCCCAGCTGCCTTCAGTCTCCCCCTGTACAAATACTCACTACCAAAACCCTTGAAACTGTCTCTCTAGGGCTAGACACTAACTCCAGCCTAGCAATGTAGTATGTGAACTGTATGTCGAGAACTCTATTTTAATAACAAAACGTCAGGTTTTGCCAGGAGGTGGTGCTTTTGTACAAAACATCCTGCAGACACAAGCGATCTCATTTCTTCATAGAGATAAAGCACATTCTCACTGTTCACTCTCCTCCCTGCCTCTCAACTTCCCTCTGCCTCCACCTGCCCAGAAAAAATGCACAGAAAGAAAATGAACCGTAGAATAGTTACAGAGCTTACCTCTGAAAAAGTTTTAGCAATTTCTCTTGATTCTTGGAGCATCCTCTGAGCTGAGCTCTCCTACAGGCAGAGTACAATCCTGTGGCATCTTCCACTGCTCTTCCGCATCTCTTTGGTAGTTTATTCAAAAGTATCCTGGATTAAGTAATGAATCCATCGATTTAAACCATACAATCGTATCTCAATCCTTCCCTGCCTGCGGTATTTTACAAATGTCAATCCTAGGACCAGTAATTTCAACTCGATTCTAAAAGGCATAAAATGTACCTGGCCCTAATTTTTTGTTCCTCTTTTTGCACCCGAAGCCACATGTCAAATGACCAGCGATGAAACAGTTGGGTGCACTCAAACTAGTTGGGTTAATCCCAGCGAAAAGGCCGCGCCTCCCCTGTCTCAGCCGCTGCCTACACGCACACAAGCATTAGTTACAATGAAACCTTCAGGTGGCTGCAACAGTGCAAAGGCTCGCCTTCCAAAATTTGTGGTGACGCTTGAGTCAGAAAAGGGAGAGGAGAGAGAGAGAGAGACTGAAAAGCAAGACCTCCTTGGAATCCCAAGGGCACGTCCCGCTCCCGCCAACCACATGGGTTGTGCGGCTTTCACCTCTTTGAATTAGTGAATTCTACCCAGAAAACAGTCCTTATGCTCTCCTCAGGCGCTGGTCCCGTGCGAGCCTTTACACTGGTGTTTTGTGTGAGTGTTTGTGCATATCTGGGGGCTCCATGCCTCCTCCGTCTGTAACTGGGTTTCCTTTCCTCCTACAGAGCTTGCACTAGCACTCATTTATCTCAGAGTACAAATCTCTCCCTGCCTTCTACTCAAAGCCTCAACATCAAGTCAGAACCTGTTTCTCCTCCTAGAGACCGTACCACCACACCCTCGAGATACCCACAGCACACGCGCCATGAGGCGGGGAGATCTCCTGTTGACAGTTTGAGCAGCTGTAGCAGTTCCTACGATGGAAGTGACCGGGAAGACCACCGGAACGAATTCCACTCCCCCATTGGACTCACCAGACCTTCGCCGGACGAAAGGGAAAGCCCCTCTGTCAAGCGCATGCGGCTCTCTGAAGGATGGGCGACATGATAACTTTATTACCTATTAGTTTATTTTTATTATTTTATTTTATTTTTTTTCTTGCAGTGTGTGTGTGCTATACCTTAATGGGAGGGGGGGGGTGGAGGGAGGTGGGAGGGGGGCAGGGGGGGTCGATATGCATTATATGTGCCGTGTGTGGAAACAAAACAAAACAAAAAAAAAGTCAGGTACTCTGTTTTGTAAAAGTACTTTTAAATTGCCTCAGTGATACAGTATAAGGATAAACAGAAATGCTGAGATAAGCTTAGCACTTGAGTTGTACAACAGAACACTTGTACAAAATAGATTTTAAGGCTAACTTCTTTTCACTGTTGTGCTCCCTTGCAAAATGTATGTTACAATAGATAGTGTCATGTTGCAGGTTCAACGTTATTTACTTGTAAATAGACAAAAAAAGGAAAACATTTGCCAGAAATGGCAGATCTTTACTGAGAGAGAAAGCAGCTGTTATGCAACATATAGAAAATGTACAGATGTTTTGACAGACCCAGCAGTTGGGTGACCATGAATTGATGCTAGAAAGAGACCGGGTCACCTAACATGCCGAAAATGCTAACAAACATGCAGGCATATCATTGGAGTATGGCACTCAGTTAAAAAGGATCAAAACAATTAAAGAGGACCATACTTGTAAAAATGTTGAGGTTGAGGGCTAACAATTAATTTTAAAAATTCTGGGTCTGCATCACTTATTAAATAAAAAAAGAATAAAAGTATGTACATTACATTTTGCTTATTTTCATATTAAAAAATAAGACAGAGTTTGCAAAGCATTTGTGGCTTTTGTAGTTTCCTTAAGCCAAAATGTGTTCTTTTTTCCTTGATAGCTTTGCTAATCTTTTAAACAGTCCTGAAGAAACAAACAAAAAGGACTTTTTGTATAGAAAGCACTACCCTAAGCCATGAAGAACTCCATGCTTTGCTAACCAAGTTAACTGTTTTCTCTTTGCAGAAGTTTTGTTTCTGAAATGTGTATTTCTAATTATATAAAATATTAAGAATCTTTTAAAAAAATCTGTGAAATTAACATGCTTGTGTATAGCTTTCTAATATATATAATAATTATGGTAATAGCAAAAGTTTTTGTTATCTTAATAGTGGGGAATTATATTTGTGCAGTTGCACATTTAACTATTTTCTTTTGGTTTTCTTTTACTGGGTAGATATTATACAGATCAAAGTCAGCTGTTGAAAGACTGATCTGTAAAAAGTTAGAACTTACCCATGGTGTAACAACTTTAATCATTTTAATACAGCATTTTACAATCAGTTGGGTGAATTGCGATCCATTGTATATACTGATTAGTTCTTTCATGCTGTTTTGTGCATTGTAACAAGTTAAGGGCCCTTCTATTACTCAATGTCCTGCGTATCTTGTAGTTTTCCATGGGTTAAATGACAAAGTGGCATAACTTGGCCCTTTCTCATTAATTAAGCTGGTATTCTGCCTGTCAGAATTGGATGTACAGCTCTAACGGCTGTCAGCTACGTGAGTGCAGGTGAATATTTGCAGAAGCAGTAGGGAGAGTTAAAGGGAGGGATGGGCACGAACATGCCTGCTGTAAAGATTGCTCCCCTCTCTCACAGATTCGAAGCTAGTAGAGAGATCCTCAATTAAAGGACCATTCAGAAGGCGATTGATCTTAGACAGCCAATATTGGCCATCAGGTCCCTGGTTCTCATGGACCTCTGCAGCCATGTCATCTCACCGTGGGCACTTTGGTCGCTCCTTGTATATTTTCACCCTAGCAAGATTTGCTTCAGCAAATGGCACCCACGTTTTCTCCTGCCTCGTATTGTTCCTTTGACTAAAACAGCTTGACCAGAGGGAATCTATCCCTCCTATAAGTCTCTCTTTGTCCCTCATGTTTATTACCAGAAAATGACATATTCAAGTGTTTCAGTTTAACCTTTCTATTGAAGGGAAAAAAGTGTTTAAGCAAAATGTTCGTGCCAGAGTAAAACTGTAATATTTCTCCTTTTTCCAAGAGTCCTTCCAACTCTCACCTACCTACATTGACACTATGACGAAGGCTACAGGTGTGACAGCTAAAAATCAACACAGAATAGTTTGTTGAGGGAAATCCACTCGCTGCTTCCCACCTGTACATGCAGTTGCTGTGCACTGCTGGATGACAGAGTGTAACCTCTCCATAGAGAAAGATGAACAGACCACAGCACGCATTGGGACATACACTTTTCACTTAACAAGACTTTGCAGAAGCCTGCCTTACAGGCACTCTCAGCCGTGCAGGGGCTAGTGCATAATCTGGATAATCGTTAAGCAGAATACTGTGCTGCTAATGCATACATCTTATCTCGTGTAGCAGTCTGCAGGGTAAACAAAAAGATACGCATGTTTAAAATAAAATAAAAAAACACAAAAAAACCACACAAAAAAAAACAAAACACAAAAAAACCAAAACAAAACAAAAAAAACACAAAAAAATGACAAAAACACAAAAAAAAACCAAAAAAGCAAAACAAAAAAACAACAAAACAAAACAAAAAAAGGTATAATGGGGCCCATAATTAATTTTAAAACACAAAAAAGCTGTTTTTGAAACCACTTTCTTCACCTTCAAATGAATCTATACTCGTATTCTCTTCTGAGAATTTTAATCTTTGGTGTGTCAAAAATATGCAAATATATCACAAATGTACCTTGTAATTTCAAGAAATAAATACAACTTTATCAGTATTGTAGTAGAAACTTGTCAGTGGGGAAGGGGATTTGGTCTATTGATATATGAAGAATAGCCATATTAATAGTTTACCTTGCGATTTGCCTCAGCAACGCATGAAAAAGGAAAGGTATCGTATTTAACGAAGATGCAGTGTAATATATTACTGCAAGTAACTAAGCAGAAATAGCGTGAAAAGTATTGCCTGGGCAATTTATATTAACTCTGACAGTGATTTTTGTATAAACACAAGTAGAACAGAATCACGTGAAAATAAATGCCAGTCACCCCTCTAGTTCCTGCTGCAGAGGGCAACTAACTTATACTGGCAAATTGTGGGGGATAATGCATATTTGCAAACTGATCTAATTATAAGAAGCACAACTTTGATTGTGAAGTCACTTTCTGTAAACTAGAACTGTCTACCTTTCTTGTTCCTTTATCTGTACCTTACCATTTATTGTATTTGCAAAGCTAATTTGGGTTTATTGTGTGATTCCTTTGTATTTAAGGAGTTTGGGGCAGAGCCCTGAAAGAGTATTAACATTTACTTTACCTTAACCCATGCTATATAATGTTTTAGGCAACATTCTTAATTGTAAGTTCAAACACCTGAAGTGGCATTCTAGACATCTGCAAGTATTGTTATAGCTATGCTAACCTCTATTAAAAGGTGTTGTCAGTTAGTGTTTAATTGCTGGTGACAATTATATGATATACCCTATCTGCACAACCTGTATATTGTATGCATTGAGCCATTGGCAGTAAAGCTTTTGTCATTTCAGTGTTTTTCAAAAGTTGTGTTTTATAACAAAATGGCTTATATTTTTCCCAGAAGAGGAATTTAGCAGTTTTTAATGAATAATATAAAAAAAAAATCTGTTGTCCTCAGATCTTTTTCAGGTAAAGCTAGCATAAGAATAAAAGAACCCATAGACTGTTTTCAAGGATGTCAACCCTTTTGTATTGTATGTGTTATCCTATATACCCTCTTTTATCTATAGTCCTAACAGAGCTGTTTTGTTTTCCTTCTTCCTTCGCCTTGAAGGTAAATGCTTTGTAATTTTTTAAAAGCCACTTGAAACCTCAATAAAGGCTGTTGCCTAAACATGGCATACTTCATCTGTTCCTGTTTGTGCCATCTGCTGTGATGTCGTCAGTTATATGGCATTAATTTCCTGCCACTACAGGTCTCTTGAAGGACTGATGGAACATTGGTGTCTGTTAGAATGCTTCAGACTGTAGATGTAAAAAAAAGGCTTTTGTTAATATATTTTAACCAAAGATGTGGAGCAATCCAAGCTTTGAGCCACAGACCTTCTGCATCAAAACTGTTTGATTATTTTCATTATCAGGTGTTGCATTTCTACCTTCCCTGCTCATACCTCAGACTGATCCATACCTCAGTTTGATTCAAAAAAGGTCAGTTAAGCAACTCATTTAAAAAAAAATAAAATAAAAAAAGTTTAAAAAAATAATTTAAAATGCAGTACCAGAATCTTTTGTGGAGTAACTAATATCAGACCTGGGTTACCACAGGCATTACACTTGGATTGCTTCAGATGGTTTGTTGTATCCTCTTTTTTTTTTTTTTTTTTTTTTTTCTTTTTTTCTTCTCTTTCATGGGGATTTGCTTCCATAAAACAATGGTGATAACAAAATAGCTTGTAAATGGGAGCATACAAGCATTTGCAAAAATATTAAAGTAGAGGCTCACAGCGGCATAAGCTGGACTTTGTCGCCACTAGATGACAAGATGTTATAACTAAGTTAAACCACATCTGTGTATCTCAAGGGACTTAATTCAGCTGTCTGTAGTGAACAAAAATGGGAAAATTTCAAAAGATTCTCCTGCTGGAAATAAGGTATAATTTGTATTTTGCAGACAAATCAGTAAAGTTACTGGCTTTCTTAGTGATATGGTGTCTGTGGTGCATTTTTTTTTTTTTTAATTAATTTGAATACTGTTCTATTTTCACTGTTTTGCATTGTAATATGTGAAAGAATCAGAACTTTAACAGCTGGCAGTTGCCTCGAGGACCTCTCTGCCTGTCACTTGTGCTTGCTGAGAAAGTTAAGCACCTTTTTGTAGTGCCCTGAGCATATTGGTGCCACACAAATGTTAATGCCCCATCACATATCATCCCACCAAGGTAGAGAAAATCTGTAGTTGTTCTGGAAGTTAGTGTCATTTTGAATGAGTCCATCTGAATCTGGCCCTGATGTCTGAGCTAGGAGCAGAGCTAGGTGAGATAATGCCTGTCTTTTAGGTACTTAGTCCTTGTCAGGGAATCCAGATTCTTGTATATACATGTCCTGTAATTTCTCCCCATGCAGAGAACTATGCAAAAACCCTACCAAACAAGAAGGTGTTCTGTGTCAAATTCGTATATTTTTGGGTCCATGCTTTATATATATGCTTTAACATGATAACTTCGTAGAGACTGTGTCAGAATTAATCTGTTTCTTTTTGTGTACTTTTGTTGTAGTTTCATTTTTTTCCCCCCTCTAACATTTATAGTTTTGGAGTCTAAAAATACAAGGATCACTTTAATTCAACAAGATGTTTTTTTCATGCCAGAGGCAGACCAGCTATTAATAACTGAAGGTGCTTGGTGAATGTGTCAATTTCAAAAATAACATTACAAGGCCTAGTTTCTAAATATGTTTATGAAAGAAAACAGCTGTGCTGTTATTTACCTGTTGCTTTTAATGACAGTTTTTAAAATATAAACATTTCTAGTATTGCAGTGTTAGACGCAGCATAATAATTAGATGCTAAAACTGAGATTAAATGTCTTATGGGTTTTATTCCATAACACATTTTTCTCAAGTAAATAATTTTTTGTCATCGTTGGCAAGGATGAGCACAATATTTCTGGAAATGCAGTAGAATGTAATACTCTCTGAAACCTCAGAGAATTAATATTTGGGAGTAGTTGCTCCTTCAGTCACTCATCTGTGTGATTAATACTGACAATGACATACCCGCACTGCAAAAGGAATTCCTTGGCAAATAGAGTCTGTTATATACTATGTTTTGTTATATATTATTCCAGAAAAACACACGCTGATTACTTTGCTTTAGATTCTGTGAACTATATTTTTAAACAATTATTTTAATTGTGTGTTGCAACAGAAGTGGACCAGTTATTTAAATGAGTTTTCTCCCATAATGTTCCATATGTAATTCTAAAGAGCAGTTGTATGATCTAAGTAAGCCACATAGCTTTTTCTTCTGAATTGTTTGCTTCATCTCCTTTAGCAAAAGTCAACATCATCATTTTAGAACTGGAAAACTGTGCTGAGAGAGTTGTTACATACGTCTAAAAAGAGACCTCAGACTTCCAGTTCTGCTTATACCTTCGCTTGTTGTTGCTGTGACCCTTTCATGCCTAGACCTTTCTCAAAGGTAATGCCTGCATTTTCACAGGTAAAATACTGGGCAATGAGAAGGTCCAGCAAAGAGAAATTATCTTAAAACAATCCGACCATTTAGTTGGTTAATGGCAGAAAGACATCGTTCATGCCTCTATTTCTTATTAATTCAGTGGAAAACTACCAAAGCAGAGCAATGTAGTAAGGCTTCACCTGCTCCGTGGATGTTTTCCCATACATATAAATGGAACTCTGGTTTTCTGGAGTCCCTGATTTTGGGAGGCTCAGACTGCATAGCCATAGCAAACTCATGCTGTGTTTATTCTGTATTCGTGTACTGCACTAGACACTTTATATTGAGTATTCAGATCACCTGCACTTGGTAAATCTGTACTGCATTCTGTGCAGCTCAAGTAAACATGTCCAAGATAACTTTAACTGTTGTTACCAGGCATTATGGCTAACAGTAGTGTTTCTGCTGATGAAGGTGTTTCTCCCTCTTCTCCCAGCAGATTTCAAAGCATGCTATGGTTCCATTCTGCATCACCTTAATCACTAGGGATGGTTCAAAGCTAACACAAGGATGCTTGTGCAAATGATGAATTTGAAATTAATACATTGCTTCTGAAACCTGCAAAGTATGCTGTTCTAATTGTCCTTTCTACTCTCTTCTGTCTTTGTGTTTTTGTCTGCAACTCCTTCGTAGCCTGCCCAGAGCTTTTCATTTCAAGTATCTGCTTGTACTTGTCTGGATAATGACCCACAATTGGTTTAGCCTAGAAAATATATTGCCTGATTCTGGAGGCAGTGGTTGAGCTCAGTTAGCTGAAAGGTTACATTTCTTTAACTGAATACAAGAAGGGATGTAAAAGAACATTTAATTGGCTGGGAAAACTTCAAGGCAGTATATTTTCGTGATAAACATTGGTGTAAACCACAATTTTGTTCAGACAGCACATTACAGTGCTAATTATTTGCTGTATTTAGAAGAGTTGCTCAGCATAGGTCATGCAGTCTCAGAGTGAAAACACAGAATCCTGGGACAAGTGTGTACAAAAGTGTGTTGCATCTCCAAAACTCAGAAGGAGGAAACAAGGAAAAAGCACCTGGAATCTGACTACGGACACCTGACAAGCCAAGACACAGCATGCAGACCACCAAGATGACTGGTACAGATGCAATCAACTGCATTTACTAGGTTGCATTTTGAACCACTGAGGAAATCATCATAGGAATTGCTTGTTAAAAATAAACAAATAAAACATAAAATTCTGCTTTTCTGTGCCTACATATATGAATATATGTCAAAAGAGTGGTTCTTGATGTGAAACTCTGACGTGTATCAGGAAGCAATCACTTTCTCTCCCTATACTTTGCTATAATACATATTAATTACTTTGGAAAAACTGAAAAGAGGTTCCTCATCTAAGTGTGTTTAGTTTATAGTCACCAGCAGAGGCAAAGCAGCCTGATTTACAGTGGTACTCTCTAACTATGCGTACTGAACAGTCACTCAGTGAAATTTAAGACATAAACTTGGAGGAGATTGCACTGTGGCTGTTACCTCACAGCAACACCCTAAACGTTCAAAGATAAGCTTGTCAAAATATTATACATGTGGCACTTAGTCATCCTGCATAAATTTATCTCTCCTTGACGGCTGTCCAAGTAAGTTTTTTGAACTTTCTACACTACATTAGAATGGATTTTTAGAAGAACTGAGACCTAGGAAATACCATTAGGACATTCTTTCAGATGTGTTGCTACAGTAGGAAACTCTGATCTAATACCTTTCCTCAAAAAGAGTATGGAGTAGGATGAGCCACTGGCAGATCTGGTCGGAAGGAGAAATTACACAAAATATGAAGCTTCCAGCTTGGAAAATAAGTAAATGAGAGACTATATCCTTACATGAATGGTGTGGGGGCAGCAGATCTCCAGGAAACCACTACCAGCTCTCTTCTAAAAACAGCAGAATCAAGGGATGTCAAAGGAAACCACCAGATATCAGGTTCACAAGGATCTATGATGACCACAGTACATGTCATTAAGTGGGGGCAGTTGTGGCTGTAAAACATTGTAGAAAGAATAAGTCTGGGTAAGTTCATAAGGGGTTAGACAAATTAAGGGGGTGCTACTCCTGTTAAGCATGATGATACACTTACAGCTCACAGCTGGGGTAAGGGAAGATTTTCCACAGCTTATTTCTGGAAAATGAGAGGTATTCTAGGGGAGAATTCATATATGCCTTTTTTTTTTTTTCATGTTCTTCCCTCTGAAAATCCCCTACAGACCACTGTCCGGGAGAAGATAATGAGATAAATGCACTTTTGATCTGATCCCATATGGCAGTTCTTGTGTCTACATACATATCACATAATATAATCATCCTTCTTTCCCTGCAGACCCTTTTTTTTTTTTTCCCAGACTATGCATATGTTAGAAATGAATACAGTACAAATTAAGCAGTCAGCATGCCTGAAAAGCCAAGAGCTAAAGCTGTTAGGCCTTTACATTTAGTATGGCTTTGCTTTTTCAATATTGTGAGGCACATCCAGTTGACTTGCACCTGTTTATTTATTCCACAACAGCCAGGAAAAATTAATAACTGCATAAACTACAGATGTGCAAGTACAGTTAAGGATGTGTGATTGATAGAGTTAATGTGCACCTACAGGAATGGGACAATATGATAGTGTAACCATGGGGGTGGGGAATGAAAACAGAGAAGTGACACAAATACAGACTTGGGGCTGATAAGCTCTGTTCAACCAAGCACCAGAACTTTGCTCCAAAGATTGATTTGTAGCTGTCTCCAAAGTGCCAGCTAATTCACTGGGACTGCTCCCACCATGAAAAAAAAACATGCTTGCAAATGTAAATATGCTAGTATTTACGTTTTAATTAATAAACTACATACATGCCCAGGATAACAAATGAAATCTTTGTTCACTGTTGGAGCACCCAGCCACACAGGAAATTCCATGGAACAGCATCACTGGGAAACGTATTCCATGTGCTCAGCGGATTAAGATTGCTTTTGCAAGCAGCCCATCAGATCAGTGCACAAACACATATCCTGGATTAGCCATCCTTGTGCAGACTTTCTTGTCTAGACTGACTGACTTAAACAATATGCTGTAATTTCGTCAAAATTACAGGGCTAAGTGCAGAAACTCCTAAGCAAAATTCCACAGATACGCTACACAGATCAAACTCAAGGGTTGTCAAATGGTGGTTTCTGCTGCTTCTAATCCTTCAATGTAGACCAATGTATTTTAGGAGCTTCTAAAAATGTTTTTGTATCTCTGAGACTGTGAACTAGTCAAGTGTATTAATAGTCTAGCTATGAAATCATCTAGTGAGAGTAATTTAGCAGCTCACAAGAAATGTTCATGACAGATGCAGCATAAATGTAACAATAATTTTAAAAAACCTCCCTTGTACTACCTTAGCCTGTGGAGGCAGAGGCTGAGTCCTCGTCAAACACAGCCTTCTGCAACGACTTCTCTATTTACACTCTCAGAATATTAGCTGAACAATTCAGTGTATCATTTAATTTGATTATTGCAGAAAATCAAGCTTTGTCCCAAGATAGAATACAGAGAGAAGAAGACGGTTGGACAAATGAAAAAGTATGCAAGAAGCCTGAACAGCCTGCAAACAGTATTTCAGGGCAATCTTGCCAAAATCTGTTTGAAATCTTAGCTCTTCTAAATTTGAATGCTTAAAAAATAGATGTTAGGTTTAAATAGTTGTAAAGCTAATCCTGATCTAGCTTCTCATATGGCTGTGTCAGCATTGTTCACAAAGTGTAAATAGCAATGGGGGAACTTGCAGAGCTAGCGTCAACCTCAAGATCAAGTAACGGAAATTACCAATACAGTGGCTTCTAGTCCCATTTTAAAGGTAAAGGACCTTGAAAAGAGTAAGAAGAGCATTGATCTAGTCAAGGTTTTAGAAGAGCCAACATGGCTAATCAGCACAGACTGGAGTGTGACACAGGCAAGAATTTCTGAACAATTAGGCTACTGTTCTCTTAGCTCCTGAATGTAGCAGATAAAACGCACACCTTGCCTCCTGAAAACATAAGAGAGGTTTTTCCAACCCAGTGTTTGTGGCTGATTCATTCTATTTCTGCGGCATGAAATGTGGATATTCATGAAGTACAGTGTGATTTGGTATAACATGGGGGTCTTCTCTTCTTCCAACATGCAACAGGGACGTATCAGTCACCTTCTGAGCTTTTCACTGATTTTTTTTTCCACCACTGACCTTTCTGAGTCTCTCACCTGTTAAGTAATAGCTAAGTATTGCAATTAAATTCCAGAGCCAATTTATTAAATATCTAGCTTTTCCTCTCTTCAGTTGTTACTATTATAAGATGCTTTCAGGATACTATGGGGACATGAAAAAACCCCATAAACTATCAATGTGGCTCAGAGAAAGCAAAATTCTTTCTGCTTCAGTAAACTGTTGGACAAACAGCAGCTTTGAAACACAGTGTCAAATGAAATATTGTTTTAGGGACAGGCAGTCATGGGAAAGCCATAAAAAATAGAGCAGAGGTGCTCCAACAACTTGTCTAGTCAGTGAAGGCAATGCCTTAGCAAATATTCTGCTGTCCCTTTCTCCCCTTGCTGATGGATAACAGGAAAAGGAGAAAAATCCTTTTTTTTTCCTCCTCAGCTCCCTTCTGCTGTACTGCCTTAAATGTGCCCTGGCTAGAAGAAGACTTTGAAGTACATTTCTTTTATTCTGGACCTTGGGGGTTGCTTATCTCCTTCTGACACATTCTAAGATGGGAGACAGAAAAGAGAGAAGATTTAGTGTAATAGGGTGTCTGTATGGATTTATTTTTCAGAATATGTCCTTCTGCAAAATAATATCCAAAATTTCTCCTGCTTTGTCATGTTTGTTTGGTTTTAAGATGCCATGTTTACAAGGTGCCAATTTGGTCCTTTTTCATTTTTCTGCTGATAGTTTTATATAACTTAGCAGAATGAGAGCAAAATGCTATCATATTAGAAAGAGAGTTAATAATATGTTTCTACTTAGAGAAGCCATTGAAATCAGAAAATAGAAGCTGGGAGAATTAATGGTCAGTTTATAAAGTGGTGTTTATATGTGTGTCTACACATGCAAGAAGACTTCACCACAAAGAAACAGTTTGTGAAAATAAAGACTAGCTTCAGGGCATCTTTGCATAGGTGAGAGTTCCATTGCTCCTCTATGTAGGTGCTCAGCAGCACTTGGATCACAGTTGTTGCTTCCAGTTCAGCAATATTGGCTTGTCCATTCCTGACTGATTAATAATAAACACTGTTTTATCAGTTTGCAGTTTACTATGTTCATGTAGTATGTTTTGTTTGAAGGACTGTGTCTGAGAATTCAACTAGTTTGCTTTACTGTGGTTTTTACTATTTTATGCAGGCAAAGCACTCTGGAAAAACAAGGAGATGAAGCCTCTGCTGGGAGAAACTGTGCAGAGAGTTTCTGGAAGGTCATATAATCACAGTCTGAGCCACCCACCAAGAGAGGGGTACTGACCATGGCAAGAAATACCCTCCCCTAGGAAAGACTAAAAGGAGGAAGGGAAGGAACATTTCTTAGGAGGGAATTATTTGAAGATTGTACAGTACAAGAGGCCATAAAAGGCTGCTGGAGTGGAGACAAGACCAGTAAGACTACAAGGAACAAGAAAAGAAGAGAGTTAATTTACCTACTCTTACTTAATGTCTCATCCTGCAGACCTGATATTCCACTATTTAAAGTTTTCTTGTGTTTAGCAATTACCATTTCAAGAAAACCTTGCTTAAGAGAGAGAACCCTGATGAGAATGCTCACGGTGAGAAAAAGTCAGACATTGTCACCTCAAAGCTCAGCTCATCCAAGGCTCTCATCACACATTTATTTGAGGATATCAGGTCTCAGGTTTTAGGCCACTGTGGCCACACAAGTGACCATCAAGGAGGCTGTACCAAAAGGTTTGTTCTGCATTAAGTTGCAAAATTCCCCTCTGACTCCTTACTAGCTGAAAAATTTATTTTTCCTAGTCAGAAATGGGAAGAAAAACATGATAATGTATTTATCCAAAGGAGGACCACTTTGCCTCACAATTATTCGGCCTATTTGCCAAGCATGGGAAGATAACACTATATAAAAGACAGTAAAACATCCTCAAACTAGGGCTAATTTTTAAGTAGACAGTGTAGACCTCTCAATCTTTTTTATCCAATATAGTCTCTTTTCATAAAAGTTTTGATAGGTGACAGTGTAAGCTGCCCACTTGCACTGAATTCCTTTGACAAAGCTGAAAAGACTGACTGCTGTTTCTGATAAATTTCTGTAGCTATGCTGCCAGCTGAGGTCAGGCCTCATAGCAAAGCTTGGGTAGTTTCTCTGCTAATGCTAACATCAATCTCCTTCAAACAATCTATGAATAGCTGCTGAAAGAGGGAGCATTAGCCAAACCTCTTCTCTTACCACCTTCTGAATGTCAGCAGCTTTCTCCAGCCTACTAGATTATCAGGAAGCTAGTTCTGTTGGTGGAGAGAGGTACCAGTCTCTTTTGTAGAGGTTTTTCTGCCCTGTGTTTTGGAGATGCAGAGCATGAGACTTGGAGAGGCTTTGGGAAGACCCTTCCTTTCCATGTCCCAGGTGCTTGGTCATTGCCTCTGCTCTTGCTTTTTGGCAGCCCAGGTAGTCACTTAATATTAAAACAGAAAATAATAATAATAATAATAATAATAATAATAATAATAATAATAATAATAATAATAATAATAATGATAATAATAATAATAATACCAATAATAATAATAATAATTTTAAAAGCCAGTTCTGCACATTGGACTAGATTCAGATACCTTAAAGGAACCTCTCTGCTGCCTGCCTGAATTTTCTCTGATTTTTTGAGAATTGGTGCAATCATTCTCTCCATCAGAAGATGGTCCCAGTCCTATGATTTTCTCATCAGATTAATCAGGTTTAGCAAATAGTAGACGCAAATAGTCAGCCAGAGAGGGATACAGAGGCCACACAGCATTTGCACAGCTGCACCTTGGCTCAGTCTCACTCCTGGGAGACTTTATTTCCCTGAGGTTAATGTTTTTTCTTCCTAGAGTGCAGGACTGGGTTGAATTTACAGTACATAACTATTGTCTGTGGATACCACATGTAGAAAAATCTCATCCTGTCCTCACATTGCTCAAAGCAGAAAAAAAAAAAAACCTGCCCTGCTCTGTTGGGTACTCTGGTGATGGATGCATCACATAGTGTTCCTGGAGGGCAGCTGGTATATAAAGTGCTGATGGTATTGAAGCACATGCTCAGCCTTCATAGCTAGAAATAAGAGCTATGCACCAAGGCAGAGGGTTGAGCAGCTGATGGTGGGATAAGTACCCACAGACACCTCTGCTGAAAGGCAGGGGTTCTGGGGGAGACCAAGAACTGATCAAGCAGAAGAGATTTTTAAAAGATTAACCAGATCCCATGTGTGTTTCCTGTATAACAGCTGTGATACTTTGCCTTCACACAGAGTTACCATCCAGGACTCCTTACCATGCCAGACCAGTCTGGCAGTGGATGGGCTGTCTTCAAAGTGTTATACAACAGTCAGTAAAGTGCTTTGGATCTCTATTTTTCACAATCTACCTGCCTGTGTGGTAGAGAAGAGTGAAACCTGGCTACCCAACTCTTGACTTTTGATTTCTTATGAAAACAAACAACAAAAACAAAAACAAAACACACACCAAAAAAACCACCACACAAACCAACAACAAAAACAAAAACAAAAACAAAAAACAAAATCAACACTTCCTGTCCCCAAGTTTCCCATCTCCAGAGCAGAGCTGCTCCAGACCTTTGATCATCTTTGTGGCCTCCTCGGGACTCTCTCCTGGTGCTCCATGTCCTTCTTATGTTAGGAGCTCCAGAACTATCTGATACCCCCTCTCCCTTTAATTCCAAAGTATTTTTTTTAATCAATGCTAGAAGAATAAAGTTTGAATGTTAATAACGGGGTTAGTGAACAGACAGACAACAAGACAGAAGTATATTTTAAAGTCTTTCTTAGAAGACTGAGAGTTTGCAGAGGCATGCAGAGCCAGGGCATATAGGAGTTACGTTGAAGTTAAGGTAGCACAGATAATCCTAACCCCCTCTCTGTTGTATAATGCCTATGATTTAGAGCTGTGCCCAGCTCTTCTGGGCACACTGCAAAAGACATCTGTTTAGTTAGAGGTTTTTTGGAGAGCAATGGGAATATTCCTCCTGGAGAGATGTAGGACTGCAACAAAGCTTTCTTAACTGGCTGGTTAAGTTACTGTTTCAAACCATTATTTGTTGCTGCTACGATTTTATATTATTATTAACTATGTGTTAGGTGCCTAGAGACTTGATGAGGCCATTTTTTCACCTTAATTACAATTTAAATTTAAATTAATAAATCTTCCACAATTCCTCCCA
Source organism: Apus apus (assembly GCF_020740795.1). Classification (NCBI taxonomy): domain Eukaryota; kingdom Metazoa; phylum Chordata; class Aves; order Apodiformes; family Apodidae; genus Apus; species Apus apus. The sequence goes on along the minus strand of NC_067312.1, from coordinate 73,818,763 downwards.
GGCAAGCCACTCTGTCTGTCTCTCAGTTTTCTGCAGTGTCAGAAACACTCCCAAACCATCCAGGACCATTTCAACTGCATGTCCACAAGTGAGCAGAAGATTAATATAAACATATACACTGTAGTCCTGGCAAGGAGGATGTCAGACTAACCCTAGCTTGCATGCTGGGATGGAGAAGCCCCTCTGTTGGTGGAATTAGTTCCTTCCATCTCCGTGATGGGGTTGAGAGACTTAGTGGCTTGGCACCATTTGTGTGACTAACAGTCCAGCTTCATTAAAAAAAAAAAAAAAAAAAACCAGAACCTGATCAATGGGTTTTTCAAGAAACCCCTACACAGCTATATAACCAGTTTGCTTTAACAGGCCAGGCAGGTTTTCAGTTAATGTTTCAAGACTAATTTCACTGAGGGTGTTGTAAGGGCTCCAGTTGCCTTCAACAGGCTTCAGAGCAGGACTTGTCTGTCCAAAGGCACTTTTCTCATACTCAGGAAGGACTTCAGGAGCTGCTTGACCATTGCAGAACGCAGACAACATCCCCTTTGCATAGCAGCACTCAGACATCTCCCTTGGGCACCTCCAGGTTAGACTAACAGAGACCCCATTTAGTCTAAGCTGAGATACAGAGTGGTGATCTACCCCTCCATGTGCCAAACCCTGCTCCTGGTAGATGAGCTCCAACAGGGGAAAATGGCAAAGCATTTTAAGAGTCTTTTTCAAGCTTCTTGGCTGTGGTGGGAGATTAACTCAGTGTTCCTCTTTAGCTTTCCCATTCCTAATTCCTGAGCAAGCAACTGGGTCTCCTTTTCCCTTTCAGGAGCAGATACTTGTCCAAGTGGGGGAGCTGAGGGTGCGTGTGACACCACCCCACCACACTGTCTGTGTGATCTGCAGTCCGTAAGTTTAGGATTGCTGGAAGCAATTGTGTGCTCTTCTCTCTGTGTGTGATTGTGTTAATAACTCCATGTTTTGACAGATCTGCAGGTAAAACCCCAAGGTTGATAATAGTCCCTATGGGCCCAGCCCTGCCCTCAGACACATGAAGGCAGCCCCCATCAGGAAAAGCAGCTATAGAAACTGCAAGTGCTGCTGCTTTCTTGCTCTCAGATGGCAAGATTTTGGTAAAAATATCACTCACGTTATCTTCCCGTGTGAACCACTACAGCTTGGACACAGAGATATCTAGCTATGTGATACAAATGGTCCTTTCTGACCTTACATCTTTGAATGCAGAGATGGAAGCTCTCATTCTTTTGTATGAGCTGACATTATGTTCTTTCTTCACAAAAGCTTACAGTGTGTTTGGAAAGACTTTGAGGATCACTCGTAATTATATATGGGTTTGCAGTTAAACACTATATGGTAAATAATTTCCATAATTTACAAAGTTTGAATAAGGCAAATTAAGTATATAGTTAAGCTTAAATATATAGTATTGTTATAGTTAAATTTATCACTCATCATACACAGTACTGGAACATAAATATAAATGTTTAGAAGACTTTATTAAGCTTAGTACAAATGCCCTACCTTTGTATAAAATCAGTAGCAGGTAAAAGTTAATGATTGTTGTCTGCTCTTCTACCACTATAGTGTTAGTAAGGCAATGTTTTTAAGGCAACATACCAGATAATCCCTATAAAAAAAGATCTAGCCACAGGGAACATCTATGAGACTGTTCATCTGCTTGTGTTATTTTATGTCATGAAATAAAACAATTAACTAACAATCTGAATTACCATTTCTGTAAGCAAAAGATGAGAGTATATGGCATTTTCGTGGGACCAAGCAGGGTCACAGCACAGCTCTAGTCTGAATTACAGGCAGTACAGTGGCATGTCTCCACTGTGCTCTGGTGTGGAGAGAGAGGTGAAGAGAATTGACAGGTTCCTGCACAAGAAAAAAGGAGGACAGAGGCGACAGTAAAAAATTCATCCAAGTTGGAAAGCCTGAGTTACCTGGAAGGGGATAAAGATGAAGGCTATAAAGATGAAGAAAAGAGAGTGAAAAAGAAGGTGGCAAGACGGTCCTCTTCAAATATGTCCAGTTTTAGAATGCAGTAGCGTATATTGAAGTGAGATCTTGAGGAAATGGTCTAGAGGGAATCCAAAGGGGTTATTTCTTTCCACGGCCACCTTCTTTTAGCATTTGCATTGCCACCTCATGGACTAGTGTCAAACCAGGACCTGATCTGTAGGTCTTGTGCAGAGCAGGAGAGGGGCTGGTGTTCCTGGGTCACCTCTTTACTGCACAGTTTTCCAGCTCTGGTGTAGCCATGGACCATACTGTGCCCATACCAGTACTGTGTTCAGTTTTGGGCCCCCCACTACAAGAAAGACATGGAGTTGCTGGAGCAAGTCCACAGAAGGGCAGTGAAGCTGATGAAGAGTCTGAAGCATTAGCTGTCTGAGGAGTATCTGAAGGAGCTGGGGTTGTTTAGTCTTCTTGTTCTCTACAACAACCTGAAAGGAGGCTGTAGCCAGATGGGGGTTGGTTTCTTCTCGCAAGGAACAAGTGACAGAACAAGAGGAGATGGGCTAAAGTTTTGCCAGTGAGGTTTAGATTGGGTATTAGAAAAAACTTCTTCACTGAAATGGTAACTAAGCTCTGGAATAGGCTTTCCAGAGAGATGTCTGGGTCTCCATCCCTGGAGATGCTTAAGAGATGTGTAGTTGCAGTGCTTAGGAGCAGGGTTTAAGCATTTGACTTGGTGGAGTTAAGTTAATGGTTGTTAGAGTTAGGTTATTGTTGGAGTCCGTGATTTTAAAGGTCTTTTCCAACCAGAACGATCCTGTGATAAATTCCACTGCAACCTGCTGTTGGCACTGGAGTGGTCATCAGGCTGCCCAAGGTACTGTGAGGGCTCAGTCCCAAACTGTGGACCACAGTTCGGGCATCATGTTTTGAACATGAATTGTTCATCAAAGAGGAAGTGGGCAGTTCCTGGAGATCTTTATTTCCCAGTGTCACAAAATAAAGAGCGCTCAGAGAGGGAGAGTTGTGCATCTTTAAGGGCTGCTTGTACAAAGGAAACAGAAATTTTTCTCCACGAATGTACTCATGTTTTGATTTTCCTTGATGTATAGAGGTTTAGCAGCTGGAATTTTTGCTTTTACAGGAACATCATTTTATGTCTTGGTTTTGCTTGAATAAGACCTTGATTCTTGGTGTGCTGCCAGCTCTTGTCCCCCCTTTGGCTCCCATTGCCTGCAGCAGGATGCCACCTCTCCCTCCCAAACAACAGAGACAGAGGAAACTGAGCCTCACAAGACGCCTTGTCTGACACTCCTGTTCCAGAAATGTATGCTGTGGAGCTGGCATCCAAGTACCAGGCAAGCTGTTCACATAGACATCTGCCACTGTTCCAGAGCAGAGTTTAGCCCTTCAGCTACCTTGTCATCATTTGCTTCTGCAGAGACACCACCTGAAGCACCACCTGCTCCTGGACCACCCTCCTCTTGGAGACCACTCTGCTTTCTGTGACACCTGGGACATTGCTTTTGGGGTATCCTGTTCCCCACCCCTGCCTGGGTAGACACTGGTTTCCAGAAGCCTCCAGGTGCCAAGAAGCATGAGGCAGAGGGGCAACATATATATATCTGCACCAGACCACCTCTGCCTTACCACCAGCATCAGGAAATTGTTATTTTTCTGGACATCCCACTCAGCTGTGAAAAAAAAAAGGCTTCTCCCGAGAACAGTCCCTAAATGCTCTCACAGAGGACTCTGTCTCCCTCCAGTGACTATTGAGTACCTACAGGGAATAGCCTCCTAAATAAAGTGAAAGTTTAAGTGATCGCCTCAGGTTAGAAAACTGGACTGAACCCTAGATCATCTCAGCTGACTTCTTGAGTCTTGTGGGCTGTAGATTTTCATATGACACCCCACAATGAGCTCACTAGCATGCTAAAATACACCTCTGAGTCAGGATAGCAAGGCTTAGATGCACAGGTGGGGTGCTCTGTGCACTGAAGATATGTGCCTACACATGACAAATACAGCTCTACCATCTGCCCCATGTTTCCCTCCCACAAAGAAGACCTCTTCAGTATCTTCTTTCTCTCAGTAAAGCTAATTATGTAAGCACATCATTCTTCCTTCTTCTTTTTCTTTTTGATAGGCAGATACTCATTCATGTGACTTACTCAGGCTTTGGTTTTTCCCCAGCATTCAAATATATATATTTAGGTGTGGTCTCCAACTTTTCAGCATCCATTTTGAAAGGTGAACCTGAGAAACTGTGAACACAAGAGAGTGTCCAGGCTGTGACTCCCTGTTCCTGAGCTGTACAAAAAGGCAAAATTATATTTCTGGACACTCTAATACCTTTTCACCATTTGAAAACAGATTAGTCTTTTTTCCAGAAGTCTCAAGATGAGAATTAGTGCTGAGTTGCCTGTAGATTCTGAACCTCTACAAGGCTATTGCTTTTTAAAATAACAACCACTCTTCAGGTGGTTGCAATTGTCCCATGATGCATGGCTTTGCATTTGACTTGCATGTACTAGAAAATGCTTTTATTGACCCAAATTAGTTACAACCCCACAATACGCTCTGTAACACTTTCATATGTAACATTATTTCTCTCTTATCCAAAGCTTGTATCGTCTGCAAATATTGCCAGTTGTGATTTTTTGTATTTAGTTTCAGATAGCTAATAAAATACTGGAAAGGACAGAGTCATCAAGTGATCAATGGGAATCCTGTCAGGAAAACACTTATCTGACAGTTTTTCCACTGGTGCAAATATTTTGAGGTCTACTGGCTGACTAGTTCTTAATTCATAATAAGGTGTGCTTTCTTGATAGCCAGTTGGTCTTCAGTCTGACTGTCATGCTTTGCTAAATCACACACCATGCAGAACTATGCAATTACTCTTATCAGTCAAACCAGTTATCTCACAAAACTGAAGTCACATTTCTCTGATTAATGCCATTTTCCATAAAACTGTGAACTGGCAGTAGTTGCACTGCCATCCTTCAGTTTCTTCTGGATTAATCATACCTCAGTTACCTCATTATGCTGTCTCAGATCACAGAATCACAGAATAACAGAATGATATGGGTTGGAAGGGACCTCTGGAGATTGAGTCCAAGCCCCTGCCAGAGCAGGACAACCACAGAATCCAGGGCAGGTCACACAGAAATGCATCCAGATGGGTCTTGAAAGCCTCCAGAGAAGGAGATTCTGCAATCTCTGGGCAGCCTGTTCCCGTGTTCCATCACCCTCATAGTAAATAAGTTTTTCCTCATGTTGAGGTGGAACTTCCTGTGTACTAGTTTGCATCCACTGGCGCTTGTACTATCACAGGGCACAACTGAAAAAGAGATTGGCTCTTCCTTCTCAACACCCACCCCTCAGATATTCAGATACATTAATAAGATCCCCTATCAGTCTTCTCTTCTCGCCTCCTCCCTGGAGGTGTTCAACACCAGGTTGGGCAGGGATTTGTGCAACGTAGTCTAGTGGGAGGTGTCCCTGCCCTTGAAGGGTGTTGGAACTAGGTATCTTCTAGGTCACTTCCAGCCCACACTATTCTATGATTCTATTACTATATAATTGATTGATGCTAAATTCATTTACTTTGCCCGGAGTAACATGACATTCTAAAAATAACTAGAACTATACAAAAAGACAGGAACTTTATTATGAGTGATTAAGACCTATTCTCAGTACTTTGTTTCATACAAAAAGAGTAGTTGCTGGCAGTAATGCACACTTTTTGAGAAATTAAAGTTAGTTTTCATTCTCAGCAACTCAAGATCTTGCTGAAAATAGCCATAAATAGCTCCAGTCACACACCTGATACTTTTATATATATATATATATATATATATATCAGAGGGAGAGCACTGAGTTTTCCAACAGCCATTCTTCTGCTCTTTGGCTCTTTGCAGTCAGTGTCACTCTTGTTCTGAGGCTGAAAAGACCCAAAAATCTGTGTATAAATCAGATAGGTTTTACTGCAAATTATCCAGTTCTGATCACAGAGAGCATGATGTTGTCACAGAAAGTTACTAATTTCAAAACATATCACGAGTGAGATTTTTCTGCGTGTCTCTGTTGACTTGATAGACAACAAATATGATCCCAGAAGCACTACTTGCACAATGGTACCATCAAAAAATGCTGTCTTCAGTCTACAGAAATTGATGATAAAACAAAGGTACAAAATGGATGATGTGTTAGCTAAAGTACAAATCTCCAGAGCTGATTTTGCCAGTCACAAAAGTTTGGATTTTGAAGAAATGAGTGTGAAGAGTGAAAGCTTTTGCAAAGAAAGCTGTAGATAGAGCACCCACTATAACCACATTTGGACTCCTGCAAATTATAGATTGTTTTTTAGCAAACCGTCTGAGAGACTGTGACTATTGCAGTTCCTAAGTCATGAGACTGCAATGTTCACCAGCAAGTCACTGAAAAGATGAAGAATTGGAACATGGTGTTGAAAAACCTTGAGGTGACAGGACAAGCAGATGGCTCTTTGCATTGCCTGACACTAGGAAGGTGGTAGTCATGATGCTGCCTCTCTTTTCCATCAGCTCAAGGATGCATTAGGAAAGACATGCATTTCTCCTCATGCTGAAACATGCAGAGTGCATCACCCCAACTGACCTTCTGCAAGCACATTTTCCTGAGAAAACAATGGTATCGGTGCACTTCAAGGCACAGCAGTTAGTTTTTGGTGCCCAACAGCCACATGGAAGTTGACACGTTCTTCAAAAAAGCAAATTACTAGAGAGAGCCTTCAGTGACCTTCCTGGAAAGTGACAATTTTAACATTTATTTTTTACAAAGAAACAAGGTTAGACAGAGTGAAATCATATGAATTGGGTTTTCTCTTCTCTATCCATCTTTGATCTCAAGGTCACAAGCCATGACGTCATTGTTCATTTCAAACTGCTATCTAAACTTACTAACTACATATAATCCACACAATTTGATGAGTTTTATTATGTTGCTGAAATACCACTGAATAAATTTGCTATTTTTCTTGTACATGCAACAATTAGGGAGCAGTGTTGGCTCAAGTGTTTTCCCATTTATTTTGCCAGGGTGTGTGAGTTAAAGATATGCAGTTTTTACTGCTAAAGATGATCATGATGCCTTTGCACAAAGACCTCATCAGGTTTGGTGTAGCTGGAAAGAAATGTTAAATAAAGGCCCTGTGAGTAAGAAGAAGGCAGGTGTAGCAACCTGAGACGGGATTTAGGAAGAAGGCAGGACATAGTATTTAAAGCAGAGGAAGATCAGGGAGTGTGTAATAGAGGTCATAGACTTCTGCAGGAGAAATCTGTCAGTGACTGAAGGTAGATTCAGCAGAGTGAGCACGAATAATATAAACTTAATTAGTTGGGACAGGTGAGGGTGAGGAGGGAGGCTGTAAGCAGTTCACTGAAGAAACGTGATACTTCATTTAAGAGAGGAGAAGGGTGAACAAGGGTCAGATGCTTCTGATTTTTTGGGGGCACAAAGTCTGCATCACCTCTGCCTTCCAGACAAGCTGCGGCCAACAGGGAAGAAAACCCATGCCAATGCTAAGAAGCACAAATTATAATAACCTAGCAGGAGCAAATGAGAAAATCGATGTTTGGACAATTCAGCCAGGGGGCAGGGGTTGTCATTGTTGCTGTTGGTGAATGGCTACAGTATGGTGGGAAGTAGTAAAAAGCTGCCTTTGTCAGAAGTGCAATATGCTGGGAGAAGGAAGGTTTTATAGGGGAATGTCAATAGTTAGTCTTAATCAGAAGACCCAGACATCAGCATCATCTGAGGAGAACAGAAAATTTAAAAGGACACTGGGAAGAAACAATGTGGGGGACAAACTCCAGGTCCCTCTCTTGGCAACTTGGTAGGGAGAGTTTACAAATAAACCAAGATCTCACATTGTGAGTGGCTGCTCGTCACAAACCAATCAGTTAATTGTTAGGTATTAAGGAAAAGTGTGTGATGCATACTCAGTTGAATCACTTATTTCCCTTGCTGAAGGGAATAAACATCCACAGCTTGCTCAGTCTGCTTCTCCTCCAGATTTCCTCAAAGTTGACATCACCGCTGGAAACCCCTTCAGATGCCAAGGACAGATGGGGTCCAGGAATCAAACCCTGCTATTCCATCCCCCCAGATTACATACAATTGTATCATGGAATGATATTGGATTTCATTAGTGAAGGAAGATTGCTGCCCCATTGCCAAGAACAAAACCATTCAAATCACGGATTAAAGATTCTTCAGGAATGCCTTAATAGCTCTGTTCTTTGTGCTAGACTCATTTTAAAATACTGAGGTCATCCTATAAGGGCAATGTGTGTAGCAGGAATTGTGTATAACTGGGGGGGGGCGGGTGGGGAGGGAAGAAAAAATGCCTATCTGTGAATAGAATAGGGGTTTTTAATTTTCACATTTACTAAATGTTGTGGTTCTTTGTCTCCCTCCTGCCTGGCTCACCATTAATGTCCTGGTTTGGGCCCAACACGACAACAAAGGAACAGCCCCATGGCCTCACTCAACTGCCCACACACACACTCTGGGATGAGGAGAACAAAGCTCACGGGTTTAGGCAAAGGACAAGGAGGGATCTTCACCGATGAAGGTCCCGGGCAAAACAGACTCACCTTGGGGAAAAAATAGTAACTTAATTTCACACTAATCAAACACCCACAGCACACAGACACACACAGAGCAGGGCTTGCATATGTTACCCCACCCCTCCCTTCTTCCCAGCCCCAAATCCCTTTGTTCCTGGTTTCTCTCCCTCCGTCCCCCAGTGGCACAGGGGTTGGAGATGGGGTTTAGAGTCAGTTCACAGGCTGGTGGTTCCTGGATTTTGAAATGTGTGCTTAATAAATTTTTAAAACTCATCAATGTTTGCAAAGTGCATGTGTTGACTTTGAAATCATCATGGTCACTATCTGGTCAACGCTTCTCATCTTTAGTAATTGTTGTGAATTGTACTCAGGCACTGAAGATCCTCTCTTACTTTTGGGAAATTTAGTGGAAGGCTTCTAATTGCTTCTGCCCTAAGTCAAGAGGCTCTAGTGCATTAAGAGAAACAGTGATCCTACAAGATCACCTCTGGGCCAGAAAGTGACTCTCTCAGGATCCCAATATGGGCCTAAGAAAGAGTCATAGCATTTATAACTGTGTGGGGCAGCAAAGCTGGGTATATTCTAGCTCTGTATTTTAACCCTGAAATAAAAAACACATAATCTCAGTATTGCTCAATATTTCTAAAAGATAAGTAGTCCAAAACGTGTGTCTAATTAAATTAATGGAAAGGAAGAGAAACATAAGCTTCACTTAGATATTTCAGACTTGTACCCCCATAACATGCTCATTTATTTGATTAGTAATTAAATACATAACAAAAACAACAGTAGTGATGGTGTTGCTATGTGTTGCAGTGACTCAGGCTGAGAAAGTGAGTCTCTATATTGGAGCCTACAGGGTTTTTTTGTGCGTAGATTGTAAATATATGGAAAACCTCAGGACCCCCAAGCTAGGACTAGATTTAATGGAGGGGAGGGGTGGCAGCTCCAAGCCTTATGGCATCTAGCATCTGACATTTACCCATGCTGCTCTGGACACAGCAGGAAAAAACAAATACTTGTTATTCCATCTGTTTTGATCTTACCCTTTCAAAAGCATGTAGCAGAGAATGGACTTCGAATTCAGTTTTATTAAGTTCCGTTTTCTAATTGGCAAAATCGTGCGATGGGCGCTTTGATACAGTTCAGGAAAAACAGCTGAGCCATTGTACTTAACAGCTGTTAAACATGAACTCACAGAGGAAGGCTATTGTACTCATATCCATGGATGAAAAAAAGTTTAACCCAGAAAATAGTCTTCATTACAAACACCCTTAGGCATATGAAAGATTATTTGGTTTTCAAGTATTTAGCGTTTTATTTTAATTGTACTTGGCTTTGGAACTTAGGTTGCTGAACACCTGATAAAATGTTTGTCTGAAAATTCAAACAAAACAAGAAAAAAGCCCCATATTTTAGACAGATAAATTATTTCTTTCACATGTTTTTGGATGAGTAATCACAAGCAAAGCAGGAGAAGCACTGCGTGGGAAGCAAGGGCCTGACAGCAGGAACAAGACCTCGGTTCTTCATCACAGTTGCAATGAAAACAGCATTTAAAGGGTCAGCTGGCATCTGAAATAGCTGTTTCCTGCTAATGTCCTGAATTTGGTGTTTTAACCTCAGTAGCAGCAAAACTCCATCACTGAGAGGAGCCTGGTACTCTCAGGACAGCTGATCTCCATTAATGAACATGGGCTTCCCTTTGATGATTAGCTGTCCTCATGGGGGAGTAGGTGACCAGTGACAAAAGGGATGACTGGGGGAAGCTTGGTCCTCAAGTTGTGCTTCCCAAAGAGTGATGAGCACCCTGACAGCTCTCACGTACAAGACCTACATCTAAAAAGTCTCACCCCTTTCTGTGGGCAGGACTGCATCTGGGGAAGGCCATTTTTCCTCATGACCCACCCCTGGCATTGTTTGCCCAAATTTAGTTCTGCCCTACCAGCAACGGGAGAAGAATCCAGGGGATTTGGGCTTATAAATTATGGTTACCATAAAAGCTGCCTAGTTCAGAGAGTCAACTTTCCTCCTGGGTCCCGCCAGTGTTAAATATCACTACACAGTGTTGAGAGCTCCACATGATCCCACAAACCCATCTCTCCCCTCCCACCCCCCAAATTTTCAAGCAATTGTGCACTGCCGCTGCATCCCCGCAGCGGGTATCCCCGCGGAGAGCAGCGGAACTCCCGCAGGGGCTGCGCTGGGCGGGGATAGAGGGGACAGCAGAGCATCTGCCCGGATGGCGGAACCGCTGCTTGGACCCAGCAGAGGATAAAATCCGACGAAGGAAAATAAAATTAAAACCTACGCACAACTGGGTTGTTTTTCCCCACTCCGGGTGATGCTTCATGTCCATTTCACCACTACTTCTGCCGCGTCCCTGCCTCCCTATCCGCGCTTCCTGCCACAGCTCTCCACGGCCTCATTCCCCTGCGTTTCCCAAAAAAATTGTTGTCCCCTTCCCTCCTCCATCTTTTCTAAATTTTCGCCCGTTTACCCTGTTTTTCGCATTGGACCCAGCTGCTCCAGCGTGCTGCCCCGCCACATCTCGCGGTGGTTTTCCGAAGTTTCCGGCAACTCCTAAAAAGCAGAAAGTCTTTTCTATTTTTAGGCTTATTCTGTTTCGGATTTTTATATATATATATATATATTTTATTTTTTTTTACATCTCACCCCAGAGAAGGGACATGGGTGTGTTTCCCTCCCCTCCTCCAGCCTCCCCCTCCCTCCTCATTCCCTTCCTCACTTCCGCGTGCCTTTTCATACCGTTGTTACTATTTTTTCTGTCTTTCCTACTGTTTTCCCGTTTCCGGGGGTGCGTGGTGGGGGGACGTGGAAGCCCCTGAAGAAGCTATGGAGTAAGGGGGAAGGAGGGGGACGGGTGGCAGCCCTAACCCCTGCTGGTGACGCCGCCGGCTCCGCGCAGCTCCGCGAACGCGGAGCGGGGCGGGGCGGCTCCAGGCGGTGCCGCCGGGGGGCAGCAGCGCCCCGTCAAACTCCGCATCCCCTGGTCCAACCCCCCCTGGTGTCCCCCCCACGCAAACCCCCGGCGCTGCCACCGCCGCCGTTACCGGCCACCCCGAGCCCGGGACACCCCATGTACCCACCGGTGGCTCCCGGAGGAAGAGGGGGGCGAGGGGCTATGGGGGTCCCACCCGAGTCCACAGCGGCTTTGATCCTCCCTGTCCGTCTGTCCTACCGCCCGTCCGTCCTACCGCCCGTGCCGGGGGAGAGGTGCCCGCTCAGCAGGTTGGTTTATTTGTCCTATATTTTATTAATCTGGGCTGTGATTATAAATAATAGTACTGATAACAGTAATAATAACAAGTATAATGTAATATACTGTCACTGTTATTGGTGGTGGTGCAGTCCTTTGTGACACTGGTGAGACTGTGCCAATCTTGGAGTCAGTTTTGGGTCCCTCACTCCAAGAAGGACATGGAGGGGCTGGAGAATGTCCAGAGAAGGGCAAGGGAGCTGGGGAAGGGGCTGGAGCACAAGTGTGAGCAGGAGCAGCTGAGGGAGCTGGGGGTGTCCAGCCTGGAGACGAGGAGGTGAGGGGAGACCTGCTGGCTCTGCAACTACCTGGGAGGAGGCTGGAGTAAGAAGGGGTCGGTCTCTTCTCCCAAGTTACAAGCAATAAAACAAACGGAAAAGGCCTCAAGTTGTATCAGGGGAGGTTTAGATTGGATATTAGGAACAAATTCTTCCCCAGAACGGTTGTCAGGCTCTGGCTCAGGCTGCCCGGGGCAGGGGTGGAGTCCTCATCCCTGGAGGGATTTCAGAGACAGATAGATGTGGTGCTGAGGGACATGGCTTAGCCTTGGCAGTGCTGTTAGTGGTTAGACTGATGGTCTTAGAGGTCTTATCCAGCCTAAGCGATTCTAATATTATTATGTATTTATTGTATGTGTTCCTCCAGAAGGGGAGAGGCACGTGCAGGGAGCAGGTACCGACCTGCACAAGGCAGTTTGAAACACTTACGTAGGGATGAAAACCCGGTGTTATATTAACCTGGCCAGGGGTTGAGAAAAAGGATTTTTTGTTGTAGTTGTTCTTGTCATTCTCCTGAAGGCTGACGGTTCCACACGGCTGGAGTTAGCTGTCGGTGGCGGGGCAGGGTGGGGGGTGCACAAGTATCTTCTCTGGGTGGTGCTGCTTTCTCCAAAGCAAAACAAAAGAAACTCCTCTGGAAGGAGTGTACCTGCGTCCTGCCCTCCCTCTCACCACAATTCTGGGGAACCCGCCTACGAGGAAAAAGTGCAGGAGGAGAGAAGCAACGTGCTGGTGGTGTCTGGGGAGAAGCTGCACATGCAGGAAGGGAGGGCTTTGGCTTCCTCACCTGGCAGGAACTTCAGCTGGGAACGTTTCCTCAAGCGTTCCACTCTTATTAGCAGCTGTGCTTAATCACATATAGCCGAAGAGGTACTCCGTATGGCACATCACAGGGTGTCTGCAGGTCTGTAAGGACATGGAATCCCTGATGTGGGGTGTAACACCTGAGCGGGGCTGCAGGCTTACTTCTACACACTGTTGATTCCCACCTCCAGGTGGATCGACTGCTGCAGGTCCAGGATCACACCCGTGGATTTAACCTAAGCTCCTTTAGTTTTGGAGTTCTTTTCGTCCCCCTGAGGCGTTCGGCAAGGTTAGTTGCTCATTTGGGGAGCGAAAAACAAAAGCCAAAACCAATTGAAAAAAATCTTCCAAAGTAAAAACAAAACAAAACAACCCACACAAAACAACCACAACAATGAAATAGGCAGGAAAATAGTGGACTCTTGAAAATTTCTCACGTCGTTTCTGCACTTCTTGTGGAAAATTATGCCCTTTCAGCGTATTGAAAGAGTACCCACCCCCGAAAATATATAATAAAATTAAAGGGTAGATTGAGGAACTTCATATAACTCTTCGTTTTTCTCTGGTGTCAACAATGATCTCAGCTTAAACAGGACACTGGAGCTCAGGGAACGACCGTTTGATGCTCCTCACAAGGGATGAGACTGTTGGTGCCTTTTTGGCAGGGAAAATCCCCACCTCGTTTTCGAGGCCGGCCAGGTTGCTTGCTTCTCTTCTTCACTCACACCGAAAACACGGAGGGGTATCGCAGTGTGTCGTGTCCCACACTCCCCCCCCGCGACCCCCCGCGACCCCCCGAGACCCCCCGAGGGCTCAACGCACACCCTGGCTGTCAGGGGTGCCTCGGAGGGGAAGAGGGGAGCAGCCCGGAATTCACATCTCTGTGTAGAAAAGAGCGCTTCAAGGACTCTTCCTGCTGTGGCAGAACGCAACAGCATCTTGAATTCTTCTTTTTATTTATATACTTCTGCCGTGGGAGAGGGATCTTCCACGATTTTTTTGCAGAATTCGAGTCAGACGTGCACAGCCAAGGCATGTTCAGAAGCTCTAGTTTTATTACTTAATCACATTGTTATAATAACACTCCACTCAGACTTAAGAAAAAAAAAAAAAAAACAAAAACAAAAAACAACAACAACTTCAAATGAACACGACAAACTTTTTATCTTTGTTTTTAAGACCATACTCAGTCCTTCCCCAGGAAAAATGTTCCCTCTCGTGATGCTCTGCTAGAGAACCAGGACTGAAGTCTGCTTTAGAGTTATTCAATTAATAAAAAATAATACATTTTTTATATACAATGTACTCGAAGGGGTTTACTCTAGCGAAAAAGAGGACAAAATCTGTCTTAAGCCGAATTTTCCAGGGGGTTCAGGAGGTGGCAGGGGCAGACGTGGCTGCTGCGGTGCATCACGGACCCGCCGAGCTCCCACTGCCCGGACAGTGAGTTTCTGCTTTTTGCTCAGAAGTACAGGTGTATTGCTCGCGAGTTTTGGGGAAAGAAAATCACTGGAGGAAGTATGGAAACAGATTTAAAGCACTTCACTTCGCCAGACTAATTAAGCAGTATTTTTATGTTTTTTTATCCCTATTTGTATGGCGTCAACCCCTGGGCAAGGATTTTTCCTCTGATACTTAGGTTCAGTGAAACTGCATTGCTGCAGAAATCTGATTAATCTAGGAGTAAACAGTTTTAACTTCAGCAGATCCCCCCATCCCCCTTAAATTCCTTTGAAAAAGCTGAACACTTGCCCTTACCTGACGTACATATAAGTTTAGCAAGAGGTGAGTTTGAGAGGTACATTTTAAAACAGCCACGTGCCCTTGCAACTCGAAAAACTGGGCCAAATTCTGCCCCTTTAAAGTAAATCGCACCGATTTCAAGGGCTTTAAGATCAGTTTGGTGATGATTCCATGTTTAATCATCCACTTTTTCCCCCGCTTGAATTCTTAGAACTCGACAGCCGCCATTGTCTATAGTCGCTGGAGATGAGCTACCCAGAAAGAGCTTAGCTGGTTTACTAAGTCGAACAAAATTTTTATCTTTCTCTATTAATAAAAAATAAGTTTAAAAATTAAAAAGGGGGGAAGGAAGGAAGGAAGGAAGGAAGGAAGGAAGGAAGGAAGGAAGGAAGGAAGGAAGGAAGGAAGGAAGGAAGGAAGGAAGGAAGGAAGGAAGGAAGGAAGGAAGGAAGGAAGGAAGGAAGGAAGGAAGAAAGAAAGAAAGAAAGAAAGAAAGAAAGAAAGAAAGAAAGAAAGAAAGAAAGAAAGAAAGAAAGAAAGAAAGAAAGAAAGAAAGAAAGAAAGAAAAAGAAAAACAAAATGTTCTTAAGAACAATGAACCTGAATGTGTTTGGCAAGAAGCAGACACCAGAGAATCGATGGTCTGCATGAGAAAGCGAGTACATGTAATCAGGAGCAGGGATTATAGGTGGGGTAAAGGAAAAAAAAAAAAAAAAAAAAAAAAAAGTGCAAAATCAGTGATTTGCCTGCTCGATTTCTATGCTTCAGGTAGCGGCATGTTACAGCAAGAAAATGCAGACGGTTGTGCTAATGTTAACCCTTCTGATTTGAAAGGAAGTTAGTTCTAACCTAATTTAATTTCTGGTTCTAAAGCAGGTAAATTAAAAGGCAGGCGTTTCCATGTTCATTAAAACGAATTATTTCGTTATCGACTATTTCGAAATCATTATTCGATGAATTTTACTTTGATGATTTAAACAATAGTAATTCTCAATTTAATCTGACTTGGGTGTTTCTATTTGTTATAATTTTTATAGAACATCAAAATCCATACGAAATTTAAGACAATTTCTGAACATATATGTTTACAATGCCTTTTTTTTTTTTTTGCTTTTCTTAAAGCATCGACGATTTATTTTTATTTTAGTGCTGTTTTTTAAATAGAGTGCAATTCTTACTTTTTCATTTTATTTCGATATAATTAATACAATCTCTCCTTCTATTATTTTGTTTATTAGGTTGTAGCACGTATAAGCATCCCGAAATGCTTTGGCAACTGTTAGCGTTTGCTGGTTTTCACTCTGTATAAACACGAAACTTCCATAATGCCACGGAAATCACAGCCTTGCCGGTTCACTGTCCTCTTGCTCCAATTAGCTCCGTGGCAAATCATATTTTGCAGTAATTTGCATTCTCAGAGGGCTGAGAATGATGCAATCTCTGGCTTGCGAATTGCCGGCAAGTCGTGGTGGAGTCACAGAGGGGGGAGGCGCATCACAAATTGGGGCGGGAGTTGGGGGTTTTGGTGCTGCACCGCCCTTGGATACCAACGAGAGCAAGTTTTCTATGCACCTTTCGGAGAAAAATCGCCGAATAAATATTCAGCCTAGGAATCGGGGGGGCAATTAGTATGTCTGCGGTAGGGAAACTTTCGAGGAGGGGCAGGGCGAACCCCCAGACAACCTCAGCCCTTTGCACATGGGTGTGCGGCCCCCAAGCCCCTCTAACGGTAGAGAGAGAAGCAGCTCATCAAGCCTCCCGTATAATTAACCACCAGGGCCTGCGGTAATGCACTTCCCGGGGAACGGGCGGCGTTGCAGAGGTGATGCCGAATCAGTCCTTCCCCGGGAACGCCGCCCTCCCGGGGTGGGCAGAGACCCCCTTCCTCGTAAAGACCCCTCCCCAATGTCTTCTGTCCCAGCGAGCCCCGGGTGCCGGCCTCTGTTTGCAAAGCCTTAATTAATTATTAGTAGGAGTAATAATAGTAGTAAGAGCGACAAGATGAAGGAGAAGAGGCGATGACTGGCGCAGAAGGGGCGATGCTCGCCTCACTAGCCAGCCCTCCTGAGCTCCGACAGCAACCCCCTTCAGGAGCGAGAAGCCCCCGACCCTATTTCTGTCTCTTTTAGCCCGAAACCGAGCGTCCCTAGAGCCCCACAGGCAGAGCTCCGACCTGTCGCCCCCTCCAGGCGGGGGTCCCGAAGGAGAGACCGCCCCGAAGGACGTGTCCTCGTCCCCCCGGCTGCCTGATGTGGGGTGGAGAGGGGAGGTGAGTGGGTGGGAAGTGCCGAGGAAAAGAGGAGGGGGAAGCTGAGTCGCAGCTCTGTGTGGGGCAGCACCAGTGGTCACCCTCCTCCCTCCATCCTCCCTTCCCTCCCTCCCTCCGTCGCCCTTTCCCTTCTCCGTGAAGATTCCCGCGGGCAGCTGCGGAGCGCGGAGCGGAGGAAGCGCGGTAAGTGCCGGGGTGGGGGGTTCCCGGGGGCAGATGGAGGATTCCTCTGCCGCCCACTTTTTCTTCTTAACACTCCTCGTCCTTACACTTCTTACCGTCAGTGACAAACGTTATCTACGCAAGCAGAAGCCATTGGATTACAAGCCTGGTCACCTGATGGGAGCTCAGCTACGGGCTCCACAAACACGCCCGTGGGGAGCGGAGACATCCGCACCCCGAGCATCCCACCGCACCGGCACGGAGGGTTAGGGACGAGGGACAGGCCAGGAGAGTAAACCCCGGGCATAAATCGAAATAAATGGGGTGGGGGCGAGGTGGGATGGTGCGTTCCGGTGGTTGCTCGAGGGCTCCTGAAAAAGCCCGTGCGAGGGAGTCCAAGGTCTGAAGCCGATGTACAAGGTCTTTCTGCTACCGCCGAGCGTCCTTTTTGGGGGGTGAAAGAGCAGGTGGGGGTGCAGCGGTCACCCTTCCATCCTTCTGTACCAGTGTGTCGAACCACCCCCCTCGCCCCCTCGCCAGCCGGCCCCGAGCTGGACAGCAGCTTTGCTCCTTCCAATCCAGTCCTTCATCCTTTTCTTGATTCCCTACTGAAAATTGTTACTGAAAATCAGGGGAAGAAAACAAGGGAGTGAGTAGGCTCGCAGGGCAAGAGGCTCTGCCTGGCCTGTCCTGACTAATGCCCCGGGGTGGAGGGTGGGGAGGCGGTTGCCCGACCAGAGCTGGTCCTGGTACCCGGCGCGGAGGATGCTTCTGGGAGAGGTTGGAAACTTTTTGTCATTGGGCATGCGCACCAATACGGCAAGATTTTGATGAGGGACCTGCGGCCTCGGCCTGGGGTTTGCTCCGGGAGCGTGGGAACCGGTGCCATCAGCTGGCTCCGTCTGTCTGTCTCTCCGTCCTCCCCACACGGCACGGCGGGGAGCCGCAATTCTGCCAACACGGCCCGGTGCGGCGGAGGGAGAGTGGGAGAATATCGGCGTGTCCAGGGCAGAATACGTGAGATCCGTGGCTGTCATTGCACTGTCAAAATAGTGCTTGGCGATTCCGGGACTCATTAGGACAAAAGAACAAGCCCTCTCAGGAAGCAGAGAAGGGCACGGGCAGCCAGCGCCGAGGCACCTCTGCAGCCCCTCGGGGTTTTGTCATTGGTTTAAATCCATATATTTTTTTCCCACCCCGAGAGAGAACACTGCTCAGAAAACTCACCATTTTAAAATAGATACCTTCGCTAAGAAGGATAACTCAGGCTTGTTATGCCATTGAGGGGGAATAATTTACAACTCGGGTTTTACCACCTGGGGGATTCGGCTAAGTTTTGTTGGCTTGCCTCGGTGCGCATCCCGGGTACCACGAGGCCGGTTCCTGCAGCACAGCAGCCACCCCCCGCGTGTTTTTGCAGCAGCATACAGCAACCACACCACTCTGTAATATAAATATTTTATGATAGTGCCCCTACAGCCTTTCCTTATTGTAAAAGCCCTGCAGGCGCTTTTTTTGTTTTTGTTTTTGTTTGTTTGTTTTCGGTCAAGAAGATATTAAATGCTTCGGGTGCAGAAGTGATGTTCTCCGAAAGAAAGGGGTTATTTTTCTCCACCCGCAGCCTGCTGAGTTACGAGACAACCAAAATTCCTTGAAGGAGATCTGGGAAATCAATTATTGAAGCACAGCGACTTGGCGGAAGCTCGGCTAATGAACAAAATAACAAAACAACAAAATAAAACAGACAAACAAAATAAATTTAAAAAAAAAAAAAGGAAAAAAAGTGGCGGTTAATCCAATCAAACTAACCTCCAACTTCTCGGGAGTGTGTCTTCCTCCTGACAACCTACCGCGATGAGAGATCCTCACCGCCATTCCCGCTGGTAAAAACTGCTTTTCCGTAACACCAAGCATTCCTTTTTCTTTTTTTCTTTTTTCTTTTTTTCTTTTTTCTTTTTTTTTTTTTTTAATTAAAAAAAAAAAGAACGGAGAGTCTGGGAAAGGAAAAACCTCGTACGATTAAGTGCTTCCGAGAAAAAACACTTTCCACGCAGCACAGGTACAAATCGGGTACCGGCTGGGGCCATTCTGCAGGGACGAACACTGAAATATTACCCTGCTATATTGCAGTGTCCGGCCCTCCGTCAGCCCAGCTTTTCTTCCAACAGGCACCCAAGGAGCGAGGCCATATTTTGATCCCGGCAATTAACACTCGAAGAGGGGCGGAGGAGGGGGCAGAGGGGTTATGTGACAATTCCCCCTTCCCCCCGGGGTGAGGGTGCAGACGGAGCCAGGGTTGCTGCCCGTCACCCATGTTCTTCCCACAAGCAGCCGCTCATCGTTATTCTTTGCCAGGTCTTCATATATGTTGGGTTGTTTGTTTGGGTTTTTTTCTTAATTTCATTTTATTTTACAAATTATTTACTGTTTTTAATCCTGCCTGCTCCTACTCGCGGGCGGGCACCGGCAGGTGTCGCTCTCCCCCCGCCGCCGTCGGGAATGGGGTGGGAATGGGAGCCTGGAGCTCCTGGTAGCCGCCTGGCCGGCCAGCCTGGGGGTCTCCGGGGGATGGGAAAAGCTCCGCCGAGGACCTAAATGTCGCTCCCCTCCCTGCATCCTTCCCCGCCCCTCTCACAAGTAGGGTCCGGCCCGTTCGAGGAGTGTTCAAGGCCAGGTTGGATAGGGCTTGGAGCAACCTGGTCTAAGTGGGACGTGACCCCGCCCGTGGTTTGGAACTGGATGCTCTTTAAGGTCCCTTCCAACCCCAAACCACTCCAGGATTCTATGAAAGAACCGTGCGTCTCAAACCTCGCCTTCACGGATGGATTATTTTCTGCCCAGAGGTTAACTGATTAGGAAAAGAGAAGGAGCAGAAAAGCCGTCGCGAAAATGGGTCTCGCTTGTCCTGCCGGGGCTGGAAGCCAAAAACGAGCCGTGCGCGGAAACTCAGCTGCCTCGGCCCCTCATCCCGGGCTGCTGCTGGAGTTGTCCTGCTGCTTGCTCACTAAAACGCCCCTAACAAGACTTTACTGTACGTCACGTCCCGGCAACATCCCCATTTAGCGATGAAGTCTGGGTGAAGGTGTTACAGCTCTCGACCCCAGTCGCTCTTCGTGGTTTCCACCTTTCTGCCTCGAATCAGGGGAGAGGTCTTTAAGCAGGCAGAAGGAGTATGGTTTTGGGGTGCTCTTTAGTATTTCCAAAGGAGGTGTAGCGTGAGGGTGTATCCGCGCTGGAAGCTTCTGTGTAAGGAATTCAAAATTATGGATTTTGGTTTTTGGTTTCCGTGTGTGTGTGCGCAGGCATGACACTCTAAATTCAGCTTTTTTCTTTACTTGAAGAAAAAAAAAATATCATGCCGAAATCACGTTACTTCACATATTGTATGTTTGCCATTTTACGCCTTTTTGTTTCAGTATTTACATCTCGTGGAGGAAAAAAAAAAAATGCGAAAAGAAAAAAAAGAAAACAAAGCAAAACCCAAACAAACAAGAAAACCGGCAAATAAACAAATAAAAAGGATGTCTCTCTACATTTTCATCTCTTCTAAAATAACCTGTAAAAAATGCCCAAACATCTACGTTCGTTTGTAGGCCACATCGGAGCGTTTCGACTATTTACGGTTTGATAATAAGACAGAGAAGGGTGCGAGAGGAAATCTAAGTGCAAACTGTGAGTGCTCCGTTTAGGGCAGTCTAGGCATTAAAGGCATTGGGATAAATACAATGTAGTAATAATAATAATAATAATAATAATAATAATAATAATAATAATAATAATAATAATAATAATAATAATAATAATAATAATAATAATAATAGCACCATGAGGGTAGAGGAGAAAAAGAAAAGAGAAAAGAAAAGAAAAAATAAAAAGGGAAGAGGAAGGAGTGGATCTATTTCATGCATTTATTTATGTTCAACCTGTTTCATCCCTGCTGCCGACCTAAATCTGAGCATTATCAGCGTCTTTTTGCATTCATTTTTAAAAACTTCTCTATCCTTGTCCGGATACCCATGAAATCGTCAGCTTCGGTGGCGCGTTGAAGGCCCCGGGCTTGCCGTGCGGACGCGCAGCGGAATGTCCGCGCCAGTATTTGTAGCTGTAAAAGGCAGATATTAGGTAAGGCGCCTGCGGGAAAGCGGGGGGGGGGGGGGGGGGGCAAGGGGGGGAGTATTTATTGTCCCTATTGCACCCGTCGAGTTCACGTCCGAGCGGCAAGTGGCCGAGGGCAGCCAGTTGTCCCCGCGCTGCCCAAGGCACAGGACGCGGAGCAGGCGCTGCCCCCACCCCCGCCCCCCATCCCGGGGGTTCATTCAAACGCCGCCGCAGTTGATTCGAGGATGGTAACGCGGAGCGGGGAGGAGCGGAGTTGTTGCGGGGGGGGGGAAGTGATGCTGAGACGCGGATCCTCGACATACCGACTGAGGCCCCGGGGAAACGGGGGGGGGGTCTCACCCCCGTCCCGTCGGGGCAGCGGGGAGGTAAGCAAGCGGGGAGGCGGTGATGGCGGGGGGGCTATGGGAGGGGAGGGGAAAGCGATGGGGTGAGCGCGGGTGCGCTGCGGGGACGGGCAGGCGGACACCCAGGCGCACGCCCCCGCGCTCACCTCCGCGTTTTTGCATATGCTAATGTGGGCCCGCCGGGGGAGCGAGAGCTGCACGTGCGCTAATTGAAGCGGGGAGGGAGGGTTGGGTTTGCGTCCGAGGGCAGGGAGTCCCCACCAGCACCAGCTATTGGTAAAAACGTGTAGAAATGGTACTTTCCTAATGAATTGTTGCTATATGTGACAAGGTAAGAGCTAAGATAAGGGATGGTGGTGTCGGCTTCCGTTTTGGGGTGGGTTTTTTGGGGTTTTTTTAGATGCTTTACGTGCAGCCATCTGACCATCTTTTTATTGGGTGACATATCAGTGCACGGCTTGAAAATCTAGAGCGAGAGGTAGGACTGGAAATACCTTGAGAAACGCCAAATAATTAAAGTATAAATGTGGTGAAACAGGCACTGAGTAATACAGTCCGAGCAGAACACTCAGTTCTTTATTAAAAAAATAATAAAAACACATGCATGACAATCTGTGGGGAGGGCTATACGTTCATGCAGATAAGTAATTCCTAGTGTAACGAATTATCTTGAACGCACTTGGAATATTTTTTCCCCAGGGGGAAAAAAAAAAAAAAAAAGTATGTGTGGGCGGGTGTTGGTTTTATTTATGGAATAACGTTAGGCGTCTAAAAAAACGTAAGATGGTTGGACATAAAAAGAGAGTAATATTCTGGTTTTAATCAGATTTAAACTACTGTTCTTTCTTGCAAGGATTTGCCCATTCAGGTAAATCGAAATGTGCTAAACCCTGCTTGCGATGGAATTCAAGGCCTGTGGGTTTCAGAAAAAGCAAACGTAATGCTATCTCCAGTATTTTAAAATAACCTCCAAAAAATGCCTTTTCTGTAACGAATTTGGAAGTGGGTTTATAGCTTCACACGTTAAAATGAGATGTAACACATATAACAACGTCGCACTTAGGGCAGAACATACAAAATGTCTTCCTCAGAGAAAGCACTCCGTATCTGGGTCTACATATATTAAGCGATTTTTAAATAAAATAGTCCTGAAATCAAGGCAGACCTAAGTGCACTTTTAGGTCGTCACACAGCAATGAAACATCATAAATCCTTTGAAACAGTTCCCATCACCTGCACTACCTATATCGCCTTACATGGTAAAAGGTTTTTGGGCTGGTTTTCTTTTGTTGTTTGGGGGATTTTTATGGTGTGGGTTTTTCTTTCCCTAATACGAAGTTAATTAGGCGATCACAGCACCAGTTTCGAGCTAGCGGTATGACAGCTGAGCAGGGTAGCTACATCCTCCTTTCCGCTCAAGACCCAACAAGCATCTTGTGCACCTCGTTTTGTGGTATTAGCACCCTGCCTATTTTGTAACCTTATATAAACTGAAGCATTGAGGAAACGGAGTATAAAGACACACAGACAGCAGAACCTGGCCAAAAAACGGGGGTAAAGGAAAAAAGGAAGCGGGGAGGGTGTAACAAAAAATAGAGAGAAAGACAGAAAAAGAGAAAGAGAGAGAGAAAGAGAGAAAGAGAGAAAGAAAGAGAGAGAGAGAGAAAGAGAAAGAAAGAGAGAGAGAGAGAGAGAGAGAAAGAAAGAAAGAAAGAAAGAAAGAAAGAAAGAAAGAAAGAAAGAAAGAAAGAAAGAAAGAAAGAAAGAAAGAAAGAAAGAAAGAAAGAAAGAAAGAAAGAAAGAAAGAAAGAAAGAAAGAAAGAAAGAAAGAAAGAAAGAAAGAAAGAAAGAAAGAAAGAAAGAAAGAAGACATTAAGGTAAAATCCATAGCCTGTAACTTCCAGTAAATTTTTAAAAATGCACATATACCTTTACATAGGCATCAGCATTAAAAATAATAGACGCTGGAGCCAACAGGAGCAGTGGAAGGAGGAGGAGGAGAGGAGGATGGCGCGGCGGCGGAGTCCGCATCAGCACCGGAGCCGCCCGCCCCCGCAAGGCTCTTCCTTGAGCCGCAGCCAGGATCGCTTGTTTCGGGGATGCTTGTTTTGTTGCTGTTGATGATATTTGGAAGGAGAAGGGAGGCCCAATTTTTTGTTCCGTTAATTAGGATCTTCTGCAATAAGGGCGATCGCTCCGGGAATCCTCGGTCTCTTCTTCTCCAAGCGGCGTGATTTACATATCCTTTTCTTTTTTCTTTTTCCTTCCCCCCCCCCCCACCCCCCCCCTTTTTTTTTTTTTTCATTGCTCTAATTTCCTTGATATATGCAAATGTAGCCGGACGTACAGTATGTCTCGAGCTGACGTCAGTGGACGTGACCTCGCCGTTAAACCTTGAACGTGAAGCGGGGATGGGGGACGCGGGGCGGAGGCGCAGCCGTGGAGATGCTACTTGCTGATACGCGGTTCCTCCGCCCGCAGCCGGGCTGGGGAAGAGGCAGCGGTGGCGAGCAGACAGCCTCAAGCTTCCTCCGCGGGCGCGCAAGGCTGCCTGCCCGAGCTTTGCCGCGCCCTTGCCCAGTGAAATGAGCGCTGGCAGCAGCAGCAGCCTGCCCGCCCCCCCCCTGCGTGGCCCCAAAACAAAGCCCACCTCCCCGGATCGTCGCCGAGCCCGTCCTGCCTCTTTTCTTTTTTTTTTTTTTTTTCTTAATTTATTTTTTTTAGTGGGATGCTATTTGCTGCTTCTCTTCATCAGGCGACGAGCGGGAAATTTAAAACTCCGGGCAATTAAAAAATTTAAAATCCCCCGCCTCCCTCCCCCAGCATATTGCATGAGGCAGCCGTGTTGAAGCAGGCGAAGCATCCCTGCCCCCGGTACCGCGGTTCCGGGGCTCGGGGCTCACTGATGTCACCGGCCGGGACCCGGGAGGGCCACAGGAGCCCGGCGCGGGGGGCGGCAGCCGCTGACTCTGGTCTCAGCCCCCGCCGGTCGGATCTACAAGTCAAAGCCGCTCTCCGGACTTTGCGGTAAACCCTCCCCCTCATACCGGGAGGAGAAGCGGTATAAGCGGGGAGTCGGTGTCTGGCGGTGGAATATGACCGGTACGAAGGGTAGCTGAGGGTGGAGGAGGGAAGTATGTGCTCCTCTCGCATCCCTGTCTCCCTTTGGAGGTGCTGAGGTCTGTAGGGGCGTTTGGAGAACTTTCAGAGCCAAGGCGATCTCTGCCGGCGGATTGGAAGCGAGGGGAGTGTTCTCTGTCAGGACACGAACTTCCCCCCTTTTCTCCCGGAGTTATTTATTTATACGTTAGTCTGCTGTGAGATGTTCCTCAGCATCCCTCTGGACCTTGGCACGGTGGCTTCTAGAGCACACCACGCACACCCGTGGGCTCTCCTTTGCCTCTCCGTTGAAGCATCTCAACTAAACTAAAATGCCCACGCCAAGGAGTGGAAACACGAGTGCATTTCTGGACGAGGGAGCCGTGCGGACTTTCATAAATCCTCTCAGCAGTTTGGGGGGCTGGGGGGTGGGAGTTGGTGTGCAGTCGGAGGGTTTCTCCTAAATTCCCTCGGTTTTCTCCGGGCTTTCGTTTTTGGTCCTCACAGAGCTCTCTTTGTCCGCCTGGTCCCCGCGGGCTGTGCATGCGAGGGGTGCTCTGGTGCCGGGGGTTGCGGAGAGCTGTCCCCGCTGTTCCCTCTGTCCCCTGTTCCCTGTGTTCCCGCGTAAATCTGCTCCCGGGGACAGGGTAGCGGCTTCACCGCTCTCTGCAGCCGCTCTCCGGGCAGGATACGGGTCCTGCATCATGTATATATATATACACAAGCACATGCATGTATGTATATGCTCGCGGGTGTAGCATATATATATATATATATATATATATATATATATATATATTCATTTTTTAGCATTGCCCCTCCCCCATCCCGCCCCCGCCCCTCGCAGCCCCTCTCCTCCTCCCACACATACCCACACTTCTTAACACTGGCCCACGCGGCGTGGGGGACATCGTGTAAATCCGCCTCAGAATGGGGAGAGAGCAGCACGATCCGCCCCACACACACACAGCCACCCCACCCCAGGGCAGGGGAGAGCCGTCATGCAGCCCACCTCGCCCGGCACCACAGCCTCCCTCCATCCCTCCCTTCCCGCACACCTCCCACTCCGGCGAACACCCAAACTTCTCCCCGCCCGCCCCCCGCGCCCTAAAACCCAGCCTGGCACTTCCAAACCCGGAGGGATGGACGGACCAGAGGGGACAGAAGGAAGGGGCAGCGCTTTCTGGCATTCTCCTTCCAGCGGCGAAAAGTCAAGCTACAAGTTTGCATGACAGCAGGGATGGGAAGAGAGTCTTTTTTAGCACAGTGATTTATTTTCCTTTTTTTTTTTTTCCTTTTTCTTTTTTTTCCTGCTGTTGCTCGGCTGATTGGTTTGGATAAAAGTTGCACAAAATGGCAGTGCCTTCCAAAAACAAGGCTCGGAAGAAACTGTTCTTCAGAAGTTAAGCGGAGGAAAACACCTTAGAAAAGTCGACCTTTTGCTGCAAATTTTTTTTAAGTCTCCAAAGAAACGTGCGCTTTCCTCCTTCTCAAAGAAAAGGCAGCCATTGCTTCTCTCTAGGCTAGACATTTCCAATTTGTTCCATCTGTCAGAGTGGGACTATGAGAGGTTTTGGTGCAAATTCATTATCTCTGGCAACGCACACCGTATAGTAGCAACTGAAAAAGACCGTGGCAATGGATGAACAATAGGGCTTCAGTTCATCAGCAACAAAAGCGTTGGGGAAATCGGTTGAATTTCAGAGCACGTCCTCCTCAGCAGAGAGGGCTGGACTAGACCTTGGCCAATCCCCCCAAAAAACTTGCAGAACCTCACATACAACACTTCACTTTCTACTTCGGGGGGGAGCAAGCAATATGGAGAAAAAAAAAAAAAAAAGAAAAAAGAAAAAAAAGCTAAAAAAAAGCCAACCCAACTTTCTATGTTTCTCTCCCGTATTCCTGGATGGAAGATTTCTAAGTCTTTTAGAGCCGTTGGCGCAAGAACGACACCATGGATCTAAGCGGCACTTTTAAATAGGGATGGCGAGGGGAAAGACGTGAATTTCTGGAGATACGGAAGAGATTTCTCTGCTCGGAGGGGGTTTGGCAGTGGGGATCTTTCTGTGCCACCCACCGGAGGCTCAGCTCACATCCCTAGACCTATGGTGAAATCTTTCTCTGATAAAGACTAAGAAATGTAAGTATGGCTGGATTTGTGACTGGGGATGTGTGGGGGATAGAGCGATCCTGACTTCCCTGTAAAACTGGGGGAGCTGAGCCCCGGGCAGGTTGAGGTTCCCTGGATTCGTGTGAGCCCGGGCTGGGGTGGTCGTTTCCCAAGCAGCAGGAGCCAGTCATCCTGGCGGGGCTCCGGCCAGTTCTACTCACCCTCAGAGAGGGAAATTTGATTAACAAGACCGGGTTTATGACTTGACACGGCGGCTTACACTGGTTAGCCGATTTTGTGCGTCGGATGCTAAACCTGTTGGTCGTGGGGCGTAGTTAAGTGCGGGAGCTGTTAATTACCCAGCAGACTG
Source organism: Apus apus (assembly GCF_020740795.1). NCBI lineage: Eukaryota > Metazoa > Chordata > Aves > Apodiformes > Apodidae > Apus > Apus apus. The sequence goes on along the minus strand of NC_067312.1, from coordinate 73,791,600 downwards.
CTGGAGAAGGCAGAGCTGAGGCTTTGCAGGGAGTTTTTTTGGCAGTGTCTGGCTGCCCTTGGAAGATGGGCAGGCATAGGAAGCATAGGAACACACAGTCACAGGTCTGGAGTGTAGGAACTAACTTCTGTGACCTCTACAAATCAGAGCTCTTTAAAAAATAAAATAAAATAAAAATTAAAATAGATAAACCGAAGACATATCTTGCAGCAGGCCGGGGTGCAAGGGGTTGCTTGCTGCAGCAAAGCCCACCCGCTGCCTTCTCATGCAGTGGGTTACTGGGAGCAGGCAGCCATCACTTCCCAGGTCATCCTCCAAGTCATAGCCCTGTCAAAACATGCACCCTTTTCCCTGGGGGTGCTTGATAAACTCATGATGCCCCTGCTACTCGTTCCTTCCCGGCCGGGTCGACGGGATGGGCCGGGCCCAGCTGAGCCCGGCTCTGGAGCGCACCTTCGGGGAGGTCAGGGATGGGTCTGGCTGCTTCGGAGCCCGGGGAGGGTCGATGCAGAGCGGCACGGCCGCCGACCCAGCCCAGGGCGTCAAAGGAGCGGAGAGGATTCCTCCAAGGGTTCCTCGTTGCATCCCTCCATCCTTCCCACCCAAAGAGTAGCATCCCTCGGCAACTCCGGTCCACCCGGGATCCGAGACTGCTGCACCCTGAAATAGAACTCGGCTGCTCCCTGAGAAATAAAAAAACCCAATGTGATTCATTAATTTTTTATTATTATTATTATTATTATTATTATTATTATTATTATTATTATTATTATTATTATTATTATTATTATTATTATTATTATAGCTGTGGCTGATGTAATGGCTATGATGCAATGAAAGCGAGCAGCTTAGGTTGTATTTATTTACCCCTCTCACAGCGCTGTAAATAGAGAGCATGCTTTCCCGGTGATCCCGGTTTCAGGACACGGGAGGTCTGGGAAATCTAGTGGTGAAGGCTGTCTTAATGTGTTTTGCATGTTTTGAACTGAAGGCTAGGTGGAGCCTCCATCCTTTATTAAGTAACTGGCAGCTTATAGTATGCAAATCCTATATCGGCCTCTGTAGCTTTCGTCACTTCCATTCAGCAGCCCCAAATAATATTAATAACCTTTAATTTTAAAACATAATTCTCCAGAAATAATGAAGCAATGTGGTTTGTTAAAAAATCATATTATTCATATGATTTCCTGTAAATATTGATTACCACGCTTAACCCTGCAGATACCGGAGTACATGACTCCTATCTGTTTTGTGTCACATTAGATCATCTGCAGGAAATGTAGCTAGTTATTTCCCCATTTAATGTAGAGCCAAGTGTTTTAGTGATTCCTTTAATAATTTCAAAAGTTAATATACTCAGAGCCCCTGAACACACATAGGTTTACCTGTTCATATACATTTAATGGACACGAACCAAACACTGAAAGTGTTTAAATTGTGATCCTTTGCCTTTTATTTCCTGGCTATTTTTCAGATTTAAACAACCCAGACAGACCACAGGGGGTGACAATCACGACAAGAAATGGTAATTTTATTTTATTTTAAATAACAGACGAAAAGATGCCTTACTTACAGATATGAGTGTATGTTCTTTAACAGCACACTGCGTTTCCACGTGTAATTATGGACTCTGTGGGTTTAGTATTAATTTTTCCCGAGATTTTGAATTCTCGACAGCCTGCCTTTTCTTATTTTGGATTTGAGTTAGATATCCCTTTGCATATCATGCGTTCAGCATAACAGAAGTATAATCTGCGATTGCCTGTAAAATGAAATAGTGGTGACAACAGAAATGACGAAGCACCTTCATTAGAAGGTGAGACAGTCAAGTGACTTACCTGGCTGGGAGGAAAGGGATGCTCTGCAGGGAAAGCTGACCTGGGCTGTACTGGTGTGCCGTTGTTTACATCTACTTGAATTCTACCATAATTTGGTGCGAAAAGGGGATTTATGTAATGCTACACCCTCCTTAGGTACCTCACAGCAGTTTAAAAGGAGGGTTCCTGAGAATCTACCCCGCAGAGGGTGGGGATGCTGGCATCAGGACAGGATCTGATCGCAATAATTAGAGAATCATTAAGCATTCCTCTTTAAGGTCAGCAGAGACTGTTTATTCTTAAGAAATCCACGCAGGATGTTTCTTCTTTACGTCACAGCCATCTGGAGACCTATAAAAAGATTAGAAAACAAGCATGGCAATCACATACTAATCTACAGGCCATTAGCAGGAATTTATTAGAGAGGTAGGAGGAAAAACTCTACGTTTAGATTCTGTATTTCCCAATATGCAGGTCATTGCTACAGTGATTTTGAAATAAACAAGTTATATAGATTTATGACAACTGGAAGAAAGCAGGAATTTGACATTCAAGTGGTATTTTTGGCAGTTATTTCAGAACTACACATTGCTTGGACTTTCCACATGCTGGGTAACATTGCAGTCTTGGAAATGTATTTTGCAATTGCTGCATTCATTATTGTGATATTCAGACTAAGTAAAGACTTTTGAGCAGTTCGATTTTGAAGATCTAGAAGTCTGAGAGTTAGAAAATGTAATCAGTGAGGTGGCTAATGAACAGCTAGGTCATAGCCGTTGTGTTGGCCCTTCGGACTTACTGAGGATTCAATGATGAATCAAGAAAATGTGGCAGGTGCATTGCAGTTACTTCCCAAGTCAGTGTGTGGGCGAGGTGGTTGTGAGAACAAGCCTTGGTGTTTTAAAGGTCTACCTTGCATCTTTGAGACATACAGATTTGCGACGACATGCTCTGCATTTAAACTGGGAATATGGGGACATGGTGACGTCTCAAATGCATGCATTTACGTGTTTGCATGTGCCTGTGTTAATATGCATTATTAATACCCATATTTATGTAAGCATAGTTGTCCACACACACATACACGAGGAGCACTTCATTTTTCCTGCCTTGGACTGAAATAATTCAATGCATAAGCTCACAAGTCTGTCGTGTGCAGCACATGCCTGATCACCAACACTGCTGCCCCTAGCTATTGCCAGAAAAAAAACATCTTCTGTCTATCTGCCCATTCAGAGAAGCTCATTAGAATTTTACATAATATCAAAATGATCATGTGCCTCTGGACATATCAGATGTCCAATTCAGTCATCCTTGTTGTGCCTGGACAGCCTGAGAGGTAGTGAAGAAGCTCAGTAACTAATAGAGCAGCGTTGTAAGATTTCTAACCATTTTGTGCCAGGCTCTGTGTTCTCCACAAAGAACGCAGGCACAATTAGCTCTTACGTCTGTCAGGTACAAAGCACTGGTGGTAAATTGCAGTGCCCCCTGTACCAGGATATCTAATACCTGTTTAAAAAAATAAATGCTTGGTTTCAAAGGCCAAGAATCTGAAAGCACAACCAAGTGGTCTTTTAAATAATATGGAGATTTGGCAGGTTGGCAATGTACATGTGTTATTTCTTGGTGGCAGTACTAATTTTGGGCCTTGTCTGGCACATGAAATTCCATCTCCATTTTCATGCTTTTGTAATATTAACTCATGATAAAAAAGGACTGGTTGATGTCATTGTCATTTTACAGTGTAACCACATACACCTCCATGTGTATTTTAACACAAACACATACACACATACATACACATGCACTTGAACTGACACATGTCCATATGGTTTCCATGTGTACACACAAGCACACATATGCTTTATCATGTCAGCAGGCAACGTAGCCAACACAGAGCAACAACTTCAGTTTAACTCTGTGCATTTAAAATTTTCTCCTCCACAAATAGCACCATATGCAAACACAGGTTAATTAACAAGCAAATGTATTTAAAAGCAATGTGGCATATTTACTATGATTGGAACACAGTGCCTGGTATATTGTGGTTTATTTTGCACCCTGAAAGAGCAGCAGCAGAATTAATTTTAAGTCTTGATTCCTTTCAGAGTGCAGAGCAGTCTATATTCCGACTGTGCTGAATTTTTCAGTGTGCATCCTGTACAGGCAGCAGCATGCATAAGCTGCTGAAGTGCATTTATTAATTTCAACAGTAAATATGGTAGATCTCAGTGAGAAGATTCATTGTATCGTGTATGCTCGAGAGACTTTTAATGCTTGCACTTTAGGCTTTGAAAAATTCTATACAAATTGCACTGGTAAATAATTCAAAGTATAAAGTTCTTTTTTGGGGGTAGCAGGAAGGGGAACTGACTTAAACCCTAAAACTGTACAGAGTACATTCTAACAATTTAGAAGGACTTGCCTCCATTGGTTCCTTGAGTAACATCAGCATGCATTTCTTGGCTCTAAGTACGAGGTTAATAAAAACAAACTATAAATCAGCGTTTTTATTAAGGCATTTCGCCAGATGATATATAGCCTTGGGAAAATATTGCTGCAGCGTTCACCTGTCTAACACAGACACAGACACACATACACAGGGGCTGGGAGAGAGGAGAAGGAGGGCTGGGAGGGAGGGGGAAGAGAGGGTATAGAAGATATAAAATACACCGAGCCTGCTGCTCGCTGTTTTCCCAATAGGCAGGCGGAGGAAAACGCCTCGCACAATCGTCCCGGTGTAAATACCTGCAAATCCTTAAAGGGATGAAATACCCCCGAGATGAAGAGCCATTGAAAAAAAAAAAACAAACCACAAAATCAACAAACCGAGCCCCCACCCATACACACACAGACACGCCGCAGCACAGCAAATTGTCAATGTAATTACACATCGACTCACTGCGTAGCACAGACCTGGTCCCCGGCCTCAGCAGGCAAGGCCCCGGCTCGGAGGCACAGGGAAGTGCCTCGCATCCCTCTGCACAAGCCGAGGCTGCCAGAAGAGAAAAGCAGGCAAAGGCGCTCCCCGGCTCCGAGAAAAAAAAAAAAATAAGGGGAGAAAAAAAAAAAAAAAGGCTTTTATCTGTCCTTAGAGAGAGCTTTCCTCCAGTCTTTGGATATGAGAGCTGTCTGCGCTGGCGAGGAGGAAGGTAAAGGCGGCGGGCGGATCTCCCTGCAGCCGGGAGCGGTGGAGCAGGCGATGCTGGAGGCGAGGCGGGCTCGGTCCCCCGGCCGGGGCCGGTCCTTGCTCACTCATGCATACCAATAGCCGTGTGTACTTGAGATTTCTCATGACATCATCATTACCTTGGTCTCCCGCGGTCCAAGACCTCTGACCTTGCCGGGCTGGTCCACATTTTGGCAGTGAAAGCCCTCCAATGATGGCCCTTTTCTCCTTCTTTCAGACCGGGGGCAGCAGCAAGCCGGCAAGAACGCATCTTCTCCCCAGCCCTAGGAGCCCCGAGAAAGCGAGGATCTTCCCCCCTAAAACACACACGCACGCAAGACATTTGCAATCAAGCTGCCACCATTTGGTAAAGAGCACTGTGCCATGCATAATCTAAAGGGATCAGGAGCCGCATCCTCGAATCATCTTGTCACTTTCTACTGAAATGGGATTAAAAAAAAATAAATTATTTTACTATTTTTTTTTTCCTTCTTCCTCCTTACTCTGCGCTGGAAATGGCTTTACATCTTTATAGAGGCTAAAGAGTCTTCAGTGAGAAAGAAGCAATTTACAATGCAAAGAGAGGCCTGTGAAGGGATGGATGCTTCTCACTCTTGACGCACCTTAATAGCTGGTTTTATTTTCTTGTATTAACGGACGAATTGTTGGCTATCGCTGCCGGAAATTACGGGCTGAAAGGGAAAGTTCGGAATAAACTTTGAAGGCAACAGATCTCTTTTGGATGTTATTAGCTGCAGATACACACAGACCCAGAAACCAGGTCACAATTGCATAAAAGGATGAATATTTTAAAGCAGAACTAGTACTCTTGGAGGAAACAACACGCCTGTTTTTCAGAAATAATCTGGATTTTCTAGCAAGGGGGGGAGGGGGGCAAAAAAAAAAGCTTTGAGGGAAGCGAGTTGTTATCTTTGGTTATCTAGCTGTATGAGTGTTTTGGTCTTCATAAAGCTAGATAACCGAAAGTAAAAACTCCTTCAAGATCATCGTACAGCGCGTGAAAATGAAAGACTACTGGGAGAGACAGTAAAATCCGAGAAAGGTCAGGAATGCTTATTGAATCTAATATTTTTACAGCGGAAGGTGGGAGTGGAGGAGATTAAATGGCATACTTATTCCAAAACACGAACTTGTCAGATGGCACAGCACGGATAGCCAGACGCTGCACAGAGGAATTGGTACTGCTGGTAAACAATGCATGGGCAACTATTGCTGTTGAATAAATAACTAAAGAGAAACTCAGAGCAAGGCCAAGAGGATTTTTTTTTTTTTTTCTCCTCTAAGAAAGCTATTTGGAAGCAAAATGATTAATTGCAATGAAGTGGCCTTAAAAACAAAGGTGGTAGCTGATAATGAAGATGGCCGTGGTGCTGATGAAACAGTATGGACTGAACTGAGGAAAAAAACCAAACAACAACAAACCAACCCAAAAAGTGCCTGTGTACATCTAAGACATGGGAGATTATTTCAAATAACATGAAAGCAGGTTTTCAGGAAAAGTTTACACTGAAGTATAAGCAAGCTTAATAATTTGTATCTACTGAGAACTCGGCAGAGCTGCACAAAGATGGAAAAAAAAGTGTGATGGCCGATTTTTATTCTTCTATTCAAAACGCGAGCACAGATGCTTCTCTGTTCTAAGAGGGTTTCCTTGAGGAAGCTACTGAAGCAGAAAGACATGATGGAGACGAGATCGCCTCCCCCCTTGTCAAAGTGTTAAAAAATGTTCTGTGTCTTACTCTGAGCCTAGCATTGGAAATGAAAGTGACATTTACTCCAAAACCCACGTGTGCGCCTCCTCTCTTTTTGTTTAAGGATGATCAGATCTATCCAGGAAACAGCTCTGGCATCCCAAACCGAAATAATTAGGACGTATATAGACCTGACAAAAAAAAAAAAAACAAAAAAAAAACGGAGAGGGGGGGAAGGGGACGGCGAGGAGGGGGGAGCGGGGGGCGTGGAAGGCGGGGTGGGGAAGCGGCGGGTCTGTCTTGCCTAATTGATTCCGTTAAACGGCGTGCAGGAGATGTGAACGGCTGGGCGCTCCCATTCCCACGCTCGGGGCAAGTGGCAGCGCCGTGCCCCGGCAGCCCGTGACAGACAGCGCGGCGGGGGCCGGGGCCGGGGCGGGGGGAGAGCCCACCGGCGGCACCACGCAGAGCTCCTCTCTCTCCTCCTTCCCACCCCCATCTCCCAAACCAGCCCGATCCCCAGCATTTCCCACCCGTGGGGATGCCGGGAGAGGGGATGCGGATGCCTCCCGCGCAAGTTCCGCCCTTCGACCGCGGATAGCCGCGCTGGAGGGGTGTTGGTGGGGGTGGGGGGTGGGCTGCCAGGCTTGGGGCCGTTGGGGTGAAGGGAAGAGCAGGCGTGGCGGGCTGGCCTTGCAAACATCCCCGGGTTTTTTAAGAAACACTAGTTGTTGGGTGCTATTCATCTTTATAATTACCGCGGCTTAGGCACCTCTTGCAGTGAAATCGAGCGGGATTAATTGTGGAGGGTAACATTTTCCTTTGGACTTGACCTAAACATCTTCGCAGAGGCACACTGAGGGGTGATACTGTCCTAGGAACCGAGGGTCTCCGAGGCAAATTAAAACAAGATCAGAGATAAGGGCACGGGGCTCAGCGGTCCCCGTCAAGGCTCGCCTTCTGCGCGCGTGCTCTTTATTTTTATTTTTAACTTTGCAACCAGACTGTTGATATGGAACCTTGTTTTGGGGTTGACAGTGGGAATCTTTGCCTTCACGCCACACAGGGGTAGAGGAAGGGACCAAGCAGGTCCCGGCAGCACCAGGCGTGCTGTCGATTTAAAACAAAGTGTTTGGCCTCAAAAGTTACCCCATCCTCCCCGTAGCAGAGAAAATAACCGCACCGCAGTGTGGGTCGGGGGGTCTCGCCCGCTGGCTGCGGCAGTGCCGGCCGGGCCCCCGGCCAGGCTGTTTTGAGGTAAATCCCGGTTTTGGCTGCGCTACACGTGCCAAAGTTTTACTGCTGCGACGAGCGGCGAGCGGACCTGCTGTATTTACATCCGAAACCGTGTTTGTGCCATCAACCTTTCACCGCAGAGTGCCCGCACGCCTCTCATTTACTGCCCGTCCAGGGGTGCTATTTACCTAGAGCTATTGTCTGCTACAATTAACATTTACATGACAAAGTGCGCCATTTTCTTTCTCAAAGAGCTTCGATTAAGGCAATAGGCTGTTTTCTGGGGAAACCCCTTGTTTACTTAGGCATTCAATGGGGCCAATTTACTTAAGCTGTTGCTTGCGTCTTGGTCTATGATGGAAATTTGTGAAGGAACAAACCAAGAGAAAAATACCAGTACTAAAACCGCTTGTTGGCCATTCTTATACTAATTATTTGTACCTTATTGATGTTACGTGACTATCAACCAATAAAATACTTCTGGCGGTTATTCATATTACTACTATTGTTACTCCTTCACTGCTTTAGGAACAAAGTGTCCCGTTTCTCCCCGCTTTTGTCTTGCTCAACTAACTTCTAACTTGGGAAAAGACAGCAGGTGGAAATGTGGTAACATTCCCCCCAAGTTTATGTTTTAAGAGGCTCAGGCAGCAAGTAACGCTTCCCAGGATTATCTGTCTGTGCGGTGCCGCTTCCCTACAATTAGTGGGGAAAGAAAAAAAAATAATCAAACCCTATAAAGGTTTATGTAACAGAAAAAGAAAGAAAAACAAGTGTAGATATCAGTGGTGCAGTTCTTTACAGGCGAGTTTTAGCACTGGGAGAGGCCAGATACAGTTTATTTAGCATACCAGTGCATTGTAAAACAGTTGGAGAGAAGTTGCAGGTTGCGTGAGTGTGCATGTTAACTAGCAGGGACCCGGGCTCATTCTTTGTGAAAAGGGAGCAGCAGATTGCTGTGCAAGGCCAATGTTAAAAAGGCAGCTGAATTTAACACCATCTGGAAGAAAAGATCCCTTCACGACTTTCTCACACCGTCAGACAAAACTAGTGTCTCTTGTTCTGAGCCCTTGTCTATGCAACCATACAATACTGAGTCATTATACTTTTGCTGAGAGAAAATTTGAGAACACAATATGGGTAACCAGTGAATGACCAAGTTTCATTGTGCCCGCTTAAGTCGATTGAAATCTACGTCTAGAGCCATGAATGGCAGCATTGTTTTCCTCACCGGGGCTGTACTAAATGTCAGCACAGTGTAAAGAAAAACTTGAAGTCTGCAAATAACTTACCAGATCTCAATTATAATATTTTCCCACACTAGAACTAATATCATTGCTAGGGTCTACAATGCATGAAATACAAAAAGGAGGGGGGAGGGAAATGAGTTCATTTACAAGTTATTTTAGCCAGATAAACATTTTAATTTTCTTATGGGAACTGAGCTTCAGTGTGTAGAGGTCCCTAATCATTTCCTGAGAAGTTCAAGTTACCAAACTGCTTCTTATGTGATTAAGAAAACAAGCTGTGTGAACAAGCCTGTATTTGGCATCTATTGCAGCCCTCAAGCTTAGGTCTGATAAAATGTAAGTGCACTCCACAGTACACAGGTTGCTTCTTCTGAGTCCAGAGGAAGATTTCTTCTCCAGTGTATAGCAGAAATAAGGCTGGGACTGATAACCAAACCAGTAGGAAACACATTTCTCCAGGTGCTGGAGGAAATCCATCAGGGCATCTCAGTGTAGACACAGGTACCAGAGGGAGCGTTGCCAGTTCCCTCAGTTTTTACTGAAGCTCTTTCTTTTCCTTTCCCCCTCACTTGATAATGGTTTCTACTACGTGTGCTATGGAGTCCAGTCCTCTGCTTAGCATTTGTGCACAGTGCAGCCTGAGAAACATCCCAAACACACAGCAAAGAGTTGGCTCCATGTGCTTTATTGGAATGTCCAATGTTTTAAATCTTAAGTGACTACCATTTTGTCCATGTCTCATAAAGAGCTGTATGATTCCTGGCACAAAACAGCCAAATGATGAGTAACTACCTTTGTGCTGAACAACCTACCCCTTGGGCTGCTCCACCTGCTGCCTGTCCCAGCAGGGGCATCACCTGCAGCCCTGGATGCTGGGGATGAGGGTGCGTGGTGTGGGCAGAGGGCTGAGCCAAGCTGGGCAAGGCATTGGTGCCAGAGAAATGGTCTTCCCTTGACTTTCTCACACAACCAACTTGTGAGTGAGAGGGGAAGAAGCACAGGCAAGTGTTTAAACTCTGTCCATGGAGGTAGAAAGAGAAGCCAGGCCTCTGCCCGCTGTGCAAAACCCAGCAGCCAAGGAAAGGGGGGCTGCCTTCACCCCTCCAGAGAGGGCTGCTGCTATGAATGGGCATATTCATGAGTGCAGCTCCCCCTTCCCCAAAGCTGCCATTCATATGCATTAGCACAGGGCGGATTTATCATTTCTGCTTCAATTTAAGTAGGCGTTGTGAAACATTTCACGTTGGGGGAGGGGCTGAGGGGAGAGTGCTGTCTGTCAGGGCAGATCCTGCCCTTCCTGCAGGAATCCTAAGTTGTGCTCTGGTTTCTGTTGGCTGCCCCACGAGGAGGGGGGTGTGGGTGCACGGCCATCCCACAGAGACACCACGGAAAAAAAAAAAAAGTCCATTTAGGTTTCTAAAACATGCACCACTTCCCCAGATCGCTCACCCTGGGGTTAGCACATTGATTACCTCTTATGTCCTCCATTATTTAAATTTAGAAGAAAGAAAACGTCGGAATTTGACACTGATTTCCTAACAAAATGGCATAAGGTAAAAAATAAGGGGTGTTTTATAGGTTCTTCTGGGAGGGAGCAGGGAGAAAGGAGCTCTCTGGCTTTGCTGTTGTCCATCAACAGCACCTTGTTTTGTTCTTCCTGAAGCTCTCACTTGTGTGTATATAAACACGTGTGCGCTCCTCTGTATTTACACCCACAGTGTGTGGTGAAGAGATCACCCGGCAGGGTTAGAGTCTGACAGGGATGAACTTGTGCCACGGGCTATGCAGGGAGCAGGATGAGCCTCACACCACTCTGCTGGTTTTGGACATGTATGCCATGTCGTGGGAGGAGAATGCAGTGTTGATTCTGTGACTTTGAAGCTAACGCTGAAAAAAAGCTATTTTCCCTCCCACTTCCACAGAACTAAAGCTGTGAACGAGCCAACTCTTGCAGTCCCAAGAGCCAGAGAGAGGGCTCACTGCTGCCTTCTCCTGTACATTTGGCCTGGAAGGAGAGCAGGCAATACACAGCTGTCGTTAGGCTCCATGAATTACATCTTGCTCTTTCTCCGATAGAAATAACGGGAAACATTTACTCTTTCAGCCTGCTTCGCTGAGGAAGTAGCAGGCATTCCCCCTGGGTACTGTCCACATGGACTGACACAGAGGGATGGGGAGAAAGCTGGGAGGCTTCACCCTCCTCCTCCTCCGTGCCCCCCCCTGCAGAAAACAGCCTGTTTCGCCCCCTCAGCGCCCACCCGGGGGGGTATCCCCCGGTTTAAGAGGAGGCCGCGCTGGGCCTGAGGCCTCCCCAGCCTGCCGGCCGCCCCGCCAGCCTGCACAGCCCCCGTATCACGGCTCCCCGCGGAAGGTCCATGCCCAGCCCCGTTCCCGGAGCGGCAGGCAGCGGCTTCTGAAGCCCTGCCAGCCCCTCCGAGCCCCTGCCAGCCCCTCCGAGCCCCTGCCAGCCCGGCCGGGCCCCGCGCAGCCACCGCCTCCCTCACCCGCCCGAATGGCGGCCCGGCCGCCGCGGGGGCCGCCGGGGGTTAAGCCCCGCCCCTGCCGCACGGCCGAGGAGCTGATTGGTGTTTCCCGGGAGACCGGCGGCAGCGCTGATTGGTGTTTCCCGGGAGACCGGAGGCGGCGCTGATTGGTGTTTCCCGGGAGACCGGAGGCTGCGCGCCCGGGCCGGGATGCGGATGCGGTGGGATGGATGCGGGGCCGGCAGGTTCGGGGTTCGCGTCTCCCCCCGGCCTGTGCTCTCCCTTCCCACCCCCCCCCGGCCCATCGCCAGCCCCTTCCGGCAGCGGGGCTGCCTGGCTAACGGCGGCTGTTAATTGCTGTTAGCAGTTCTGGCTAATTAGTCCTGCCCGCCGTACGAAGAGCCGCCTCTGGCAGCAGCCAGTCCCCCCTCGCCCCCCGCCCCGGGGACAGCGTTGTGGAGTAATTGTGTTATTATCCCCACTGCTCCGCCACCGCGCCGGTGTGTTTGTCCGCCAAGGCAGATTAAAAAAAAAATAATACTTAAAACAGGGAAGACAATAAATAAATAAATCCGGGTCTTAAGCGGTTACTAAAGCCAGTTAATAACATCATGCATGGACATTTAAACTTGTTGTAAGTTGCAGAAAGGATTAGGGAGAAACCACGCTGCGCTGGGCTAATGATACCCCTCTTGGCTCTGGAGCGCTGTCAGGTGGAGCTCAACCAGCCCGCGATGGCGACGGCCCCGCGCCCCTCACCGCGGCATCGCGGCTCTGCCAAGAGACGGCTCTGCATGCCCCACGGCCATGCTCTTCCCCCCCTCCGCCAAGCACCACTGTGTGCTGGGCCGTTTTCTGTGTTAACAGGTTTCCTGGCAAAACATGACTGTACCCCATTGGATCTACTTGATCTTGAAGGTCCCTTCCAACCCAAACCATTCTATGATGATTCTGAGATTCTCTATGTTGATGATGTAAGGACAGGCAAATATGTGGACCCTGCTACAGCTTTGAGTGCTTTGCTTAAAAGCGCAGATGCTTCCAGTGCCTGTGAATAAAGGAGTAATGTTTTGGAAAGGGCTCTCTGGTATCCCAGCCATTTTAGATGCTGTTCATTTTTGTATATGTAACCACTTGCCTTTTATATTTTTGTGCTTTGTTACACTGTAAGGATGTATTTCTGAAGTGGTGTATACTAGAATGGTAAATACACACATATTTAGTGCACGTGCAGTTGTTGGATGCATGGAGTTGAAGGCAAAACTGACCCTGCTTCTCCAGGGGTAGATGCCTGTAGATGTAGTTCCCATCTTATCCAGTTTCTTCAGATCTTATCAACATCTGAGGCTTGTAACATTGGGGAGTCAGAATGAAAGCTCATTCACTCCTCCTAAAAACTGATGGTTTACACGTCTTCAATGAAATGCAGTGTGATAAGAACACTTCTTCATTTACTTAATGATTTGTAGTCTGTTCTGGCTTTGATGGTGCCAAAAGTCACGTGGCATGTGAGTAAAGATTTCAGCAGTGAGCAGGCTCAGCAGATACATTTGATAGAGAGAGTGAGAAACCTGCCAGTGTGTAGGAGGCTGTGATAAGGAACCACCTTCTGCTTGGCCTTTTGACCTCTGGTTTGTACACCAGTGTGGAGAAAGTAGAAGCCAGGTCACAATGAACTTCATAAATAAATGGCTATGGGAAATAGTCAGTAATTTGTCTTCTCTATAGTCTGAGGAGAATTTGTTGGGAAAAAAAATAATGTCCTGTGCTGTGGGTCAAAGCTTGGTCAGTCTATCTTCAGACTCAAAGAAGACCAGGATTTCATCCTTTGTAAAAGGACCTGTATGGTCTGAGCCAGACCATTTACATTCCATAATAAATGCTGTGTGGATGAAAAGATGAACATAATTGTTTTTAAAAATCAGTGGTGGTTGTTTCAGGGTGTTTTTTTTGGGTGTGTATGTGTGTTTTTTTGTTTGCTTGTTTGTTTGTTTTTTAGCAATGGCTTTTTAAGTAAGTTACATTTATTCTGTTAATAATGTCAGTTCTTTGAAAGGGACATTAACATCAAAAGACTTTGCTCTCATTGTCATGTAGAATACTACATGTAGGAAACACGAATCTGGGGTTTTATAAAGTAATATAATTATAATGAGAATAAAGATGATAGTTTAATGTGATTGGAATCTAACACATGATAACTTTTTATGAGAAAGCTGGAGCCAGTAAGAGAAAACTTGCACAGAGAGGAGGGGATCACACGTACATGATTTTCCTCAGCTGTCTAACTCAGCAGCAGCTGCAGTACATTAAAAAAATATTCAAAACTAACATTCTTTTGTATAAAGTATGAATTACTGTCTTTCACTGCTCTCTGTCACAGAAAGCAACTGACATTATAGCATCTCATAATTTGCTATAGGGGCACAGGAAAATATAACCTGGTGGTGGTATGGGCTGAAATAGAGGTAGAACTGATTCTTCACTTATTTTTCTATATTAAAATATTGCTTCAAAACAGACAATTGAAAACTCCTCTCTGTGGTTGGAATTGGTGTGAGCATATGTTATACAGGTTAATGTTCAGCTGAGTACAGAGAATTTTATGAGGTATCAATATTTTACCGGTGGGCATAAATATATTGTTGGGAAATTTATCAATATTAATTCTATGTCTTCCTCTATACTCTCATAATTCTCAAATGGTATAAATTGTGTTTGCATGACATTCACGTAGATCCTCTTTTTGTCTTAGAATCATGTAAACAGACAGAACTGGCATTTACAAACTTGTGTGTGTGTGTCTATGCAAGTAAGTTTGAACACAGAGAACTTACAGTCTGTATCTGCATGTGCATTGTCATGAAGTGAGTTCACTTCTCTCCATTGGATCCATAAGCTCTACCTCCTTTGCCTCAAAAAGACTTCATGGGCTTAGGGAAGATCCCTAATATGACACAGTAACCAGGACTAAGTTACCTCTGTCACCAGTCTACACTGACAGGACAGAAAACTTAAATTTCTTCCCTCTGTTTTCCATTACTACTGATGACAAATGAGATCACCTGAAATAACTATACAAAATCAAGTAACAAGTTGATGACATTGTAGTAAAATCAACAATATCTCTGATAGTTAAAGAAGAGAGCCTCCAGGATTTTACTGCCAATTATATTTGAATTTTCCTCCATTCCAGTAGAAACAATATTTCCTATAGACTGGTCTAATACCTATTATGTGTTTAAAATCTTTGTTTTTCTTGAAGTAAAACTGAAATGAGAAGACAATGTCATAGCTTATAATTTCAAAATGATTCACCAAGTATAACTGTTAGATACTACAACATCTTGCACATCAGTATATTAATAAGTTAATCTAGTGCTCAGAGTCATTATGCATGTTCCTGGGTGTCCTTCTGATGTCTGTCCAGTCCACTGGATTTTGAAATGTGATTATGTAAATTTTTCACTGATAAATAAATTACTCTAATTGTAGTTGAAATACTACTCAAATTCTTGAGGCCATTGCATTTAAATAATATATTATGCATTACTTAATTATTTATCAAGACTAATTCAAAATAACTGTAGGGCAAAGCATACATTTATTTATAAATAGCACATTTTTTGCACCAGGTACAAAAATGTTCCAGGTGTCAAAAAGAAAAACAAGATAGAGAAAGAGAGAATCAAGTTCATTAAATGTAAGGGTTTTGTTCAGATTTATAATACTGCAGCAGTGATGCCATTCTTACTGGGACTGTGCTATCAATTCAAAGATATGTTGGCCAATATCTATAATTTCTATTAGCAAGAAGACAAGAAGGGAACAGTTAATGTGAGTGCATGGAACAAGAAGAAAAGCATTTTTAATTTACACTGAGACACAGTGAGGAGCTGGTATGATTTTGGTGACTGTAGAGTTAGCAGGGAGTGTTAGAGACATATAAAGCACTGCAAAAATTAAAATAATGAACTATGTGGATTTTAAACCTAGCATTTAACACTTGAGTGTGGAAAGTCTCAATGAGCTGCCTTGTGGCTATTGGCAGCACTAGGCTGCCTTTCGGGCAACCATCTAGCTGCACTTGCCAAGGAACTTTATTTTCAGTCCTGTGCAAATTCTCATTCTAGACTGGGTTCTAATCATCACGCAGAAATCATCACGGGCGTCCTAACTTCACACTGTATACACAGTGGGTTTTCTTTTCCCTGTTCAGAACAGACCTTTCTCTAGCTGCTAATGCAATACAGCAGACTGACTGCAGAAAACTGGCAAGAGGGTATTTACTGTGCCATATACAGTAAGCTCCATTTGGTGCATTAGCATTTAGCTATTTTATGCAAATTGAGTGAGAAAATGACTGATGTATATGATTTAATATGCATCAGCGATAACTCGTCGCGTCCTCATAAGAAGAAAGAAATTAAAAATTCATTAGAAAACTAGGCTAGTGTTGCTACATGGTTAAAACATTATTAAAGCATATTTCAGTGTTTTGCTTACACTAGTGTTCTCATCATGGTGCCACCATTTCATGACAAAGAGCGTAGAGGAGGAAACATTCAACTTAAAATGTCTTCTGGCACACATCGCTAGATTTGTATGTCACTAAACAATGAGTGAGCATAGCCTTGAATACCAATTATTTAATTAGCACTTTTGCCAGCCATGCATAGGAAATAGTTCATTTACATGCGTCATGCTTAGCGACTATTTCCATTAAAAGCTGCCGATTTTTGTTTAATGCATGTAGCATCTTAGTTTGCCAATGCAAAAAAATCAAAACATGTTATTATTTTAAACACCTTGGAATTCATTATTTTAATTTAAACAAGTCCTTATATTTTTCTTGGAGGTGTAATTTAATTATTTAATTTAACCTTAAGTGCGCCATAAAAGGCTGGATACAACTAATAATTAAGACCCTCAAAGGGCAACAGAAATGCTCTAAAAGTCCCCAGTTTAATTAAAGGCTATTATTACAAACCTCTTGAACATACGGTTACATTTAATGACAAGTGTTGACGTATAAATGCTGCATTTGAAAGCTACCACTCTCATTCTAAACACTGTTGAAAGGTGATGCTGAAACATGTAAATTCTCCCAGTGAAATCCTCTATTCTGAATAAAAACAGGATACATTTGTGAAATTAAATATTTCTGTCACTTTGAAGATGTACAATTTTGAAACGTTTTACCCAGAAATATTCATTAGTTTTGCTCATGTCGCTCAACATCTGCATAATAAATAGAATATCATTGAAGGAAGAAAGATATGCCAGTTAATGTAAATGAAAGTCAGGCACATTTTGCCAGTAACACACAACATGCAGACACATTCACACGCACAACAAACATTAAGATACTACAAGGAAAACAAATGCTTAATTTCCTAATGTAGTTTAAAACATTATTTCACCCCCACCCAAGAAAAAAAAAATAAATCTCAGTGTATTCAACGAGTGTTTTCACAAGCAGAACATATTTAAGTATATGTAGGAATATAGGCCAAAATACCTGTCAAATCAAAATACAAAGCACAAACTGTTAGTCATGTATCGAGCCCAGTCCTGTAAGCTCCCTGTTATCCAGGTGTTTGTTACCCTCCTACAGTGCATCTTAAATGAGGCAGCTCCTACAAATAGATACTCAGAGGCTTTAGGCTGGGCCTGTCCTACCTTAATACTGAAATTTCTCATTGATGGGTACAAACTTGTGTATTTTGAATTTTAAACCTGACTTTGACTTGTTCTTTCTGTGTTTCCATCCCTGCAGTTTTGCCCCCTCAGGAAGAGCCCAATGCTGCTGTTAATTAGCCATCAGTTACACAGAATGTCAGAGAACACAGGGTATCTGAACTCTCAAGAATAATATGATGAGTTCACTTAGAAAAGAACAAAGGAATATATAATTTTAGTGTTTTAATAATAAAAAACAACATTTTTTTCCCTCAAAGTGCTTAAATAATTGCACAATTTTTATTGATGTTAAGGAAGTTATTTATTAACTAGCTCTATGAATGCTGAATTTATAATTGATAATCTTATTTACTAATAATTTGGAGAGTGCAAGTGAAACAACCCAAGTTACTGTATTTGGAGATGCCATAAACACTTTTGGGAGAAGTGAAGGAATAAGACTATTCAAGACAGGTTTGCTATGGAATATTGTCTAGAAAGCAGAATATAAGATTTAACATGAAGAAAAAACACAAGGTAATGAGTATGTGGGAGAGAAAAATATCTGAAACACAAATAAATATACAGTGGAAACAGATACTAAGTAATAGGAAGAGATGTAAGACTGAAAGTGGACAACAAAGTACTTATAAGATTAAAAGAAGATTAAAGAAAAAAAAAAGCCGTATTTTTATGCAGCTTTTCAATACCATATATTTAAAAGCATCAGATCAGG
The DNA here is from genome assembly GCF_020740795.1 of Apus apus. Lineage (NCBI taxonomy): Eukaryota > Metazoa > Chordata > Aves > Apodiformes > Apodidae > Apus > Apus apus. The sequence goes on along the minus strand of NC_067312.1, from coordinate 73,773,515 downwards.
AGATTGTAACTTCCACATAGCAGTATTTAACTATCTAGGATGCAGCAGGTCATTAAAAAAGGCATGTAATGAGTTAAACTAATGTGATTCAGAGGGGGAAAAAGAAAAGGAAAATGGTTAAAGTGGTAGAATGGAGGCGTTAATTGAGGAAGAAAGCTTGAGAAGTGGCTTAGCTAAGTAATGATGGTCTGTCTGCCTAGGAAAGGTATATGAGAAGAAACTGAGAACAGGAGCTTGCTTTCTGAATATCTGGAAAAATTCCTAGTAAAGCAGTGGATGATGGGCTAGAGTCAAAAGCAATAATGGTGGCTCCATTGCTGGAGTAATTTGAGCCTGGAATGGAGAATAGTACAGAGAACCCATTGCAAGTAACAATCCTGTGTACTTAAGAGGATTGACTAGATCAGCTCTTAGATCTTCTTTCATCTCTAAATTTTTATGATTATACAGTCATTTGATCCCAGGTAATTCTCTTGCTTAAAGCCAAATCTTCAAATAAAATGATTTCTAAAGATGAATCTGGATAGTTCCTGTTTTGAGAAGCACACATGAGAGACCCGTCGTGATACTGTTTGCTGCCTGGCTGCCATCATGGGAGTGGTAGGAATTGGCTTAAAACATACATGCAAAAATAAGGAAAAAAGGGGGTTGGTTTAAGAGCAAGTCTTATACTGAAGATCCCAAAGGTGTAATTATATTAGGTATAGGCACATTTCTTCCATTTTTTTTTGACATAGATAGGCATGTACTGTTTTGCCTTTTTCACTATTTCCCATAAGGCAATATCTGAATTATTCTTTTCTGTGAACTGGTGAAGGATAAAAATATCGTATTACATATCACTATATTATCTCATATAGAAAAATATCATGTGTTTATAAATAACATAGTTAAAAACATGTATTTTTTTAATGCCCATGTCCTAGAGAATTTGCACTGTCCTTTAAAGACCCTAGCATCTTTCCCTTGAAGTCGACAAGTAACACTTGTGCTTGTGGGAGGTCAAGCTCCCTTCAGGAATGTTTGCAGGAAGTTAAAATCACTGAGTCTCAAATAATTTCTAAATTATTGTCTCTGAACTGACAGTGGCAGAACAGCAGGCCAAGTTAATTATAGAGGCACCTGTCCTCAGGTCACTACAGAGCCACTGGATCACATCTTGGTGATAAAAACAACATTCAATAATATGCATTAGCCTTAAATCCATGTTGAGAGAAAATATGTAGGAGAAATAGTTTGGTGCATTACAATTTTAAAATTTTACCATTAAAAAAAAAAAAAAAAAAAAGGAAAAACAAGACAACAAAACCATGAAAAACATTTGAAGAACCTTTGGAGATAATTTCTTATTTAATGAGAATTCAGGCAAGTTTGTTTATTTTGAAAAGCTCTCTTTTCCAGCATATATAAAGGGGATGTTCAGGAGTGAGGGTGAAGCTGTGCCAGTGTGGGGGGCATAACTGAAAGCTCAGCAGTGCAAAGAAGGAGGGACGATGAAGGAATGTGGCTTTTAGGTTTAAGGGTCAGGACATGCCCTGGGGAGGTCCTGGGTCTAATCCTGTGCCTGTGTCTGTGCTGTCTCATGCGATCTTGTTTGATCTGATACTGCCACATGGAGCTTCACAACCCCAGCTGGATGTTGGCACAAATTAGGTGCCACAAAGGGTTGGTGCAGGTGTGGGTATAGGCTTCTTTACAGGATCTGTGTCTTGCAGCCCCTGCCCACCTCACTTCTTGTTTCTGCCTTCTTAGACCTTTTTTTTTTTCCATGCTTGCTGTCTTTTCCTTATCAGTGCAGAGGAGGATTCTGCTATCAGAAGTAAACACAGAGAGCAAATACGTATCTGCTGCTCTGGGGTAAGAGCTTGGCTGTCCTTGAGAGTAACTCAGTGTGGGAGAAAAACATACTGCAGTGGGGGCATCAGTCCTAGAATTAAACTTTTACAAACCAGGGCATATTCTGACCTTTTGACTTTGGTTGTTTCCAGTGATGGTTAGTTGAATTAATTCAGATTTACCAGGATTTAAAACGAGATCAGGATTTTTTTTGGTCCCATTTTTGCCAGCTCTGTTTTCCCTTTTCTAATTTTATTTTTTTTTTTAATGTGCCTTGCAATAAGAACAGAAGAGAGTTTCCTCCTCCATGCATTTCTGCAGTACTTAAGTAAGTGATAAGCTGAGGTTGACAGGTTGAAAAGTTTGCATTCCAGAGCCAGTCTAAGAAGAAGTATGGTAGGTGATGGCAGAAGGAGGATTAGCAAAAGATAACCAGACAGTTATTATATACATTCTGTTTCTGTCTTTGGTTCATTCTCTGGCAAACAGCAGGATTGGATTTATAGGGTATGTGCTTACAGAGAAATAACAATGCAGTGATTAGGAAAACTAAAAGCTCTTCAGCCAATCAGAATATAAAGCATTGCAAAGCTAGGTCTAAACTTTATACCGTAATTGGACTCTCCTGTACTGCAATTTACAATAGGAAATAAATTTTATTCTAAATTTAATATGGAAATTCATTCTGCTGCGTATTTGTGAAAATTATTTTTCATAGATACAGGTTAAGATTCCAGATGAAATTGTATTTAATATATTCTGAATATATTAAAAAGAAGTGAATTATTGCAACAAAGCTTGTGGAACTCTGAAACTGCTACTCCAAAATGCTAGGGTCTGAAACTTAATTAGTAAGTGACAAGACATCTTTTTCTTTTCTTGAATAAATTTAACAAAATGTCACAATTTTTGGTTTTGCCACACCACCTTCCTTCAAATCAGGTATTAAATGTGACCATTAATTACTAATGAGCCTTTCTGTGCAATAAGTTTGGGATAGATTACAGAATGGTTCCCTAAAGTTTAATTAATACTAAAAAAAAAAAAAAAGTATTTTTCCCAAATGCAGAAAACCTGTTGAAGGAAATAACAGCAATTCTATCTTCAGTAGTTACAATGTCAGAAGAATTCTATTCTTTTTTAAGATACACCTCTGTATGTTGGGTATGACTAATAATATTCCATAAAATGTAAATTTCAAGTAGTGACTGAATAAAATGATGAACTCTGGAGTATCCTAAAATAGAAAGAACTTAAATATTCCAGTCTGTTGATCTTGACTTATAAACCAGGATGAAAATAAAACCATTTTCCTATTTTATCTCCAAAGACATTTTAAGTAATGCAGCATTCTTATTATAACATGTAGCATGTGTATGTCAGTACATGTATGTGCATATGTGTATGTTTTAAGTTTACAATGTAAATACATGGGTATATTTACATATAAAATTCTTCATAAATCATTACAAATTCATCCTAAGGTAAGGTACATTTGATTGTGAGGCTGACTGCTTGAGCTACTTATTTTAAAATGAACAAACAAACAAAGAGCCAACAGAGAAATGTTTCAAGACTGTAAGTGTTGTCTTCCACAAGAACTTGAGAGAGGGTCTTACTTCACCAGAATATATGTAGATATATTTAAAAGCTATATTCTGTATTTTAAGAAGGCTTGAGAGAATTGTTGCACTTAAAAAAAAAATAAATTAAAAAAATTAAAACATTGAAATTAGAAATCCTGCTTTGCATGAAGAATCTAAATGCCTATGTTTTCACTGGGAAAACACCTGTTTCTGTTGTCTTGGATCAGTAATGGGCACAGGTGACTTGGTACTGCAGCTGTCTAACTCAGAGCTACTTTGTACCAGAATATTTAAGGAAAGAGCTAGGGTTCAGTATCATCCATGAATGAAAGTGTTTATTGTGCTTTAACTAGTGAACATCTGGTACAATTATTTTGCAAAAATGAGTCTTCTGTTTACACATGACCAAGATGCATGTTTAGATGGATCAAGACTGCCTAGGTGCCAGTTTGGACCTTGCTCTGAAATGACATGTTTTATTCTTCTGAATATTGACAACTGATTTTTTTTTTTTCTCAGCTGCACATTTAGGTGACAACTGGCTTATCTTCAGTGAAGAGAGAGCATTACAGTAACTTGACAGCTAGTAGGATGACATTAGAAAAATGAAGGAGTTGAAAACAGGGCAACTGGGAAAGGAAAATAAGTTTTAATCAATTAGGTACAGACTTTTTATTTATTTTGAGACGTCAGATTATTTAAATAACTAAGGCACATTTTAAGAAGAGGCATCTTTGACTTTTGAATTAGGAGGTGACAGAAGCAATGTTGCAAGAGATTCTTTAACAGAAGTATAGAGAACCAAACGCTCACCCTCAAGGTCCTCATATTTTGGCATAGGAGACACAGTTATTCAGCTTCATGTAAAATTAGAAAGCTTCAGGGCCAGTGTTTTTCAGTTCAAGGCCTGATTATTAGAGAAATATTCACAGGAAGCAAAACTTGTGATTTGCATTAGTGATTGACTGCTAATTAAATAGATCATCATCAGTAAGCTTCCAATTAACTGAAGCTTATGGAAGCCAAACGTGTGTCAGTGGCTCATTTGATCAAAAATATTCTTAAAGCTCCTCAAAGCATCTTATCCTGAAATTCATTCTAGTGCAGCATCTTTTAAGCCTGGAGATCTTCTGAATAACATAAAGAAGTATTAGATTTAGAAGGCAACGTATTCTCCTCTAGATACTGGTTTAGTTAAAGATAAAACTAAATTCAAATATTTATCTGCAATAATTCTTGGAAAGGTCATCAACTTTTGGAAAGACCCAACATCTCTTTAGCAAAACATAATAAATAAATGAAATAAATCCACAGAGGATAGTTTTTCTGGAGAATTTCAACAAATTTATTGGAGCAGACACGGAAAACTCTTAACCCAAAGGTTGTTATAAAGCCCAAATGACTTCCAAGCAGCTGGAAAAAGGTTTTTGTAGTACTTCAGACACACAACAACAGTTTTCAGGGATATAAACTGCTGTGAGCATCCTTTCAGTAAGGATCACAACTGAAACTGGATTTCAGGACGAGGGTGACAACTTTGTCAGTCAGTTAAATATCAAAGCAAATAAGTGCTGAATCTCCCTGCCACTGGGGTCAAACACACCATGCAACAAACTTTCATACAAAGGTCTTATGACAAGTTTATCTGGGAGATTAATCTTCAAAAACATGAATCTAGAAAGACGTTTTCTGAAGAAAAGTATCACGGTGCACGAGGCTACCTTGTTGTTAAGTTTGACCATTTAATGCCAGTCCCATTTTGCCATGTTCTAGTTTAATCTTGTTGGACGCAGCTGAGGATCTTACATCTTCAAAAGCAGATCCTTAAATTAAGCAAAATAAATTATTTATATATAATTTTAAGAGATCATTCTATTTTTTATTTATTCAAAAAAAAAAAAGAAGAAGAAGTGTCCCTGCCCATGTAGAGGGGTTTGAACTAAATTATCTTTAAGGACCTTTCCAACCCAAACCCTTCTATGATTCTATGAAAATAATCCAACCAATGTGGTGTACATAGGTTAGGTATATATTGAAGTTCCTGGAACTTTCATGATTTGCCCTGGATTTTCTTTTCAAGCAATTTAACCCCTCCACCCCTGGCTCAGGACACAGGAAAGATATAACTCTGCAAAAAGCTAAATACTTTCTGTGATACTCTCATTTTAATTTTAATGGAAGCTGAAACCCTTCAGCACTTTGTAGTAGATCCTCAGCAGCTCAAAGGCCTTTGATTTCCTTCTCAAAGGTAGGTGAAAGAAAAACAAAGCAAAATCTCAAGACACAGTCAATGTGTCCTCAAGGAAATTTCTTTTCTGACCCAAATTCAGCAGTGAGTGAAACGTAATGTAGGACATCAGGAATATCTGACAGAAGAAGCTGCATCTGAAACCTGACTATTCTGTTCTGATCTTTAATACTGAGGCAAATGGCAAGTGCAAAACCAGTGGAGAAGTTCAGCAAAAGAGATGGGTGGGAGATTTACAGCTGACTGCCAGCTGAGGAGTTGGGAGAAGCTTCCACTTCCCAACATAAAATTTAGATCTTCTGATGTGGGGCCCTTGAGCAGGTTATATGAATATGTGCAAATATATACATGGTGGCCAATCCATTACCTGTGTTACTGGATGGTCAAATCTCCCACCAGTCTCAGAGGGTTTGGTTACATGCTACCCACAGAGGCAGGGAGTGATGCAAAACTGAGTTGAGTTTGTAATTCCTGTCCCTTTCCTGACGCTTAACCCTTAATCCTAAACACAGGAGAAAGATGCAAATTAATGCACAGGAGAGTAAACCCTTGCCAGAGTAAGAAGGGAATACTCTTGAGCTTTAATTTACTAGACATAATATCAAAATGCCCAAACAACTCTACTTTGTATTTGTGATTGTCATTCTACGTTTGACTTCTGTATATGAGTAAACTGGTCCTGGACAGATTTTAATTGGCAAGATTTATATCTGATTTGCTTTTTGTAAGTGTTATTTTTTGGTAGCTTACTAGTGAGTCAATCCATGGCTTTTCTTTCTCTCCTCTAAGACCGAAACATGATGTGTGGGTACCTAAACTCTTGAGACATTGCTTATAAAACAATGAAGCCTAAAACCTGAATTTTTAACTGCAGGATATCAGTACAGATATGCTGGATATTTGCGGTGTGCATTTCTAGCTTGTCTATCACTGAGGGCATTAATTTCACTGAGAGCATATACTGTGGCTTTCTTGAACCAGGCCAGAAAAGAACATAGGAATGGAAGTGTTCAAGAACAAATTTAGTGGGGAAAGAAGTTAAATTACTGTTGAGGAATTTCATGTTTGCTGAAATGTTTTTATTTTCTCCTGGAAAAAAAGCAAAATGTTTGTGTGTATTGCTATTGCGTTGTATTTCTCTGTGTTCTAATATTGCTGCATGGCTCTTGAAGGCAAGATTCCCTTTCCTGTCTATGAACACTGCAATATCATCTCACATCTAATCAAGTTCTAGCTGTATCATTGGAGTTGCGTAGTTGCCAGTGCCTGCACACTGCAAAACAAACCTGGTGCATAAAGAACAAAACCCACAACAGAATTACAAAACTTTTAAGGGAACAGAGTGCAAGATTTACCTATGGGAATACCTGATGTTGCAATTAGATTTTACAATGAGAAATCACGAAAAAACAATTTTTTGAATTATATTTTTGAACTTAGACTATTTTACAGTTGCATGGGTGTTCTAGAGAACAGAAGGTACCCTTATTTCCCACAGAGAAAATAATCAGGAATGGATTTAAATGGAAGAAAAAAAATGAAATTAAAGAAAAGAAATGATAGAAGATTAAAGAAAAAAACAGGATTTGAAAAATTTGAAACTGAAATTTGAAAATTATTATATTATAATTATAAAAATTATTAAAATTATAATTCAGCATGCTGGTTAGCATAACTAGCTTCACCTAAGATAAAATTTCATAACACCTAAAACCCAGGAATCATTATTTTCATCTATAAAAAATCAATGAAACATGACTTCAGTCCTAATTTTTTTGTGCAGATATATTCTTGCCTAAGTTAAGCAAAAAGCTAAGAGTAATTTTCCCGCTGTTGTTAATTATCCCAGCTTATGTATCCACTTCAAACATCACTTTTTTTCAGTTTGGGTAGAGGAAACAAAATCAAGACTAGTGACTAGTGTAAATAAAATGTGGCTGAATTATGAAGAGCAAGATTCTTTCTGCTATGACAATGAGTAATTTAAACAATTCTGTTGGTGTCCTGAAAATGGAGTCTGTCTCACCTGGTGTGCAAAAAAATGATCTACACACAGAGTTGAGATATTTGTTTTAATATCCAGTTCTGCACAGAAAAGGGAGCAGGGTGGTATTCCACAAAGCTATCTTAGCTTTCTGAAAAACAAGGGCTACTCTTATGCACAGAGACATGTGCAGTTACTTTATCTCCAATTATACTCGTACACATGATTGGTTAGCTAGTTCTTCAAGTGTTTGAAGATTTCACCACCCATGGTCAAAGAGTAGGGGGATTTCTGTTAGTAGGGATCTTTCTAGCCTATGGGTCTGTATTTTAGTTTGCTAATAGTACATAAACATGTTGATGAGTTGTTAATACAGTGAGTCCAATTATTCAGTGTTTTCTACCCAGTGCTCAAGGCTGTAATGAAGATAAGGTGTGGAGAGTACTCCCTTCCATCCTTTTAATCTGTCTCACAGGCTTCTCTCTGAAGGCCAGGCTGTTGACTACTTGGGATGTGTTTTTCTCTCATTCTTGCTTTTTCAGTGTTGTGCAAGCTTTCTGGGTCTCCTTGTGCTGTTTCACGTAATTATTCCTCCAAATGTTACCTATTTCAGTTAATAACTGACATCAGTATTGATTCCCCTGATCAGAAAGTTGACACATTCTCAGACAAGACAAATGAACAGTCAACCTCACGTCTTTGTTTATTTTAAAAAGTGATTTTAGTCATAATAACCACAACTAATTTATAAACAAGTTTGGTTTCTGGTAATCTATATGAGCAGAAATTGAACTCAAGCCTGCACTTCTAAAACCCCATCTATTGTTCTACACAGGTAGTAATGCAGACCTTATTTGCTGAATTAGTTTTAAGTTTGCAACCCTTCAGTGAGAACATGGGGTTTTCCTTGCGCTGGACCCTGGCACAAAGAGCAAATTAAATTTGATTTGAGATTTTAAATTGCAGCTCTGAAATTGGTGCAGCTATTAAATGTGGCCATTTTATTAATGAAAATAAAAATGTTCCTGAACATAAATTAAAAAAGCCCAAACAAACAAACAAACAGAAACGAAACAAAACCCAAAAAACCTCAAAGCCAAAATAACAACAACAAAAAAATCCCCCTACATCCTGGTTATTTGCTTGGTCAAGTATTTTAATAAAGTGAAAAATATTCTCAGAAACATGTTCAGATAAGACTAAAGTGTACTAGCCTAAAACAAATATGAAAATTATTTTTTCATTTGGATCACAACATTTTGTGGAGTTTTTGTTTCAGTTACAAGCATAGAGGTAATTCAAAATAAAAGATGCTCCAGATTAAACACACATTTAAAAAATGTATTGCTTCTGTTTACATTTTGTATCAAAGTTGAATTTCCAAATTAATCTTTTAAAGCACTGGTTTAGGTATTCTGATGACTCTTTTATTGTATTTAGTCTAATAACATGGAAAATAAAACATTCAGAGTTACATTATTGTGAGCTTTGTAACTTTCACAAGTATCAACAGCTGTTAAAATTTAAAAAGCAATCCTAATTAAAATGAATATACAAACATCAACACATAAATCTAATTAGGACCTTTCGAAACAAAATTAAAAGAGTATTTCAAGCAAGGCAGTATTTTTATGGCATCTAACAGAAAGATACTGCAATACACAATATGAATATCAATGCCAGCAAATGTGATCTTGTCAGTGTGCCACTGGTTTGAGAGTTGTTTGAAATGAGAAGTATGTTTTAGGAACATTTAGAAATGTAAATTATACATCTAACACAATAAATTAATAAATACATACATTTAATTGTATTTTTTGCTCAGCACAAAATGTATAGAAAGGAATGTGGCAAAAATCTCATAATGGATAACTGACATGAATTTGTTTTTCCTGTTTGCTCCTCAATCCATTTAAATTCTGATTATTTTTCCCTGTGTAAACCGAAAGTAGTCAAATTAAACCACAAATATGCTGTAGTGTTCAGGTTTTAAGGGCTTATGCAAAACATCCCATTTTGCATGAATGTGTCATTCATTTCTTGCTTTTCTCAAAGACTTACTCAGTCATTTTGGGTCAGACTGTGCCATTGATTTTTAACTAGAATTCCCCACTGACTCTAATAGGAGGTTCTGTTAAAAAAATCAATTGCCTGATCAGGATCACTGTGAGATTCCTCTGAAAAACAACAACCTGATGTCTCACAAAAATAAGTGGAAGTACTGATATTGTGGTAGTGGTCTGAAAGCTGGAAAATAAAGAGTTCGTAGCAAATGATGCTCAAATATAGAAGCCAAGATAAAGGTGATGTTTTGGCCTTTGGGTCTTCTTCAGGCCATAAGTAAAACCTACCATTTTAATTTATTTTTTTTTCTTCAAGCCTGAGGAAGGCCTCAAAGACAGAGCATTGCCTTTGACCTTGTTTGGTATTCCAACATGTATTTTAAAGAAAAGAAAAATGTTGCTGGGGCATAAGAAATAGGGTAGATCACAAGAAAACTGTCATTATTTTTCTTAACTAAACAGACTTTGAGAACTATAGCCCCAGAGTTACTCTAAATTCAGTATTCTGTCCAGGGACGCTGCTGGTAAATAATTAAGACTGCTACTGACTTAACTAAGCCCAATTATAGATCTAAACATTCCTCTGAAAATCACTGTCTAAACATTTCCCTAGTGATGGTGTTTTATGCATAGGACCTGATTCAGCCATCCTGACTTTCATGGTATGATATTACTTGCACATAGAGTTTCACCGAGGTTAAAAGGCCAAATTCTAATCTCATCTGTACAAGGGGTACATCTTGAGTAAAGCTGTTAAGGTCAGAGGACTTACTTTAGATTTACAGCAGTGTAAGTAAAAGCTTATAAGGTATATCCACGTAAGATTTATTTATGTTTGTAAAGGTGACATGCTCGGGCACCTATCTTTTCTCCTAAAGACACAAATTTCAACATTCACATCATGCTTTGTATGCTTACCTTATTTACATATTTCCTATAAGTTATTGGTTTATAATTCATATGTAAATGTAAACTCTTTAAAATAATTTGTCCTTGAATTTGAGGAGGTATTATGGGAGAAAAGAACAATATTAACTCCTTTTTTTCAGCTTTCTTCTCCCAGAGATCTCATACAGACCTTTCCTGTAGTGTATATGCCAGCATGCTCTGCTAAAAATGGGTCTGCCTTTGACAGATACGGCCTTAGGCATGCAGAGGCTGTGACATTCATGGGCATAATGTATGAAAGACTAAAACACAGAGGATGCATCTTTCTGATTTTCTCAAAATAAAGTGATGGAATCACAGAAGCTTTGTAGGAGTACACTCAGCCTCCACAAAAAACCCAAAATATTCTTGTTTAGAAGCACAAGAATAGCTAAAAAAATAATGCTTAGCACATTTACAGCATGGTCTATTCACAACAGTGCACAAACCTTCACTAATTCATCAAGATAGGTGATTTGACATGATGGCTTTTCCTCTTAGTATAGCCATGGCTTTGGGTAAGAGATATATATATATCTATATATATATATATCTATATATATATCTATACACACACACACACACATATATACACACACACACACACACACACATATATATATATGTATATATATATATACACATACTATGTACCAGTGAATAAATAGTGCCAGAGAACAAAACACAGTGAAGTCTACAGAGCCATGAGTGTTTCCATAACAAAAATATGCAGAGACAAAATATAGACACAGTGACAAAGGTGAATTCTGTTCTATACTGAGCCTTGTTTCAACAAGTTTAACTCAGAATATATATTTTTTAATATATATTTTCCATTCAGTGACAAAAAAATGGAGTACCTCTTCAGCACTGTAATTATTTGTAACTTAGATACTTCTGAAATTACAGCTTTGTGAGAGAATTCATTAGCCCCACTCCAGTTATTCTTACTCACCATCAATCTCTGCTGGGCTGCCAAAGAGCCAGGTTTCATAGTAGGGAGTTTCTCAACACATGGAAATGATGATATGAAATACTTGTCCAGGATGGAAAAATGTAATATTTTTCTGTGGTAAATTATTAACACGTTAAGTGTTTTTTTCTTGGCATGTATACTTACTAATGAAGATTATAAATGCTCTGATGGGCATGGCTGGCTGAAGCAGACTTTCAAGCATATAAGACATCATGGACTAGTGACTGAATTATGAAAAGAACCTGGAAGATACATCAACGATGTAGCAGTTGATAAAAGATACAGGCTGGATGACGCAAATGGAAGGCCTGTTGCTTTGCTTTAGTAACATAAACACAAGTCATAGAATCACAGAATGGTTTGGGTTGGAAGGGACCACAAAGACCATCTAGATCCAACACCCCTGTATGGGCAGTGACACCTCCCACTAGATCAGGTTGCTCCAAGCCCCACCCAGCCTGGCCTTGAACACTTGGAAGGGTGAGGCTTTCACAACTTCCCTCAGCAGCCTGTGCCAGTGTCTTGCCAACCTCACATGAAATAATTTTCTCCTAATGTCTAACCTAAATCTCCCCTTCCAGTTTTGATCCATTACCCCTTGTCCTCTTGCTACAAGCTCTCATAAGAAGCCCCTCCCCAGCTTTCCTGGAGCCCCTCCAGGCACTGGAAGGTGCTCTAAGGTCTCCCTGGAGCCTTCTCTTCTCCAGGCTGAACACCCCAACACTCCCAGCCCGTCCCCAGATCAGAGCTGCTCCAGCCTTTGGATCGTCTTCGTGGCCTCCTCTGAACTTTCTCCAGGAGCTCCATGTCCTTCTTATGTTGGAGGCTCCAGAACTGAACACAGTACTCCAGGTGTGGTCTCACAAGAGCTGAGTAAAGGGGCAGAATCCCCTCCCTTGACCTGCTGGCTATGCTTCTTTTGATACAGTCTGGGACATGGTTGGTTTCTGTGCTGCAAGCACACATTGCAGGCTCATGTTGAGCTTCTCATCCACGATCACCCCCAAGTCCTTCTTCTCAGGGCTGGTATAGATCCATTCCCCACCCACCCTGTATCTGTTTGTGGGATTGCCCTGACCCAGGTGCAGAACCTTGCACTTGTCCTTATTGAATTTCATGCAGTCTGCACAAGCGCACCCCTCCAGACTGTCAAGGTCCCTCAGGATGGCATCCCTTCCCTCCAGCATGTCACCTCACCTCACACTGTGGTGTCATCAGCAAACTTGCTGAGGGTGCACTCAATGCCACTGTCCATGTCTCCAACAATGATGTTAAGTAGCACTGGTCCCTGTACCAACCCTTGGGGAACACACTGGTCTCCATGTGGACGTCAAGCCATTGATCACCACTCCTGGAGTGCAAGCATCCAGGCAGTTCTTTACCCAATTAGTGGTTCATCCATTGAATCCGTACTGCTCCAGCTTGGATTCCAGGATGGTGTGCAGGACAGTGTGAAAAGCTTGCACAGGTTCTAGTAGATATCGGTTGCTCTTCCTTTGTCCACTCATGTCAGGACCCCATTGTAGAATGCCACCAAAGCTTAACATGTTTCTGAAACAAGCATTCAAGTCTTTTCTTTGTAGGCTATGAAAAAATACTTTTGCACCAATTTTGTATAATTTGCATAATTAGATCATAACGTAATAACTAATATTTCAACAGTTACTTTTCTGGCTTGAAAATTACATTCCCTTGACTTTCCTTTTAAAAACTGCCAATTCTGCCTATCCATTGATGTTGTGTTAAGGCTGCAAACTCCAAACCAATGCTGATGTATACCATTTCTCTACTATTGGGCTTTTAATAGCTCTTTTAAATAACCTTGTTAAAAATACCTGTGTATGGTTGCAAGAGTGAAACAGTATGTCCCATGAAGTTGCAAATGCTAAGTCTCAGGAAGTGATTTTATCTTCTATTTAAATCATAAGATGCATACAGCAACATTTTTTTTGGCATTTATTCCAAATAATCATTGTATTTACAGTCTAAACAAAATAACACACTATGCCACAGGCTTTATTCAGTAACTCCTGCCATTGTAAATAAGACAATCTACACTAAATTATTTTAATCATTCTCAAACCCAAAAAGAATGTTTTAAACCAGAGGCAGAGAAATGATATTTCTGAAGTTACTCTATATAATTGATGTGTGCAACTCACTTTCATAAGCAATAACCAGGATGATACACCAGCAAAGTATTAGGTATGTCGTGGACAACCTGAGTAGCCACAGTTATGTTTCCTGACAATTTATGTGCTGTTCTCTTTCCTTTTTCCCTTTGGATGTATAATTCTCACAGAACTAATGGAAATTCCACCTGGGACAGCAATGGTTAAAAATTAATTAGGATTGTGATGAAAGATTTTGTATGAGAAAAAAACAAACACTAGAGAAATTCTATTAATATACAGTACATAAACCAGTGTCGTTCCTCATTTGTAAAAATTAAAGATGCCTTAAACTTAATAATTTTAGAAGACATCAATAAATGTGTAATTTTAGGGCTGAAGTGCTCTTAAGCTCAGCAAATGTGATCATAGCAAGGTTTCTTTAGGCTACTTTCAAGGCATGTTTCTTTTAATATGTCTGTTTGGTACATCAAATATTCCACTGAAACTCTAAAATGAAGTTTTCTTTTTATCTGTAAGAGCACTGTCAAAACATAGAGCCCCTTCTGTAAAATCTGATGTAAACTGTAAAATCTGATGTAGACATCTGTAGTCCTTCTCTGTAAAATTTAGTCTGCTCTTTTTTGAGACTGAGGAAGACTCCTGCAAGCCTTTTGTATGTATCTTCTTTTCCTGTTTTGTTTTTTTTTGGGTCTGACTTTCACATAGCTCTTTTTTCTTTATGTCTTCCCACATGTATTTTGCTCTCTTCCTGATTTTCAAAGAAGCTTTTCTCCCTCTTTCTTATGCACACCTTTTGACTTTCCTACTCTTCTCATTCACTTACTGGCAGATGATTCTTAAGTTAGTGAAGTATCTCTGAGCCTAGATCACTCATGCTGTGATGTTATATGGCTATCTGTCACAACAGCCAAACATTCAAAATAGGTTTAGTGCTTTTAACAAACAGCCTGGCATAATTATGCAAAAATCACGCCCTTCTTTATGTGAATAGGAAAACCTGTATATTCCTGGAATTGTTATTCAAAGACTTTTCCAATTGTAACAAGAATCACAGACCGAAATTACAGTGCATTTTATGTATGCTTCACCATCATAGAATCAATAAAGGTGACACAAATTTGCAACCCTGCCTGGTATAAGGCATCTCAAGATCACCTCAACATGTGCATATCCATTCTGAAGTGACAGAATATGGAGATTTTAAAGGTGGGCTAAATAATTTCAGCTCTTTATATATCAAAATAATGTAAGGAATTAGCAGCAATGTCATAAAAGGTTTTTCTTAATGTTGTTACTGTTCCCCAGAATCTTTAAAAATTCTGTTCCAATAAAACGAGATATAAACTGAAGTTATTCTGCCTATGTACAAATATGCACAATAATAGGACATTATTACTACCTCATCTCTAGTTTTGGGATGTTGTTTATTGCTTTGTCATAGTTAGACTTCAATATCAAAGTCATGTCTCAGAATAAATTGGACTTAAACCCCAAGAAACCCTATTTTTGTTACTATGTGTTTCTCTTTCATTAAAAAGTAAACACCTTTTTATTTTCCATCTGGGTTATCTGCACTACATGCTGAACAAACAAACAAATAAAAGTAATGAAGACCTTTAATCTTTCTGTGACAACTTTCAGGGAAGTTAACACCAATAAGAAAATCAGTATGCTAAAAACATTTACTTTGGGCCTCTATTTTAAGTGATTTTTTTCCAATGGTCCTAGGCCACTATACAGAATATAAACATAATGCCAGTGAGGGGAAAAAATAAGGCTTGTCAAATTGAATACAGCAAATCAACTGCAATGCTACCTGCAAACTTCTAATTAAAAAAAGGTGTTGAAAATGAAATTCACTGGCTAAAGAAGAGAGCTGAACTTGTCCCATTAAGTACCTATATTAGTCACAGTTTTTAGCTGCACTGCACAGAGCAATGCACACAATGAAGGCAGCTGAATCCCCTTACAGGGAAGATCCCTGAAATTTTCTTTGCAGTAATTTTGGAAATCCCGAAGTAAGCATTATCGCACAGGGCAGAGAAAGATGACTGGCACACGAAGTGCCATTGTGAAGGTTTCCAGCTGGAATAGCAATCAGGGTCTGTTCTGGTTTGGGTTGGTGGGGTTTTTTTGGTAGTGGGGGAAGTGCCCCAGGAGCTGCTTGGTAAGAAGCTGAGAAGCTGCCCCTGCTCCAAACCCAGCCAAAGATCCATTTGAAGGACAATAGATGCGCCTCAGCAATTAACATATAAAGAATCAACGTAACACCTGAGCAGAGAAGCACCTGGGGGAGAAGAGCTGTGCTGGAGAGGGAGAGCAGTGCTGGTGGTTGGTGAGGAAGAAGGGGAAGAAGGTGGCCAAGCAGAAGTTTCCCTGCAGCCCATGGGGAGATGGCAGCTGTGCCCCTGCACTCATGGAGGAATGTGGTGGAACATTCCCTGAAGGCACCAGGAGGGGTGAACTTGGCCACTGGACTTGGATTTTGTGTCCAGAGGATTTGCTGCCTGTAGACTCTGATTATGCAGTGCTGGAAGACCCCAGAGCCAGGGGAGTTTGTTCCCTGAGCAGCCCATGACTCTGTGGGAAGCCCAGGCTGGAGCAGCTCCAGACCTGGTGGGAAGGACTCATGAAGGAGAGGTTGGTGGAGGACTCTGTCCCATGGGAGGGACCCCGTGGGGAAGCAGGGAAGGACTGTAAGGAATCCTTCTCCTGAGGAGGAAGGAGCAGCAGGAACCACCAGCCTGTGAACTGACTCTAAACCCCATCCCCATCCCCCTGTGCTGCTGGGGGGAAGGAGGGAGAGAAACTGGAAACAAAGGGATTTGGGCCCAGGAAGAAGGGAGGGGTGGGGTGACATATGCAAGCCCTGCTCTGGGTGTGTCTGTGTCCTGTGGGTGTTTGATTAGTGTGAAATTAAATTATTTTTTCTCCAAGGTGAGTGTTTTGCCCTGGACCTTAATCGGTGAAGAACCCTCCTTGTCCTTTGTCTCAACCCATGAGCTTTGTCCTCCTCATCCCAGAGTGTGTGTGTGGGGAGCTGAGTGAGGCCATGGGGCTGTTCCTTGGTTGTCCTGTTGGGCCCAAACCACAACAGGGTCTTGCACTGTTTGTGTGAATTTTTTAGTCTTGACTGTTGACTGTACCCTCCCCATCTTAAGAGCAGGCATGGGATCAAATGAGTTTTACTTCACCTTCCTTACCTATTCTACTGAAGAGTGTTATCAAAATAAATACCTGCCACTGAAAAATAGGGGGTAATAATAGTTCTGTGTAGCTACTCCTTCTCTCCCTAGGATGCTATAGGTTTTTATTTTTGGAAGTTAGAAAGCAGAGTGCAACTTGCCTTTCATGGACAGGACAATGAAAATGATGACATGCAGCTCAGCAGTGCTACTTTTTACACTTTTACTCTACTTTGAGACTTCCAGTTATGAACCTGCTGATCCAGGAGAAATATTATTCCAATTACTGGACTTTGTACCAAGATTTCTGTGTTGCTTCATATTATATCACGACTGACTATTTTAATTTATATTAATCATTACATAAATATGTTTGAAGTATTTTAAATGGTATTCTGTGAGAAATTAATTTTTAAAACTACATGGAAAACAACTCAAGACAAAAAAAATATATTTAATAATGATCAGATAGGGTTTGTATTAGAGCTTCTTCCTCAGGATCACCATCCATTCAAAATGTCTTGCACTGAGAAAGTTAATGCAGTGGATGGATCACAGATATTTGATTGCACTTCCATGCAAATGCCTGATGCAATGCTTGTGTTAAATGGTGTGCAATATTATTTTGCTGTCTTGTTATGTTATGTTCTACTATGGCCTATTGTTTGTTACTTCAGAAGACCAGGAGTTTTCAAAACCAATTTGTGGTTTGTCCTGGAGTAGGATACCTGCATTAACACGTGCTTGCAAAAGTACCAATATTAGCATTTTATGGTGCTTCCACTTCTACCCAGGTAGCAAAGACTTACCTGCATTTTCACAGGTCACATAGACCTTGTTAGAGAAGGGTTTTTTGTTAAATAACATTTGTGGTTTCTTACTGCTGCTCTACTGCTCTGGACCTTAAATTCCACAGAAATCAAAGATGGTGAAGACTTAATAGGTTATCTGGTGTTTTTCTGTGTCACTGTGGGATTGTTCCTAAAAGTATATTCTTCAGTGTTTTGTCTTGCAAAGAACAGGAGTCCACTGTTTCCCCCTGGGAAACTTTAAACAGTCTAGTATAATCCACCATTAAGAACTTTTTTCCTTGTGTTCAGCTTACATTTTCCTTGTCTTCATTTAATTCAGATGCTTATATTTAATGATAATAATCTGACAATCATACTTGTATCCTCTTTCTAGATACATTTCCAAACACTTTGAACCTAGTTGTGCAGTTACCACTCATGCACAATGTCCTACCAGCAA
This sequence comes from Apus apus, assembly GCF_020740795.1. Taxonomy (NCBI): domain Eukaryota; kingdom Metazoa; phylum Chordata; class Aves; order Apodiformes; family Apodidae; genus Apus; species Apus apus. The sequence continues at coordinate 73,755,324 of NC_067312.1, read as the reverse complement.
TGGAAATTTAGTCTTTGAATGCAATTCTGCAAGGTGCTGGGCACATCCTGCAAGGTGTTTCAGGTCTCTCAAATTTTCCTGGTTAAATTCAGGCCTTTTGCCTTTGTATTCAAACTTCTCCATAACATTGTCCCAGCTTATTTGACCTAGATATTTGACCTGCCTCTGCCCTCTCTTTTCAACAAATGATGTTAATTTTGGTGCCCTGGGCATCTGCTTCCCTCCACATCTGCATAATTTTGTCTCCTCTTTTCCATTTGCATGGAGTATTTTCTTAGCAGGAGCTAAAAACCAGTTTTTGGCATAACAATTAAAGAAACATGGATGATATACTTCTTGCAAGCACAGGATCAGTGTGTCCCAATGGGTAGAAAATCTAGTAAGGGAGCTAGGAGACCAGCGTGGTTAAAAAAGGAACTGCTGGGGAAACTCAAGTGGAAGAGGAAAATCTATAGATCATGGAAGGAGGGACTGGTCACTTGGGAGGAATATAGGAATGTTGTCAGGGAATGTAGGGAGGCAACTAGGAAAGCTAAGGCCTCCTTGGAACTTAACCTTGCAAGTCGGGTTAAGGACAGTAGAAAGGGCTTTTTCAAATACATAGCCAACAAAGCTAATACCAGAGGCAATATAGGCCCACTGCTGAATGAGGTGGGTGCCCTGGTGACAGAGGATATGAAGAAGGCAGAGGTGCTGAATGCCTTCTTTGCCTCTGTCTTTACTCCTGCAGGCTTTTCCCATGAGCCCCAGATTCATATAACCCCAGAAGTAGTCAAGATAGGTGAGGACATAGTAGATGAGGATTGGGTTAGGGATCAGTTGCATAATAATGGACATCCATAAATCGATGGGTCCGGATGAAATGCATCCAAGGGTGCTGAGGGAGCTGGCGGAGGTCATTGCTAGTCCACTCTCCATCATCTTCAGTAAGTCATGGGTAACAGGAGAGGTGCCTGAGGACTGGAGGATAGCAAATGTCACTCCAGTCTACAAGAAGGGCAAGAAGGAGGACCCGGGTAACTATAGACCGGTCAGCCTCACCTCCAGCCCTAGAAAGGTGATGGAACAACTTGTCCTTGGCACTATCTCTAGACATATCAAGGAGATGGGGGTCATCAAGAGCAGTCAACATGGTTTTACCAAGGGCAAGTCATGTTTGACTAACCTCATAGCCTTCTATGAGGAAATTACTAGGTGGATAGATGATGGTAGAGCGGTAGATGTGGTTTATCTTGATTTCAGTAAAGCATTTGACACCGTCTCCCACAGCATCCTTGTAGATAAGTTGATCAAGTATGGGTTTGATGATCAGGCAGTGAGGTGGATCAAGAACTGGTTGAAAGGAAGAAGTCAGAGAGTTGTAGTCAATGGGGCAGAATCTAGTTGGAGGCCTGTGACTAGTGGAGTCCCTCAGGGGCTGGTACTGGGACCGGTGTTTTTCAATATCTTCATCAACGACCTGGATGAGGGCACAGAATGTACCCTCAGCAAGTTTGCTGATGACACCAAGCTGGGAGGAGTGGCTGACACACCAGAAGGCTGTGCTGCCATTCAGAGAGACTTAGACAGGCTGGAGACTTGGGCGGGGAAAAACCTGATGAAGTTTAAGAAGAGCAAGTGTAGAGTTTTGCATTTGGGGAAGAAAAACGCCATGCACCAGTACAGGTTGGGGGCTGACCTGCTGGAGAGCAGTGTAGGTGAAAGGGACCTGGGGGTCATGGTAGACAGGAGGATGACCATGAGTCAGCAGTGTGCCCTTGTGGCTAAGAAGGCCAATGGCATCCTGGGGTGTATTAGAAAGGGTGTGGTTAGTAGGTCAAGAGAGGTTCTCCTCCCCCTCTATTCTGCATTGGTGAGGCCACATCTGGAATATTGTGTCCAGTTCTGGGCCCTTCAGTTCAAGAAGGACAGGGAAGTGCTTGAAAGAGTCCAGCGCAGAGCCACAAGGATGATTAAGGGAGTGGAACATCTCCCTTATGAGGAAAGGCTGAGGGAGCTGGGTCTCTTTAGTTTGGAGAAGAGGAGGCTGAGGGGGGACCTCATCAATGTTTACAAATATGTAAAGGGTGAGTGTCAAGACGATGGAGGTAAGCTTTTTTCAGTGAAGACCAGTGATAGGACAAGGGGTAATGGATACAAGTTGGAGCATAGGAGGTTTAAGATGAATATCAGGAAAAATTTTTTTACTGTAAGAGTGACAGAGCACTGGAACAGGCTGCCCAGAGAGGTTGTGGAGTCTCCTTCGCTGGAGACATTCAAAACCCGCCTGGACGCCTTCCTGTGTGATGTACTCTAGGTGACCCTGCTCTGGCAGGGGGGTTGGACTAGATGATCTTTCCAGGTCCCTTCCAACCCCTAGGATTCTATGATTCTATGATTCTATGATATTTTTGTATGTTATTGAATTATTTTGCAATTCATAAACATTGAAATCATAAACCCTAAGATAAACTCACTTTTGCTAAATATTTAACTGCAGTAACTTCATTTTTTGCCATAGTGTTTGCATCTCTCCTCTCATTTTACCCTGTTCTCAAACTTGTGTTCAGATTGCAGTATGAGCAAACTTCTCTAGGAAAAGAAGATACTTGCTTTGGAAGTGCAATGCCTAACTTAAAAAAGAAATCATCTATTCTTAGTAGAAAGAACAGCAGTAGGATTATTTTTATCCTGAAATTCCAATAGGGAAAAAAAAAAATAATCTGAAATTTTCAATAGGCTTTGTATTCCAAAAACAAAGCTTGAGCTTAAAGTAAATTAATAAATAGAAATTAATTAGAGGAAGTCCTCATTTCTGAGTGCAGCTCAAGCTTCACTTTGAGTGGAGGAAACAGCAGGAATTTCCCTGTGTGTATTAGCAGTGCTCAGTTGAAAAAAATATGACTTGGGATGCTGAAGCAATGGATAACCTGTTTGACAGAAACTACAGCAGTATTTGCAGTCACTCTGGGCTAGTTCTTGAACTGCATCTGCAAATTAACAGTTATTTGCTCAAGTGTTATAGGTGCCTTTTTATAAATTCTGTCAAAGCGCTTCCTAGATAAATGTATCTGTATATATATATGTAATCTGTTCCTCTCTGCTGAAAGTACCCTCAGAGTTTCCAGGCTGATGTACAGATGGAATCTGGAGGTGAGTCTGCTTTCCTCTAAAATGGTGTTTGAGGAAAGTAAGGCAGAAGAAGTATTAGTGATGCATCCAGTGATCCTAGGTTGAATGACTCACAAGAAGGGAAACTTCAATGAAGAACTATTTTAATTTATCAGGAAAAAAAAACACTCATTGCCCATGTTATTCTGATCTTCCATGGAAACATATCTGGGAAGAACATCTCCTGGTTTTAGCCCTAGTTCTGCAACTCCTCTGGGAAGTGCCTTGGTTTTGTCTTTTATTTGAACTGACATAAGTATCTCTCAGTTTTACGAGATGACATTTATTTGTTTCACTGATATCTACATTTTCTTCAGCTATTTGCCTCAGGCCTGTGTTGTACTGTCTCTGAAAACAGGCCTATGCACTCTTATGGACCCTCCAGCCTGCGGTCAACATCTTTAAATTATCAGCACTTCACAGTTTTCCAAAAGAGTCCTCTGTTACTAGAAAGGAAACCAGATTGTTTTACAGTTGTTTGTATACCAGAATTCTCGTGTGTCTTTAGACTGTTAAATAAATGGTGACAAAATACAAAATTTCCTAATTTATTTGTTTATATAAAAAATAATTTAAAAATTTAAACTATTTTCAAGTTCTCATGCTTTGACATTTTTGCCAAATCCACCCACTCATAAATCACCCACCAACAAAATAAGGATTGCTTGTCCCGGACAGGATGGATGACAAACAATGTGTGTTTGCAATAATCAAAATTTATTGCATACAACACTTTATCTCCATTTCAGGCCTTATTGTGGCTGGGCTGAGCTCTGTGTTCTTCAGCACTGGAGAGCAACTGGTGTTAAGCACATCCACTTGGCCCTCTGTGTAGACCTTTCAAGGTTGTTACCTGCACAGAGTTTGCCTTTTCCCTTCTCATAGGAACCTTTCACTGCAGGCCAGAGCCTGCAAAATGAGAGACAAAAAGCAGTTGACTCATAAAAGGGAACTGAGACAGGCATATGGAGTGCCCTGCTACATTCACTTGAAAGTTAATTTTGTACAACAGTGCACCCTAACACCTTTGTCACCTGTTGTTTCTATTTTTCTTTGAGCCTACAGAAAATGGATATTAAAACTTCTTTGTAAACTTAGTTTTAGATGTGATGTATTTGTATTTGGAATTGAGAAGCCTCTGTTTGCATCATTCCTAACTACCTTAATACCTTTCTACAAACTCTTAATTGAGAAGGTGAGATTATATTCCTCCATTTATCCCAAATTCCTGATATTTATTTTAAAACAGAGTACTATTATTTCTTTAGAAGAAAAGAAGCATAGCCATAAAGAGAAAATCCTGTGCATACACACACTCTCCATTGCCAATTACGTTGCCAGATAACAGCAGCAACAACAACAACATCTTTTGACTTTCTTTACATACATTCCTGGCTTTTTTTCTTCATCTATATATCCTCATGAAGTCAAAACATGAATTTTAAGCTTATAATTCATGTAAGTACTAGGTGAATAGGAAAAACTCAAGAGTGATGGGCCTATTTATACTGAGTGGCGACTTCCGTACAATTCAATATTATCCTTTTCACTGACAGAGTTCTAGGACCTGGATTTTGTCCTCAGCAAAGACATATTTCTGGCAAATTAGTGGAACTGACTGCTCTCTTAAATATTTAGTTTAATGTTTACTTATGCAGAAGCATGCCAGGGGCTGATGTCTAAAACCAACTTCTGTTGGGACAAGGGGGACCATTTCTAGCAGCCATGGTGGAAGATGGTGGATCTCCTGGGGAACAGGTCTCACCAGGATCAGGGCTGCTACTGGGTGTGGAGAGGTGAACTGGAGACAGGGAGCTCAGTGAGGGCCTGAGGCTGCTGCCAGAGCACAAATGAGCTCTGAAGGAGGCTCAGTGTCTGCAGCAGCAGCAGTAGCAGGATGTTGGCACACAGGAGGATGGAGATGGGCCCTTTGCTCTGGGAATGGTGATATGAGTCATGTAACTGCATCCTGAACCTGCTGATATTGGACTGCCCATTGCTAAGCAGCCTGGAAATTATTGTTTTAGTTTCTTCGTTGAAATGGGGAAGTTGTTCACTTTGGTATAGAAAATATTATAATTTTTTAAAATTATTTTTCCTTAAAAATTAAAAGCTTGCATTTCTAATAGCTGCAGTTCCAGCTCATTTATAATTGCTGTCTTGCTAGGTTCTATTACATGGCTCTTGCAGCTAAAATGATTAATAAGAGACAGTCTTTCCAGGTGGCCTTATTCAAGTTTTTAAAATTGTTTTCATATTTAGTCAAGGAGATTTATAAACACTTAGTTTAAAAAAGCCTGAAAATCTATGAGAAAATATTGGGGTTTGACTGGACTGTATTTTCAGAAGTTTGAAGTTGTAATAAGAATTTGACTTTTCGATAAATTGATTATCATACTCTAAAGAAATAAATATTAGAAACTAAATTTTATTCACTCAGTATGTAGCAGACAGAACAGATACACATGTCATAAACAGCAATCCCTTAAATGCTGCCAGTAAGTGGAATAAGCTTTTTTGTATGTATCTTTCTCTCTTTTACATGAGAGAGGAATTCTAGTATTTTGGAACCTTGCATATACCCAGCTAATATGTCTGTATATGACTGTGTATACGTATACACTTAACACTTATGTATATAAAGTTATAAAAGGTTAGCTTTGAAATTTCTTAATTATATATATATATGCTGGTCTACTCAATGGTCCTGATTTCCTTCTCTCTCTCTCTCTTCCTCTCTCTCTCTCTTTTGTTTCTTGTCTATTTTTGGTAGAGAGTACCAACCCAAGTCAGTCCAATTGTCTTAGTTATGTAGTTTAAATCATCAGACTAAAGAGTAGGAATAAGATCATGTGAATAGTTGGGAAAAAAGCCCCACAGCTATAAGAGTTCAAGACACAAACTCAGTTCCCTTCCTTTTGCATCAACAATATGTCATTTTCCATTTTGCAAATACTTAGGCATGCAAGAATCCCCTTCAGGGTAGTTAGGTGACTCATATGCATAACATTAAGCACACATATTGCAGTGCAATATTGGGTTCTTGTTTGTTGAATTCCTCTCACAAGGCCTTTTTGTCACATCAGTGACACCACGGTGCCCTTGCACAGTGTAAGCCCATCACAGCTCAGCCTGAAGAAATGTTTGCTCCAATGAGATAATAATTTATTTTCAGGAGTAGGATACTGGAGCACGTTTGTGTGGATTGCAGTCAGAAAGCGCTCTGTGTGGAGTGATACACTAACAGGGATTACCTAAGAAGGATAAACATACTAAAATATCAAGATAACCTGTATTTCTAAGGTGTTTTCCAAAGGGTAGGTTAGTATGGGGTGCTCCTATTGCATGGTCCTTTGTTTTTCAATATAAGTACAGCTGGCTGTTTTCCATTTTTGAGTGACAGATAGTAAAGCAATAAATCTTACTATTTTGTTATTACTTCCAATAGCACCCCTAGGAAATTAAGAAAACAGTTTATTTTGCTTGTTAAATTGGTTGTTTGGTTTTGTTTAATGGATTGTTATGCAAGGAGAGCTGGAATGTCTAATTGCTTTCAAAGGTCCCTGTCCTGTCCACACTTAGTCTCCAACAGGGGTTGGTTCCTGTGTTCCTGTGCTGAAGTGATCTGGGTTCTGCATGGATTCACTTCCCTCCCCCTATGCTAACGTTTGCTGGCTCAGGGCCTAACACACATGCTTAACTTCAAGTGCAGTAGTCATGCCATTGCACTCAAATGGGGGAGGTGACCTTATGAAATAGCTACATCAGGGATGTACCATACATTATTTTCATGGCAGTTCTGCAAACACAGGCAGCAAACATCTCTCATGCTGCAACCTGACGCAACCTGGAAGACAGAGCCAATGGGCAGGAAACTTGAATCTAACAGAGACACACATTAGTCTGGTGGAGGACTAGGGATTAACAGCTCCCAAATGTGTATTGCAGTTTTTGGATGTGATGCATTTTTTTAAAGTAAAACAAACAAACACACAAAGCAACGCCAGCAAAAAGTATGTTTGTAAAAGGGTTAGCAAAGCTTTTCTGAGAAATGTTTTCTACAGAAATGTGCTTTTGTACTTTATGTACTTGCATACTTCCAAAATGCAAACCAAATTCTCTTCAGATAATGGCAATATCTGGGGGAGTGGATGTATTACACTTGCATATTTTTTTAATTTTCAAAAAGGTATTTTACCTAGCTTCACCGAACATCCTGAGGTTATGAATGGAGGATGTTATAAATGATAAATTTCTTTCCATCTGTCTTGCCTTTAGACAGTCTGAACTTTGTCACAAGTTCAGAATGGCAACTTGTGCTAAACACAGTCATAAAATAGCTCAGCACTGTTTGTATCAGAACTGCATTTTTTACCCATTCATACAAAGCATACAAACTCTACATTAAGGCAATATTCATGTGTGATGTTACATGTCCTGATAATTTTACCTAATGAATGCTGGAAAATAGGTACTCTCTCACATCACTCAGATTACTCCAAACTCTAAAAAGAGTATTTCTCAACCCTATTTTTTCTTGTAGTATGTCTTTCTAGTGCTCAGCTGGCCTACAATTAGCAGCAATTATTTTTATTCTGCATGTGCTAATTCAAAGTATGTAAACGGAGCTAATCTAACTAATTTCAGCAGTTGTAAGAGACATCCTACAGAGGGGAAAATTAAAATTACAGGAGAAAAAATGATACTGTTGTATCTACGAATCAGGGAAGAATAATCTATTGTCCATAAATATGTTTTTATGCTTTCCTGTGTTAGAAATGCTGCAATGGACAAAAAGAATCAAGTTGCTACTCATGTACAAACCTGTCCTCAGTACACTGAAAGTACAGATATTATTTATTCTTGGCTTTTCTATGTCAGATTTTCAGCTTGCTTCTCAAACTTCTCTCTAGAGGAAGGTATAAGTCTTGATTTCCAGATGAGGAAATTGAAGCAGTGCTTTTTCTAAATAACAGAAAAACTAAAACTAAAACTTTGTCTTGGAGTAGAGTGGCTCCTATATAAAAACTCACATTTTATCTGAGTATTTTACATTGAAGCACCAAAGCTAGGTTGTAGGTGCACTTCAGTAACCTCCTTCTTTTATTTACCTGATGTGCTTCGGAGTACATGTCAATTCTGCTTCATGTGTCTGGGCTGGACACAGTCAGATCCAGAAATGAGTTTTGGTGCCATCAGTTGAACACATTATTGAAGCTGGGCGCCCACATACCTGAACCAAAATTTCCATCCTGTTTTCCCAGGGGCTGCCTGCAAGACTACTGATATTTTAGGTGTAGTGCTAAAGGCAGACAAGCTTTATGTGTCTTTGGAACTTCTCCTAGTGAGAGTGGAACTAAATACTGTGCCAGCGACTTGAGCTGCCCTGTCCTGGCTGTCTGATGGCATGAGTTAGCCACTGTCCTGTGTGTGATGCTCTCTGGTGACAGAGCAATTAGGCTACTTCGGACCAAAATCAGACTGTAAAGGCAGTCTGGGCTCAAATAAGAACTCAAAGCACAATGAGACTATCATTGTAGCCCAGAAAATCTAGATTGGTCATATCTGTGTGCTCGAAATAGAATTAATTCTCATCTCTTTGCTTAGGTACAGGTAGCTTGAGGCTTCAGCTGGTAAAATGGCACCCTGGACAAACAAACACACATACTCTAAGTGTATTTTATGCCCAGCAAATAAATTGCTAAAAGAGATTTCTTGCATGAACGTCCACTAATAGCTATGCCTATTGCATAAGGCTTTAAAACAGTATACCTGAAGTAATAAAGCTCACAATCAGCCAATTATCTTTTTATTCCCTTTTAACATGCGTAGAGGTATACATGGAGGTAAAGAGTTTACTAAAGGTCAAGTACAAGATATTACCAGAACTGGCGTTACATGTAGGGGTTTTCCAGTGCTGTTTGTATACTTGTGCTTGATATGGCTACTTCACTTGTTCTTTTACTCTAATATAAATGATTTTTTATGACAAAAGTGTTAGAGAGCAAAATAGCCTAAACATTATTGTGTAATTACTTCTGTGTCATGCTACCTGTAAAATGAATGATTCATCTGCTCTTGGCAGATGAGTGCACATCTGCACAAGTTTATTGACCATAGAATCAAAGTGAGTTCTTGTCCTTTTAAAGTTTTATTTAAAGTAGAACAATGAGCATGTTTTACAGCAAACACCTTTTTCTAATGCACTTAATAATTCTATGTTTCAGAGCAGTGTATGGCTAGTGACCTGTCTTCCCAAGAGATGTCTCTTTGGAATTATTCCTGGAATTAGACCAGCATGAGTTCTTCTCTACCAATCTGAGGTAATACCACTGAATGGCAAGAAATACAAAGTGATGTATGTCCAGCTGACAGTGTCAACCCTTGCAGAAGTTCCACATGCCTGGAGACAAAAATAAACACATAAATAAAAAAGCCAAGAGAGTGGGTAAATCTGGGGGCATCATCACTTCATGAGGCATGTTAAACATACATTCCTCTCTGAGGGATATAAGGCAAACGCTTCTGTATGTGATGGACATGTTTTATTAAGTGATAACCCAGACTTCTGCCATGAAGCACCTTCTTGAACATTAACTAGTTATTTACCTAACAGTTTAGTGGCAAATACAAGGGCATTGTCATTTTTGGTTAATTTGTACATCCTTTACAAAGAAAAGTCAGACAATTTAAAATGAGAATGAGGACAGATAATGTTATATGCTTTGATATTGCTCAGGCTGAAGACTTTTGCTAGAAAAAAAACATTCAAATTCTCTTTCCTTCAACCTGGTATATACCAGATGATGTTTTGGTTGCAACTTTTTGTATCAGGGTGAGCCTGACATAAAGTGAGGGCAGAATCAGGCCTACAGGGACATGCACATATAAATAGGGCCAGTATAATTTGCCAAGTGATATGCATGAAAAGTAATTTACTTGCTGTGGAATTATCTTTTGAAATGTTTTCTTTAAGTGTTCATAGCTAAAAAGCAGCAGAAATACACCCAGGTCTGAGGTGTATCTGTATCATTCTGCTTCCTTGAGGTTATATGAATTATGTATGCCCTCTTCACTTTGGATAACAGTCTGGTCTTGGAAAGATATTAATTATTATGTAATAACTTTCTCTAATTGTTTCTCACTTTAGAGGATTTAAAAAATTGGTTGTGTTGACAATAGCAAAGGATAATTAATGGTTGTTAAAATGGCTGTAGTACAAAATGAAATGCTCACTGCTTCTGCTAGTAATGTCAGAAAGAAAAAGTCTGTATGATTTTAAGGATATTATAGTTGCATTATGTTTCTGCTCCTTTTTATGGGAGGAGAAATATTCAAATGTTTCTGCCGTTTATGCACCCGGAAAAGCCTGCATCAAGTCAATCAAATTATTAATCGGATAGCACATTAAAATATCCCTAAACACACTGCAAACAACGTACAAATCCTTATTGTTCAGAAAACCTATTTACTTTAAAGGTTTGACCTGATTTCAGTGGGAGCTCTGTTAATAGGGGGTTGAAAATTTAGGTTCTTAATAATAAAGAAATCTTGACTTCAAAAATACAAATTAAAAAAATAAAACACATTTTAAAAAGCTTGAAAAAAGGTGTTTTTCACAAGTCTGTCATTTATTTATTTCAATTACCAAAACTCATGAACATATAACTTAATATAATGCTAATAAATGTCTTATGTACTAGAACATACTTGTGATATTTGTAGGTGTTTTAACATCTCTTAAAGACAAATGCTGCCTCATTTCGTAATAATTGTCTGAATTGTGTACTTACTGCCAAGTCAAAACATGTCATGATACATATACACCCATCTCATACACAGTAATCATGTACATAATTATGTATATGTTTATATACATATGTGTGTATAGCCCTCGAATTTCTGGTGGTCTCTAATTCTAGAAGCAAAAGAAATGCTTATGTTGCTTTCTTGAAGAGTATAGTATTCTTCTGGTGCTGCTGCAGCAGGGTCTCCTCCAGGTTCCAGGCGGCTTCTTGTGTTCCTGCTGCAGGGTCTCGTCCAGGTTCGATTTGGCTTCTGGTGCTGCAAAAGGGTCTCCTCCTGGTTCTATATGGCTTCTTGTGCTCCTGCAGCAGGATCTCCTCCAGGTTCCAAGCTGCTTCTGGTACCGCTTTGCCTCTAAGGGCTAGTGTTGCTGAGGACTGGAGTGCACAAGGTCCTTGTCCTGAACCCATCTAGGCCTGCAGCTGTGGAAGGCAGGACAGCATCAACAAGCACAGGCAGCAGCCACCCTCACTCGCCATGGACCACCTCTTTGTCAGTGTCCTCGTAGCAAGCAGGAAATGCGGCTGAGTACAAGAGTGTGCCATGGTCTAGTCCTGTCTCTGTGTGTCCTCCAGCTCTGGAAGGGAAAGGAGGACCCGCTGCCACCTGTCTTGCCATGGGCAACCCCTAAGCCTTCCTCTTCCCACCTCAGCCCTTGCTCATTCCTCTGCTCACCCCCAGTCTGGGCTGGCTCACCTCCCAGTCCCTGTAATGTTCTGGTGGGGGTGCCAGGAACCCCCTGTGACTCATCATAGCACCTTGGAATCTTGGAACCTTGGAATTGGGGAATCCCAGAATGCGTTGGGTTGGGAGGGATCTTTGCAGGCCATCTAGTCCAACCCTCCTGAAGTGCAGAGGAACCTTTTTATCTAGATCAGGTTGCTCAGAGCCCCATTAAGCCTGACCCTGAATGGTTCCATGCATGGGGCCTCCACCACCTCTCTGGGCAACCTGTTCCTGTGTCTCACTGCCCTCACAGTAAAGAACTGCTGCCTAATGGCTGTTACAAATCTGCCCAGCTCTAGTTTAAGACCATTGGTCCTCACCCTATCACTACATGCCCTTGTAAACACAAATTTAGCCTCTTGGAAAGTATTTAACTCCTTAATTTAAGAACAGGATACACACAGGAATGGAAATTGCCTTGCAGAGCTAAGCAGCTGTTTGTAAGGAAAGCTTTGGTGAAGTTTCACCTAAAGGCAGATGTGGTCCCACCTTACGGGGGTTGGACTAGATGATCTTTCGAGGTCCCTTCCAACCCCTAGGATTCTATGATTACCTGTTGAGCAAGAATTACCAAGCTAACCAACAGAATCTAGGTTACCTTACCCATGCAAAAGAGTATGGACAGGACAACTATCGTGTTCAACTGAGTGGACTTGGATCAGTAAGATGGCTGGAGTTGATGCAGTTCACCTTCTGAAGAACAGCTTTTTAAAAAATATGATACTATATTTTTTTAATGTTTAAAAATAATGTAAAATACCTACAGGAGCAGCTGCTGCTGCTCCCGGCTGTTTTTCTCTCTGACCTAATGAATCTTGAATATTTTTTTGCAAGTCGAACAGGAGTGAGGAGTGAGTTCCATTGCCTAGTAACTGCCCATCTATGGTGGTGGGAGCTAGTTCTGACTTTCTCTGCAAAAATAAGACCCAGAAGCAGCCAATAATAAGGACAGACACAAGGATTTAGGTGGAATTTAGGCTGGCTGCATCTGGGCCAACTTAATCTACGTAACTCATTTGTTCTGACATCTCTTCTGGCTCTGCCAAATAGGTCAGAGTCTCGTGGTGAATTTATGGTAGGTATATGTACTGAGAGCTGAATGTGCTCAAACAAGGCTACTTAAAAAAAAAAAAAAAGTCAGGATCCTGAGCAAAGCTCTGTCAGTAGCATCTTCCACTCTCCTGCAACCACCACCACTACAACCTACAACTTGCTGGTTTTGTGCTCCTTCATGGAAAGAAATAAAAAGGCTCTGTAATGAAATGGCCTCCTCTGTGCTGAAAGACTTATGTTTCAGTAACCAGGATTAAAGAAAATGGTAAAATACATATCAGCAGCTACCCCAAACCTTCTCTACCCAGTCTTTCACATCAAAAACACTGTTCAGTTTTAACTGATCAGTACTACCAGTTGTAAATGGTGCAACCGTTCTTTCAGGGTCTACATGTTACTTGCACAGGCCCTCCTTTTGTCATCGTTTTACAGAAAAAAAAAATATGGCAAAGATTAAAAAAGCCTTTCTCTTTGCATTGAAACCTTGGAAAATTGCAACTCTGGGCTGTAAGTTTGGGAGTTCTGTGAGTCAATATACCAAAAGTTTCATTAGAAGAGAATTGTGCAGTCAAGCTTTAGAAAGTTTGGAAGTGTAAGAATTAAAGCGTCTTTTGAAGCCATTCTGACTCTGTCACAATACTGGTTTTCTCACTTGTTCAATCAGAGGAGTCTGAAGGTAAGATCTTCAAAGCTGTAGAACAGTTTCCTTTCATTTGAGCCAATGGAGTAACCAGTAACTGAGGTCAGACACTTTCCTGCAGGTGAGCAGCTTTAGAGGGAGAGACGTTCTTTGCTACCAAGTTAAGCAGCAAAGACAGCAGTGAAACACTGGGTGGGGGTTGCTGGACTCTGTGCTTGGAGCCGGGGTGGTCTTGGAGCCCCTACAAGGATTCACCCTATGGCAATTTTATTTCCAAAGTGGGCATTCGTTGGCTACCTGTGAAGGGAGTATCATACTGAGGTATAAGGGCCATAAAGTGAGTGGACTTCTTCTGAGCACAGTGGAAAAGAAATGAGAGCAGAGTTTTTGTTTTCTGAATGGCACCTAAGTGTGCTTTCATAAATCTACTTTTTAAAGCTTGTGTTGCCATATAGCTCCTTTTGCCACAGTGGGAGAGCTATAAATATATATATGTATGTATGGAAATAAACCTAGGAGACAACAATACAGTGCATTTTAAAGCATGTGGCAGGAAGAATACCCTTGGAGAGCTCTGTCTGAAGACTGCAAGACTGGCTCTAATTTCCAGAGCTGCTGTTTTCATTATTAGCTCATTCTCAAATACTTTTATCACACAGTTGCTTATGTATCATGCTCAAGATACATCATAAAGCTAAAGCAGTAAGAGAGTCCTTGAGAAACGTTTACTAATTCCACATCCATTTAGCATCCCCACTATCATGGCACCAAGTTTTTTGTTGATAGCTTAGCCATCACCAGTTTGAACTTCTGAAAAAGGAGAGAGGAAGTGTAAAAGGTCCATTGTGAATCCAGGCTAATACCAGGCTACCTTTTATGCATCGTTATATGGAAACAGCAGCATTTTGTGACTAAGAATACCTGCTGCTGCCTTTAGCAAAATGTTAGCAGCTACTTGTACCAAAATAATAGTTTGTTTCTATGCAGTGTTTTTTCTAATCCATTATGCAATACAAATTCATTTTTTCTGCAAATTTCAGAAACAGAGAAAATGCATTTCGTTGTTTACAACAGTTACATGTGAAATTGTATCCATCTGGATGAATATTTGTACATATATAATCAAGGATCAGATTTTGACAGTTAAAACTTAAACATTGCTTCTACCTGCTGTCACCAACAACATAAGGTAGGATGAAAGTGACTTGGAAGGCTGAGCCTCCCAAAACTAACAGCAACAATCCCAGAGGAGGTCAGTCAGTCCAAGTAGAGAACCTACCTGATGAAGAAACTGAAACTAACCCAAAAAAGAATTATCTCTTTGTTTGTAAGCTGCTGAAATCATCAGAGGTGACTTCCAGTGCCTACAGCTGTTACCTCCCTTCTGCATGAGAGGCTGGCAAATGCCTCACCTCTAGTCAAGAAATGCTTGTTTATATTTTTGAGTGATTCGCTTTAGTGGGCTCTGCTCTTCTGTGTATGAGTACTCTGAGAAAGTCGTTTACTGGAGGAAAAAGCCACTACAGCAGAAAATAGTAAACAAATATTACCAAACACAATACAAAAAGTTTTGATTCATGGTCATGAATGTTAAAAGCCTCATTCCAAAGGTAGCATTAACCTGGTCATAGACAAGAAACATCTCATGTTACTTATGTAGCTGAATAAAGCTATTGATTTAGAAATAATTATTTTAGAAATAATTATTACAGTTATTTATCAGTAACTAAATAACTAGTATGTTGGAGATGATATAAGACAATTTGCAAATAATTTATTTATATTAGATATTACATGTATATATAATTTTATTATTTCTTGTTTGTTCTCTCCTCTGCTATACACTCTTGCACTCTGGGCTGTATAAACTCTACTAACTTCTCTAGTGCCTGTGAGAAAAAATGACACCACCTTGGGCACAACCCTTTGTCTATTTTCTCTGTAACCCACTGTTGTTATTTAGTACCAGTACCCAATTTGTTAAGTATTGTACACACATGTAACATTTCCCAGGTGAATAACATCAAAATACACTTGGTTCAGTGTAGGAACCACTAGAAAATAATAACATACTTAGAGGATCCAGTTTTAGGATACAAGGCAAGAAGTAACCCTTGGAATTGAAGGCTTTTTGTCCCTATTGAGCCTTATGTGTCAAATTCAGTTTTATAATATCACTTTATCCAGAGTAATGTAGTTATACATATAGCAGATACCTCACTTGTCATGAACAAACACATGCTTCTTAATTGTTACCTACCACTACTCTGTTTGCTTAAATAATTATCAATAGAAAACCTGAATCATAGAATCATAGAATGGTTTGGGTTGGGTGTATTATTAAAGCAAAAGATTTTTTTGAGTCAGTTTAGACTTTCACTTGTTGTTATATTAAACAACAGTAAATCTGTTGGTATTTTATAAGCAAGAGTGTACATCTTAATTTAATGTTAATTATACTGATAAATCAAAAGCTAATACCAGATGGCTGGAACAATTTTGAAGAAAAGAAAATGTTATCTCTGTGTATAGGTCTTGCTTTGGCATTATATTGTACTCTGTATCAGAAGAACAAAGCCTATAGGCCTAATAAGGCCATGCAAATAAGGTGAAATCAGCAAAAGTATGGTTGGGGAAGGGAAGATGTAAAATACAGCCATCAGTGTAATAACCAAGGAGTAGAGAATGTAAATGTTTAATGCTTCCACAATCCATTTTTCTGTCATCTTTTTGAATGTGTAGACTTGAGATTCTTGAAAGACCAGAATGAAACAAAGGTCTCTCTTTTGGACCAAAAATATTAAAAATGTTATTTTACGGATTGTCCAGATATAACTTCCTAGCCTACAGCTATTTACTTTTATTTTAAAAATAGAAGCAGCATGGTAATAATTGGTGGGGAGAATGAGGAGGAGAAACCCCTCTATTTGTGCTTCAGTGAGGTGTTTTTTTTTTCTTGGTCTGCTGCACTGTCTGGTTGCCAGCTCCCCATCTCAGCCGTGATGGAAGCTCAGAGTACAATAGAAGCACAGCAACAATATGAATTACAAATACATGGATATCTTAATGCACGGCCTTCCCCCCCTCCTCCTTTTAAATGAATGTAATCTAACAATATCCTCCACTCTAAATTGCTTTACTACTACTGCAATGTCTTGCAGAAATACCTTGATTACTCACAGAAGAACACAAAACCTCAGCCCCCAGACAGCATAATGTTAATGTAAATTGTTTTGCATCTGACTGCAAATTAACCATCTTTTTTATTCCCATTCTCTTCTCATTTAATAATGTGGAGTGCATGCCCACATCATGAGCACTAGTATTTTACTTATAGAGAATTTATTAGGAATATCAAGTAAAAAAGGGAGGAAAACATAGGTGCCACACATGATAAGTACATGTTGTGTTATTTTTTATTGTTGTAGCCCAGTAAAATAATTTGTATCAGCCTTTGGAAAAGTATTAATTGTCAATTATTTGTTTGCAAGTGGAGAAAAAACAAAACACACACACAAAAGCCAAACCAAAGCAACAACAAAAAAAAACCTCAAAAAAAAAAAAGGGAAAAATGCACCAAAATTGAATGCATATCAAAAGTATTTTTAAGTTTTAGAGCAGATGTACTTACAAGAAACTATTCATATGAACAATCTGCTGGTATTAAGAGGTGAACTTGAGTAAGTGTAGTTACTTGTGTGCAAGAACTTGCATAATCAAACCCTTGTCTGTAAATATTTAGAAAATAAATAATTGATGAAATACACTATATCCTTCTGTTTACAAGATGGAAATGTCCACTTGGCAATTGCTAAATGTGCTAATGAAAGGCTTTCCTAAAGAAATGAAAATTAACTAAGTATAAATGACTTCTTTTGAACTAGTTAAATCCTTTCTTTACTTGTTACCAAAAGAAAAATCAAAATGAATAACTCTTTTGTGAAAAATCTGAACAGTGCCAATGTGGGCTTTAATCAACAGAATTGACAAGGATTTACAAATCTTTTCATTGCAAGTGCTTCTGCATATACACAGGCATATATGTATGCATAAATTCATTTTATTACTGCCATTTTACACAAACAGAACCTTAAGTAGTTAAAGTACCAAAAAAGCCAATCAAAATACTCTTGGTATATCTGTAAGTCGATAAACCTCTTAAAATTGTCTCTTAAAAAAACTCCAAACAGCTACATTATGGAAATGCAGACTGCTTTACAGAACATTTGCCAGTTATATCTTGATTTTTTTTTTTTTTAAATTCCCACAGGAATATGGACATGCCAGTCATACAAACCATAGAAACAGGGAAAAAAAGTAGAACACAGGGACTTGTAAATAAATCTATGAATATCAAGAAGCAGAGATTCTAAGATTAAGCATTTTACCAGTACAGTCATTTGCTTGTAAACTGTAAGGGCTGACATTTGGGAGCTGCTGTATTGCCAGCTCTGCAGAGGGGGGAATATGTGTGTGTGTGTTCATATGTGTGTATGTTTGTATGTATGTGTGTGTGTGAAAGACAGGAGGGAGGAAGGGAGGAGGAAGGGAGAGGTGGGGGTAGAGAAAGGGAGGTGGGGACAGGCAGACACAATAAAGCATAATAACATTCCTGCATGTCTAATAGCTTAAATATGCTCTGTCTCTCTGTATCCTGTTGCTACTGATATTGCAAGCCGAGTCAGAGAAGGAGTTTATATTCCATCAATAGTTTGTCTTTGATTCAAGTACTTAACAAAAAAAAAACAAAAAGAAAAAGGAAAAGAAAAAGAGAGGAAAAAAAAGATCTGTAGCTTCAAGTACAAGGAAAATGAAATGTTTAATGATATTTTCAATATGCAGGAGTGTTTACATGCCTCACATGCTGCTCTCCAGTAATAAAATAGTGGTATTAAATTATTTACATCTTAGTTATGTAGCACACCTTATTAGTAGTTAATGAATATTAATAGTTCAAATTAATCTTTTAACAGCAACATATTTTTTTTTAATTTACAATTTTAGAGATATAAGACCAAGCCTAGCCCATAGATAGCAGTGCACTTCCTTGATATTATTTGCCTCCATGGTGGGTGTTTTGTGGGAGCAGAGTACTTATTTGTTTATTTGACAAATGCTGCGGCTTTAACAAAGAGAGGCTGAGTTGTCTTAACAAAGACGAGGGGGGCTGAGTGTACTGCTTGCAAGAGAATAACCACCTTCCAGATCACTTAAATCCACATTATATGTAGTGTGGGTCCTCAGTGTCTTTTGTTTCCAATGTCTTTTGTAAGCTTTTAGGGTTTGGTGGATTGTTTGTGGGGGAGTTTTTTGTGTTTTGGTTTTTTTGTTGTTTTGGGTTTTTTTCTTCCCCCCTTCTGCATCAAATGTCAAGTTAATTTACAGGCCACTATTACTGATATGTTTCCTTGGTCTGTGGTTTTCTGTGAAAGGCAGGCAGCTGAGACCAAGTCTTGGGGTGAGGGGGAGGTGCAAGAGAGTCCACCGCATGTACAGTGTGCGCCCGCGCCTGTAAATTGGCTGCCTGTATGTATGACAGCAGGATGGGGGAAACCTCCCCTCCTCATTTGCATCCTGTAGAATATCCAGGATTAAAACCCACCAATTTCCATACGGGATTTAGACCTGACATTTGTTACTCAGTTCACAGGCCTCAAAGGAAAGTTGGTTTTCTACTCATAGGCAAAAAATCTCTGAAGATAAATGAAGACTAGCTTAGCAACAACAGTAAATAAATATCTTTCCTGTATTTCTTATGAATTTATCTTATGTGATTACCAGACAGCTGCTTCCCACCAAATTATTGTATTTTACTCTTTGGTAATTCAAAAGAAGATATCTATCACACCCACTGCATGTCATTTGGCAAGTGGGTCAGTTTAATTCTAGACATTTACTTCCCATAAATAAAATTCTGGTTTTACAGGCAAATTAAAACAAACCTTGAAAAGCTATGTAAGAAAGACTTTACATCCTTCTATCTTGATGTAAAATGATGCAAATTTCTACCTGCTGTAAACATCAATTAGTATTCTTCAAGCAGCACGGAAAAGGCAAGCAAGAATTACATGTGAACATGCCTGTAGTGCATTTATAACATAGACTTAGCTCATTTTCGTCACCTGATAGCTTCATAGAATATTTTGGTGATGTGCAGCACTCCAGTCTTAATAGCTGGTAGCCATAAAAACCTATAATCCAATCTTTTAATAAAACTTTAAATAAACCAGGCCTTCACTTTTAATGATAGCTGGTACAATGCCTTGTCACAGAATTCTGTGGTTCTGTGATTCTGTAATTTAAAGGAACGTGTTACAATTTTCTCAGAGTCTTGGTCTCCAGATCATCTCTCCCAATAACTCTGATGCAGGGTGTCGGTGCCTCCTGTGAGCTGCTTAGTGTCTCAGAGGACTGGGGCTTTAGCTAGCATATCCACTTAAACCTGGCTCCCAAATCTCTAGTCTTCCCTGAACAGCTTTTTCAAACTGAGCTTGGTCTGAATAGTGAGAGCAGAGGACACCCACAAGCTCAGTCTCAAAGCTGATCCCACAGGAGTTAGGATAATGTTAACATTAGAAGTATGGACTGAGAGAAAATAGGGATGAAGCCCTAGAATTTTTCTATAGTATTCCATTCACAAGGTTGTGAATGTTCAGATTATACAGAAACCATGCCCTGATGCTTATTTTGGCCCCGTGTCTGCAAGACACTGAGCATCTCTGGAATGACCATCTCTTGGTGGGTGGGCCCAGACCCTTTGTTAACACAGGGCAGGTGGGGATAAACCTTAGTCACTCCTTCTGTGGCTGCCAAATGCAAAAGTATGTATGCAGAGCAAACAGAGAGCCACTTATGTTTGTGCACATCCATATTTCATGAAAAACATCATTTTAAGATATGCATTTAATCCTCATGGATGCTCTGACAGATTATAAACTTTAGCCATTTAAAAAGTGCAGTGCTTGGGGACCATGTCGCTCTGTGCAGACGGGATGCACCCACACACAGATCCAGACCCATGTGTGCACCCATTTTGCACTCCTGTCCTGTGCAGTAATATAGCTGTAAGTCACACTCCGTGTGTCACAGCTGTGTGTATGCATATACAGTAACTTGAAACAAACATGTAAAATGTTAGATTTGGCACCCTGGATTTATACCGAGAGAAGGCTTCATTTCCTTCTGGCTAATTTCCCCAATTAAATCTGAGACGTCACATAACAGCAAAAGACAGGACTTTTAGGGAACTCCTTTTCCACTATCTTGTTACATATGGAGGACAAGATTTACCTTATGTCCGTTAAAAATACTACACAAAATAGCTTAAAAAATTGATCAAGAAAAAAAAAAATAGATCTATTTTCCTAAGTGCAAATGCAGTGGTGTAGTTATGTATTTCAGAGAGACAGTGGAATATATTATTAAATTTTATGAAGAGCAAATACATTATACTAAGAACACATACATTAAAAATTAGAACCTTGTGTATGCTTTTTAATGTGGCCTGCAACATTTTTTCAGTTTAGCCATATATGGATAAAATAATTTACGTTAGGACTGAAAGATTCACACAGTAATGATGCTGTGTTTTGTTTTGTGAATATTTTGATGAATGTTGCAATGTAATTTACACAGTTGGTTTTTTTTTTGCAAATCAATTATGGCAACATCCAGTAATACTGTAATTTACAGTGTTACAGGCAGTTTTAATCTTTATTTTTCATAAAAAGCTGGGCTTTCCAATTTTACTGATGAATATCCACTATATTTTGAGGCCTGACAGTCCACTGCATCTTCACCTGCAAGTAACTTTACGGATCTCAAATGGAATAATGCAATAAATCTGAAGATCTAGCAGAGGTGTTAGCCACTCAAAATACAAAGACAAAAAAAAGTTAGTAATCATTACAAACCATACCTTTTTACAGAGATCTCAGTTCATTTCTCTAATAAGCAATGTATCCAAACCTATAGGAAGTACAACACATCTGGAACACAATTGCAGCTGACCGTATTTAACAGCAGACCATTTAATATCTTTGTTTTAATAGTCTGTGCTTAAAATGAAAATGAGAATAAAAGCTTGCTAAATCGCTCTATCAGGTGAGTAATCAGATTACTGAAACAATTAGACACATCAAACTAATTTTCAGAAAGCAGTCCAATACAAGAGGTGTTTTACTCTCCATTGTTTTCCATAGGTAACAGAATAATAACATTTAAAATATCACAGAAACACTTTTGTTCATTTCACATAAATAACTGGCATTAAGGGAAGACAATTTTACGTGCATGCACACATACCACATGTACATTAAAACCCTGAATTTTTAAAAAACAGCATGCTAGTAAAGTATTTGATTTTAAAAATATTTTCTTGAAATTCCTACCAGTTCACCCTGCTCCCAGGAGAGACCAAGGAAATATTAAAAATACTTCAGAAATAAAGAGGATATTTGTCACTCTCATTTAAATTGATGTATGCTGCTGTCCTATAAACGTCACATCGGATAACCCTGAAAAATTACCATGAATCTCCATAATTACCCATATTCATGACGGTGTTTTGCATAGTGCTAGCAGCAGACTGCATGGGGGGGCTATGAAGGGAGGCAGGGGGAGGAAACACCGAATTGTTTGACAATCTAAAATTATTATCAGCATGCTAGAAATAGACTCAGCAACAGTTCCATTTTAGCTTGGTTTACAAAAACAAAGCGAAGTCCCTGGTGCTGCTCTCGTAGATGTTTACGACTCACCAACAGTTCTGTGCTGCCTTCTTGGCTGCAGAAGTTTATCAGGGATAAATTGGTAAGAGATGTCTGTGCTAATTAGAAAGGTCTTTTTTTTAATATTTTTTTTTTAATTACTGACACTCGTAAAGAAAAGCGGGAATGAGAAATTGGAGGAATGATTTTCCAAAATGGCCAGTTTTGGGAGGAGAAAGACTGCATTTCCATTATTAGCCCGGGATGCCTGTTCCTCCTCTGCTCACCCCACACAGGTGATCCTGGCACAGATTCAGGTGCATCCTCACATCTGCATCCAAGATTAGGCCCTGGCAATAATTCAAGCAAACTGTTAAAAGACCAAGAGAGACAGAAATGTTATCCTGCCACTGGCTAAATAGCTTTCTGTGCTGAAAACAGAGAGCAGAGTTAATCAAAGGCTCTAGAAGTAATTATCGGCAGGGTTTGGGCAGCACGAATGCTTGGGTAAACAGCAATTGTTCTTTCCACCAGATACTGAATAGAAACAACAATACTGGCATTGTCCTCCACTTCTCATTAAGGAGCTTCAGGGAGGGAGCCAACCTCTGGGAGGCGGGTGGGAAACTGACAGTCAGGCCATGCTCCAGAGGAGCCTTTCCTGATCCCGCTGCAGCAGGCTCTGGCTTTTGGCATCGGTGGTGCCAGCTGCATGGGGAGAAGCCAAGCCTGTCATACCATCTTCTCATCAAACCTTCAGTGTGGGGGCAGAAGCGCCATTACAGCTTAATGAAGAAACAAACACAAAGGGGAAGCTTAGGCCTCGTTAACACGTGCGTTTGTTTGCTCCTGGCGAGATCCCGCCATGGAAGGGCGGCTGCCTTGGGCATTCCGTTTGTTCGGGATTTTTTTAAGAGGGAGAGAGGGATGTGGGTGAGATGCTGTTTACTGTGGTTTTTCAAACATCGTAGCCTTAACCAGGCAAATTGTTGCTGTCAAAAATTGCATTTGCAACAGCTCTGTCCACCACCACTGTCAGAGCCAACAAAGCTGCACTTTGAAGGTGTTGATATTAACAATATTCCACCACTCCCATCTGAAGTGTTCACTTACACATCTACTAACACAATTGCATGCTTTTGAATGAATAATCACATGGACCCTTATATGCTGCTGAAGTTAATCTGTTCTTCAGGATTAAAAGCAGCATGTGATGGCCCTGGGTTTCTCCTAAAACCAGGCTACAAGCTTTTCTCCCCAAACTGTGCTCTCCTTCACAAGCACCTCCACTGACCTCAGTGGTGTTTCCTGTGGGGCCAAAGGGTGCTCTCTGTGAGCAGGGACCTCACAAGCTCATCCTCAAGTTCTGCTTCATCTTCTCTATTCGGAGCAAGGTGGCTTTAACCAGGGTCCCAACCCAGAAACCTTTTGCTTATTCCATTTCTAGTGGAGCCAATGGGACTTTTGTGTCTGCAGTTTGAAGAATTAAGGCCCTTGTCTGCAAGCTAGGAGATTACACTTTGTGCGGAGGAAGGTTACATGAAATCTGTGTGAAGTGACTTGTAGAATTTCTCAAGGACTCAGAATTGCCCCACTTTGAACATGTTTTAATGTGAAGATACACTCAAACCCGTGTGAGCTTGGGTGCTTGAATATGTATGACCAGAACAATGAATTGGAGGAAAATATGCATAATATTTTTTTACTAAATTTATATAGGTAGATATTTTGGAGGCTGGAGGTTATTTAAATGTTTGCATTCATAAGGTGTGTGTGTATCTGTATGAAGATGTAGGTAGATATCTACATGCATAGAAGTATTTCTGTGTCAGTGAATTTATGTTTCCATCTCAATATATGTGAAAAGAAGTCCAACAATGGAAACAATTCTCAAGTGTTTCTTGCACAGACATGTGTATGTCTTTACCTGAAAGTGACCAGGGAGCTTGACAGGCACGATGTTATATTGTTGCCAGTATTCAGCCACCTTGCAGGAGCATGTGCTGTGCACAGACCCAAAGTGAAATTTCTCTTAGTTTATGTTGTAGTTCATTTTCTGTCAACCATAGCACACTGATGGAGGGTACTTTAAATGTTAATGCTCTAAAGAAAGCATGAGATCCTTAATTGAATTATCTGTTTGCAGAGCTACAAGGTGTGTGTAGAACCCACAAGAAAGATCCATAACAAATCCTTATCTTTGGAACTTCAGGTGCAAGTCAGATGAAGGTAGCCTATTTGCTTGAAGACTATGACAAAGAAAGATGTACACAGGATTTTGTATAGAGAAATATCTGAATTTTAAGCAGGAATTTTGAAAAAAACCCAACAAACGCAAACAATCAACTTGATACTTTCTGCTTTGGACAGCCAAATTTCTTGCAATGACAACCCGAGAATGGTTTGCAAAGTTAAGTTTCTTCCCAAGTATGCTCTGCTATAGAAACAAAATACACAAATATTTGAAGTATACAAAAACACATCATTTTATGAAAGCTGTCATGTCTCTAATAGGCTAAAATGCTGTTTTATTGTTACATTTACTGAAACTAGGATTTCAGTATATTTGTTTCCATATACTGACTCATTCTGCTTAGGTGGCAAGGAAAAAAATTGCTTATGATTCATTTGAATTGCAAAACCAAGACTTATTTCACAAAGACTCCACCCACTGGAATCTTGATCAATGTAGGCTTTATTTCATTTTTCCAGTTTTTAGTATCGTTATCACAAGTCATTATTTTTATTTTATTTCACAGAAAATTAAGAACTACCTTTCTATTATGAGGATTAGTTTTACCTTTCCAAGACGTAATGGCCTAGTGTTTTGTCAGGTTTTTATGATTTAAAAGACAGTGAAATGACATGTCTTTATCTGAGAAATGTTTCTGCAGATTCAGAGATACTACAGGAAAAAAAATTTAAAAGTCCCTATTTTCAGTAATAGGAGAATTTTTTTCACAGAAGAGTGGTCAGACACCGGAACAGGCTGCCCAGGGAGGTGGAGTCACCATCCCTGGATGTGTTTAAGGGTCGTTTGGATGTGGTGTTGGTGGATGTGGTTTAGGGGAGAACTTTGTAGAGTAGGGATAATGGTTGGACTCGGTGATCCTAAGGGGCTTTTCCAACCTGAATAATTCTATGATTCTATGATTCTATATATATCATGTGTTTAGATACATGATTGTTGATGCCAGATCTCTAGAGAGAGCATTGAGATTACCACTTTTTAAAAACACTGTTTCTGGTTAGTGAGCAGTACTACAGCCTTCAAATTCCAGGGAGAATTAGCCCAAAGTGCTGTGTATTTCATGCTTTAAGTAAATTTTTGGGAAAAAAAAATTAATTGATTGAATATGAAAAGTTGTTTAGGAGAGTAATGGAATCTTTTCTACTTAAATACTGTGATAAAACTCTCTTCTGACTCTATTATGTTTGAAGGCAAAAAGTTCTGTCCCAAAGTGCTTTAAAAAATCAGAAAATATTATTTTTAAAAGAAGTTACATATGTGTACACACACACATACATACATTGCTATATATATACACACTTACTATGCTATTGATGCATGCGTGTGTATATATGGGGTATCCATGTACATCTATAAATACACACATATACATATACACACCTATTTCTCCATATACGCTTACTATATTATATATAAATATGTATATAAATATATGAAGTATGCTCACAATTTTTGTATCTGCAAGTAGTATTTTATGGGTTTTATATATTACTATGCTACTATATATAAAAAAACCAAAAACAACAACAAACATAGGAATATATCAAGCATGACATAAACCAGCAGACTCATTCTTACCAAGCTTAAGCAAAAAGCACTCCCAACAACAATTTTTAAAGTTTGTGTTTTCACTTCTTCTTCTTTACTAGATAAGAGATACAACATAATAAAAAAACCCCACCAAGATAAAATATTACTGTGTTGGTTACAATGAATCATTTAATAAGGTTTTGAATATGCCATTTTTTACTTACTTCTCTAGTACTCCTGTGAATAGTCTTCTCCAGCACCACTTATATAGTCAGTGACATATAAGGTGAGTGAAAATTGCAGAATTAGACTCTGAAAGGAATACTAAAAATCCTAATAAAATCACTGGAGCAATCCTGCAAGATACTGTGTACTCTGCAGCTGACATGAACTCCTGACCAGGATGAACTTGAAAGTGAGTCCTCAAAGATACACAAAAATTTCAGTGCTTTGTCAATTGGGAGAGAAAAGGAAAAAGACTTTCTTGCCCTGTCTTTTTAAGAAAATTTTGCTGTACCTGTTGAGAATGGGTTTTCTGAAATGTGCAATGTTTATTGTAACAAGTTATTTTCTCCCAAGTACATACCATGTAATTTTCCCCCTCCTTAGACTAAGTAAAATCATTACAACTATAAAGGACCAGAGTTTGGTCTCAGCTGGAGATTTCTTTGTGACAAAGGTCTGCCAAATTCAGTCTGATTAATTACGTTCATACCCAGTGAGATAAATGTAGAAGGTAACATTTATTGCCTTGCAAGGCTGTCAGGATGTTTAATTTGTTCATGTTTGTGCATTATGATACAGGTCCTCACGTAAGTAACCACAAAGAGGGTTGTGCTGTGAAACGGGGTGAGATAACCATACACATGGGCATAGATCTAGCCAACACCAGGTGACGGTTGGGAGGAGGTCCTGGGTGAGCTCTGAACAGGTTAGTGCTGATACCAGCCAAGGGAGGCCTGTTCACCACCCCAACCCCCTGCCCAGAGTGGGTGAAGCATTAGACAAAGTGTGGGAAACAAGCACTGGGTAGGTTTGACTTGCGTCTATCCACACCCAATGAGCTCCATTGAAACCAATGCAAACCAGGACGAGGTGACGATCTCCAAAAGCATTAGATATGTGTTTTACAGAGCAATGGCTATATTAATTAATCTTCAAAGTAGAGAGGTTTTGCAATGCCTTGAAGAAATTCAGTGTTTCTGCCTGCAGGGGATATTTTGGAAATTCCTGCTTTTTAATGTATTCCTCAGGCAAAGCAATCACTCTTTAGGAGCTAAGAATAAAAGTCAACCCTGTCAAGGTTGCTTTAGAAGCTTACAGAGAGGATACAAAATAATAGAGGCCACAACGTCTTTACTTCCCACCCACTTTCAAATTTGGCACCAATATAGGAAAAATAAAAACAATGCAGTATGTCTCCAGACCTTGTATTTTCCAGCAGCAACCTCAATTTTGTCATACGGTTTTCTGATAAAAAGATCAGTGCTAAACACTGAGCTGTGCCACAAATGCGTCCATTCCCACAGCTTTATGTGTAACATTCAGCTTTCTATAAGGTTCTACTATTTTTTTTAATTAATTCTCTTAGGTAACTTTGGGGTTTTTTTCTGTTGCTCTCCATTGCTGCATCTGTTTTTTTGTCAGTCTTGTGCACACTTTAACCTCAGAGATGTTCTCATTATTTCTTGCTTCTTGTTTTCTTAACTTTGACTGTTTACTCTGCATCCTTACTGTTAAGCCTCCCTTCATTCTCCCTGCTCTCACAGCCATGCTTGGCTGTCCTGCCTCTGCAGCCACAGTTGCTCTCATAGGTCCCTGGTATTCACCCTTCAGCCAGTGCTCACTCGTTTGTGCACTGCCAGGCTTTATTTCAGCTGGACACAATGAGGCACTCGGGTGGTGCAAATCTCTGGACTTTGAAGTCTAATTGGGAGGCACTTTTCTTTCCCAAGAAGTGCCATACACTCAGCTAGCTGCTCTTTTGGGTATGAGAGGGCCAAAGAAAACTCTTTATCAGGAGAGCTCAGACCACCCTTTCTTAAAGTAGCCTCAGACTGTGCTGTTAAA
The DNA here is from genome assembly GCF_020740795.1 of Apus apus. Lineage (NCBI taxonomy): Eukaryota > Metazoa > Chordata > Aves > Apodiformes > Apodidae > Apus > Apus apus. Next base: position 73,727,390 of record NC_067312.1, on the reverse strand, counting down.
TCACAGGCTGCCTTAGAAGAGCATTGTCTTCATACATTCTGCACAACTGCATGAGGGTGGAGAGAAGACAGCAGTCCTGTGTGCTACCCAGGAATGTATCTACCGTTAAATTGCCCAGTTCAGCTTTGCCACAAAGCCCACTTAAAAGCTAATTTTAAATGATCACCCATATGCTTGTTTTGAAACACAACTGAAATATTCATTGCAAATGCAATTCTATCTACATTTTTAATATGATGAGCCTTTTATACATTGTGGACAATGTTTTTTCCTGCTTTCAACTCTTCAGCATCTCTTATTTCAATGCTTTTGTTTTATAAAAATACAGCTGTGCAGTTTTTCTTTGCTAGAAGCTTGACATGGTCCAAGTCCTGTGCTAACCTGCACCACATACAATTATTAAATTCAATGAGTCACATTAGGTGACAGTCCTCTGCAAGGTTCCCCTGGCCTGTATGGAAAAATCCCTGTCCTCTTGAGTGCACAAAACAGTCATCAAACAAAGGCTGCTGCAAACTGCAGGTGTTGGGTTGTGCTCTTCACAGTATCCCATAAAACCAGGGAGCAATGTGAATTAGGAGAGGTTGCTTTGTTCCTGTCAGTGTGGGCGGGGTTGCCAGAGTGCCCCCCACACTGTGTGTGTCCAGGCAGTCACTCCTAACCTACAGCTTCTGGTGCAAACCCTTTTTTCCCCTATGTGTGGAGGGATGAATCTCATCCTCAGCTGCTTGTACACGACCATGTACTTCACCTGGCTAAATGTTCTTAATCCACGTGAAACATTTTGCAGCCTTAAAGGTTGGTTTTTTTTGGTAACCTGTCATCCTATCGCATAAAAAATGCTTGTTTACTGTTTTGTGAAGGCTGGTGTATTTTCAGACATGACCACATACATTTGTGTCAAATCAAATCTACTGAGTGTGTCTATATGTAGGCTAACAAAAATGACTGCCCTGGATGTAGACATTGAAGTGAATGTTTGTCACGATCCTGTATTCAGATACGTGGCAATTTTTTACGATCTTGCCGGGACAAAACAAAGGTAACACAACATCGGGTGCACAAAGAGGCACCGGGGCTGGCGTGCGGTCTTAGGAGAGATGGGGCAGAAGCCCCTTGCCTTCTAACCCTCCTCACCACAGGGGCAGGCTGGGGCTGGACTCTGCCTTCCCTCCCCTGGGATGAGCCCCACGGCAGCTGCTCCCTTTGCTGCCCGGCAGGACCTGAGGAGAAGTTTAAAGGTGATCCCAAGTGGTGAAATTGAGACGCAAACGAGGTCAGATGTCACTCGCACAACAAACTTTTCTTAGAGTAACACAGCAAAGTCCCTAGAGCGGATAGGACAGGGAGGAGAACAGAGACAGAAAAGAAAGGAGAAAGCAGAGATACAGAGGACAGCAAGCGAGAGAACAGTTACCACCACGGTCCAGCGACGTGGTCGGTGGGGAAGTGGTTCTTGGTGGGGAAGTGCTGCCCTGCACCCATAGAGTCCCAGATTTTTATACAGTTCTTGCCCACTGCACCCCCACTTTTCTCCCTGAATAAGTGAGAAAATCCTTCTATCTTCTCCATGCTCCTCCAAGATAGGAGGGGGGTAGGTATGGTGCCGGGGCTATGTCCTGCAGATAGTCTTTGTTTGGCTAATTAATGAGATCAGCCAAAGCAAAAGAGGAGGTTAAGACAACTGGCACCACAGGATTAGTTTATTGCAGTGGAGGTTTGGTCCTAGGAGGCGGCTTCATGCTGGCACTCTTTGTCTTGTCCTGCTAAATCAGTGGTTTTCATGAAGTATCAAGGCCTGGTTATCACTGGATATTCTGCTCCCAGTGCCAGCTGTAGAACTCCTTTGTCTCCAGTCTCAGCATGTCCCACACTAAACTCCCCAGTTCTCAGGGACACATTGCAGGAGGGGAAGCAAAATGGTTGAGTGGGTTGCTGAGACATCTCTTTAGTCCATCAACAAATGTTGTTTAACTCTCAGATCAGACAAGAGATATCCACAGTGCCTAAGTCCATCCCTTATCTCTTGGGTTGTTTGAGACAAGCACTATACATCCTGAATGCCACACCTATTATCTTGAATTTAGTTCCTAAATCTTTCTGTATTCAAAATTTAATTAGATATGTGCCTGCTCTGCCAATTCATTCTTATTTTATTTATCTATTTATTTGCTCAGGTACTTAAAGATTAAGTGACATGTTTTAATGAAAGAGTCTATTCTTAATTTTAAGTATCTTGTGAAAGTCCCTCAAGTGGAAATTATTACTCAGAAAACTCTCTTCTGTAAGGAGAGTTCTCACACACACAACGTTTGGCAAGGATGGGCCCTTAGACTGCTATGAGAGTCCTTCTTAAAAAAGAAAAAAAGTTCAATTTAGTGAGGTAAGTAATTGTTTGCAGGATCAAGCCCAAACACAATAAATGTGAACATGAGAGAAAGAGGAGCGGTTTGCAGAGGTGTCAATTCATGATGAATGCCAGTAAATTTGGAAAAAGTACTTCACTTTCTGGCATTAATAAAATTTATACTGTAACTGTATATTATAATTGTCAATATAAATATATTAAAAATATCTAGACAATATATTTCTGGAGTGAACATAATTCCCATAAACCTCAAAGATTCAAAATAAAAGGAGACAGCCCCAGGTGCCTGGAATGCTAAACAGTGAAGCACACAGAGCTTTGTTGGCTTCTACGGAGCTACTGAGATGATGAAAGTTACCTGTATTCCTAAGTGTTGGCTTTATTGTGTTGTAATGTCAGCTCTCTTTTATGAAGTGCACTGGTACCCCTTTAAAAGAAAAAGAGATCCTGCAAAAGTATCAGTGCAGGGGAAGCCATGCAGTAGCTCAAGGAGTTGCTCATAAGGGAAAACACGTGCATTTCTGTTATTTCTGTCCTCTTCTTTTAGGGCTCAATTCCATGCGCATCCATCCCTAAGGAAGTAGTGTGCATTGATCCATGCCACAGGGAGACTTAGAGGAGATCACTATTTTTTATTTTGCTCACCTCTTGCTCCAGAGAACAGTAATCTGTAGGTGAATTGTTCCAGTAGTAAATTACTCCTTGCTCCCTGCATCCCTGTGCCTCCTGGAGAGCTGGGGGATGCTGCCCATCCACTGTGCCTGGCTCACTCTATACCTGCTAAAGAGTTGCAAGGTGATTGCAGAAGGGAGTTGAGAACTGCTCTCATCCATATGCAGTAGGCCACAACGAAGTTTTATTATTATTGTTTTCCTGACTTTCTGTTAGTAAGTAAATCTTTCTCAATAGATGAAAAAAAAAAAAAATACAATTTTTGCTTTACTCACATGACTTATGTGCCAAGACTGGATGTGCAACTATCATTGGGTGAAAGCATCAAACTAAGGTATTCTGCTCACAGAGAAATTTACTTGAGAGGGAGAAAAACACTGAGAGTGCCATAAAGTCTTCTATTTTCTTCTGGAAGAGGATAAACTAGCTGATGCAGAGGGAGTAGGGCCGATGCCATGAATCCAGCAGATCCTTCAAACCAGTGACAGCTACAAAGTGCCCTGGCAGCAGAATGCTGTGGACGTGCAGGAATACAAGTGTCTTAGAAGCTTTGCTGGCAAAGCCTCTCCTGGTGTCATGATGAGAGGCTCATGGGAAGCTGAGGACCGAAGCTAATACTGATAAACTGACAATTCCTTGAAAAATTCTCTGGAAAACCTCAAGGAAATTGTGCTGTGGAGGCTTGCGTGGTTCCACAGTCTTGAGCCTCCCTGGTTTCTGTTTCATGGATGGTGTTCCTGTGGCTTTTGGGGGGATTATTCTGGTTATACTTGCCACCAGCCTACTTTTTGGTCATTATGTAAGAGAGAAAAGCACCAGGCTGTCTTGTTACTTCAAGCACTTAGGAAAACAATGATTTAGTTATTGCTAAATGTTCAAGTTTTTGCACAATTTGTTTATCCTGCAATATTTATGAATTATTTTCCTTGAAGTATAGACTCAAATTGGTATGTTCACAATATCCTTGTTTAAATAATTCTCTTTTTCTTAACAGTAGTGTTATAATAGACTTAGCAGTTAAATGGAAAGCCAGTTTGTGTTGATTATAGTCAGGAAAGATCAGAATCTAAGGTACTTATTTCACCCCACAGATGAAATATTTCTGTCAAATCAGAAATATTACAGAGCTTATGATAATATTCTGTTAAAATATTTTTCAAACACTAAAAATATATTTTAAATTAAAACTCTAGAAAAGCATTAATGCATTTTCTCAGGCTGTGTCACTGAGAATGAAGACCAACAATGTTTATTAATTGAGTCTGTCTTTCTAACTTTTGATGCAAAAATTGTAGCCAGGAAAAAAAAAAAAGCAATTTGCCAGAAAGTGTTTTTTGGCTTTGGCTTTGGTGTTTCACTGAAAAAATGAAACAAAAAAAGATCCAGAGGAAACCAAGTGAACAAATTTACAGATGCTGAAAAGGCTTTTCTTCAAACAAGTCTGAATTTTTTAGGTAGCATAACTCTTTTTTTTTTTTTTTTTTTTTTTGCATGTCCAGAGCCAAATAAGAAAATTGATTACTCCCTGTAACAGTCAGCAGAAGTTCCCTGGTAGTTCTTACTTTATGGAAGACCTGGTCTCAGCTAGAAGTTGGTCACAACATTAGATTAATTTTGTGTTGTGTTTGTTTATACCATCTCTCCAAAGACTACCCTCACTTGCTGTCTGCGATACCATAGAATCAGAAAATCCTATGTAAGAGATGATGCCAAAGTAAGACAGCATTGCTATGGCAAGCCAAAACAGGCTTGGTTTTAGTTTTGCACTAATTTATGAGCTTACAAACATGCTGTGTGACTGCTCAGTGGGCTTGGTGGGCCAGATGGTTGAGAAAGGAGAAATGTCTTTGTTCTATGCCAGGAAAATGTCTTTTTGATCCAAATTTACTGAAAAACTAATATGCAGTGCAAACAGGAGAGAACTGCTGTCCAGGGCTGGAGACTCCACAGCCTCCCTGGGCAGCCTGTCCAAGTGCTCTGATACCCTCAGAATAAAGTTGTTTTCTCTCATGTTTAGGTTAAACCTCCTGTGTACCAGTTCATGACCGTTGCCCCTTGTTCTGTCACTGGATACCATTGAGAAGAGTCTGACCCCATCCTCCTGACACCCCTCCTTTAGATATTTATAAGCACTGATGGGATTCCCCCTCAGCTGCCTTCTCTCTAAGCTAAACAGCCCCAGCTCTCTCTGCCTTTCCCCATAAGGTAGGTGCTTCAGCCCCTTAATCATCTTAGTGGCCTGTGCTGGACTCTCTCCAGTAGTTCCCTATCCTTGAACTGGGAGAGGCCTCACCAGGGTAGCACAGAAGGGAAGAATGACCTCTCTAGATCTGCTGGCCACAATCTTCTTAATGCACCCATGAAAATTCTGTTTCTTTCTATTAGAAAACACTGTATGCCAAATGCTAAATTGTTCCTTCCTCGCAGTATTTTAACCAATCATGTGCTATTTACATAAATAAAAGTGTGGTGACCAACACTTATATCAAGAAACAAAGTCCTTGCTTTGCAGTAGTTTCAGCCACAGATGCTGATGTGCAACATTTGATCAGTGGCAACTGCCTTTGTTTTTACTTTCTGTTTCCATTTGTGCAAATGCCAGCAAAGTCCTGATTAGGATGCTGAACATACCATTAGCAACATCACTAGTAAGTGAGCCCTCCCCGGCTCTCATTAGCAGGGTCCTGCTGCATAGTGAAATTGTCACTTCAGCTCAGGGAGCCGGAGCAAGGGATGTGACAGGAGGTGCTGAAGGTCCATCTGTCTGTCCATGCATGTCTGCGCTGCAGCTGGAGTCACGAGGATGGTGGGATTGGTTGAGGTTCAAGGTTGCTGCTGACATTCAGCTGTCACAACTTCATTGTCCTCACGCCTTCACTCCATTGACACATTCAAGGGTACTTCATAGCAGCCACAAAGAGCTGGTCACTTGATACCATTGCACTCCCTACACACACAAACCAGGAGCTTGTTCAGGACTGTTGATACAGTTTCACGTTTATTCATTAGTGAAGCCATTGAAATTGGCTCCTAACAACACAGGCTTGTTTGTTTAATCCAAACATTTAGCTATGTCTCCTTAAAGTTTTGCACTGTGCCCTCTAATTGAGGTAACGTTATCTGCATTTTAATGCTAGGCCATTTGTGTCCAATGAAAGATTACCTGAAGAACCCTGCCATTTACCATGGCAGTTTAAATACAGGCAGTTGCAAAGAAAAAAATCTACACAAAAGATGTAAGCAAGGGAAAAAAGGCAGATATTTATTTGTTCTGAAATCCAATTGTGCCAAACTAGAGTCTGCAGTGAAAAAAAGGGAAAACATAAGCTTGGGTCAGGGAAGAGACAGTGATTAGCTCCATTGTTAGGGGCACTTTGAGCTTTGTTGGTCCTAAAGAAAAAACCACTAATGAATCTATTGAAGCTTGCCAAATTTTGGAAGACAACTTTGGTTGCGGTGCTTATCTGAGACAGTAAACCATGCTGATACAGAAAACAGCAAAAGTTCATCTTTATTAATTGCTTTTCTGCACAAGCCCTGCAAAGAGTGCTAACGATTGCCTATGCAAAAAATATGCTTTACTTGGGAGAGCAGTTCTTCAATTTAAAACTTTGATTTTGGGAAACCAATGTAAGGTGGATAAAAATTAAAGTAAGTGAGACTTGGGTGCTAGAGGAAACTTTAAAACTCCTTTTATTACTGCTTTAACAATCAGGCCAGTGGGGAAAGTGTGTTTTCTTTGAACGTGCTTAGAAGACATTTCTTTTGATGCTCTTCTTGATGCCTGATCAAGGACTTGAAATGCAGACAGCCAGACCTCACTACCACAGTGAACTTGGACATTGCGTTAGTCGCATATCAAAAGCTCTCAGTTGCTAAATGCTCTACTCAAAATTGCAGGTTTTACCACACCAAGCTATTTTCTTCGGGTTTTTTTGTTGTTGTTGTTGTTTTTTCCTGTCTGCTTTCCCATGTACTGCTGAGCTCCTTTGTCACAGTGCTGGTGCAGCAGAGCGAACTTCCCACCTCATCTGATGGGGAGGGACTACCTCTAGAGGCTGTGAAGCTGCCAAAAAAGCTGTCAGGGATGCCAATTAGTGTCAATTGTTGCCGTCGTTCTCGGATATGGACACCTGTCCGTTGGGAACCAGACCGAGACCACCCAACTAATTTGACAGGAACCAATGAATAGGCACCAGCTGAAAGCTGTCTCCAGTTACACATGGGCTATCTGAACCAGCCCAACAAGGCCAAGCATTAGGCTGTGCAAGCAGAAAGCCATGCATCGTTGGCAATGGTGAAATGGCAGTCCATGAAAACACACATTGTCATGTAGGTCACAGCTGATGTTCAGGTGATGGTGAAAGGAGGCACCAGAAGCCAGCGTTCATTTCGAGGTGAGGTACCACCCACTCTGCCCTCCATTGAGAACCCCACCTAGCCTCCAATTGGCTTTACCTTTACCAAACAGATCTCATCTGGGCCTTTTTTATCTAATTTGGATCTCCAGTGCAATCCCAACCTCTCCACTGTCACTGGGTCAATTAGTGGGTTTTAAAATTACCAGACAGGACAGCTGGTAATCTGCCTTAGCAGGAGGTCAGGCGAGACTTTCCTGAGGGGTGGCCAGCAATATCTGGCTGTGGCTGGCAGGGTTTTTGCCTGCTTCATAGCCATCACAAGACAGCCTTGGTAGCCAGAGGCCTGACTCCTCTAAGTGTTATTGCTGAGACAGAGATCCAGCTTTAACTTGTTGAAAAACAGTGCAGATGAAAATAGATATGGTATCTGGTAGTAGGTGGTTCCTTTGCAGTGCTTATAAATAAAATTGAGGCAATTTAATCCCACTTACTCTGTGTAATCCTTCCCTTGTGAAACCCTTCCAGTGAAACAGTTCCTATGTTTAGTCATGACCATGCAACCAAAGGTTACCAAGTTCTTTACAAGTGCCTAAGCCTTTACTTCATATCATACTACACCAGTGGAACTGAAAAGGTTTAACTGATCCTTTTCTCCACTTTTTCCAGTTGTCTTTAAGTCAGAGAATCTTGGTGTATAGGTGAAGGTAAAGATATCATGTCCTGCAATTTGCAAGAAAACCAATACCTGAATTAATATGTAGCCTGTGTTCCCATTGCTCCAGAATTAATCAACTTCTGCAACTCAGCCTTGCCAGACTTTTGGATTTTAACCTCAACAATGTATATTTCTGGGTAGTTTCCAGTTTTACAGGATGCAGTACAACCCGGATCCTTAAAACTCCAGTTATAAATAGGTGTGAGGATGCCAAAGTGATATTTCATGCTTCATCCATTCCTAAGGCCACTCTGTAACAGGCAACAGAGAAAAAAATAAATAAATTTCATAGGAAGGAGGTGGAGGTGGAAAGCAAGGAGATGGAAACAGCATACATGTTGTGCCAACTCAGATAAATCTGCCCTGGATACTCTTTGTGCTATGTTTATTGGGAAAATTATGAAAAAATAATAATAAAAAAAAATCAGTGGTAAATTACCATGCAATAATAAAACACCACCAACAAAGAGCATCAGTGTAGTACAGTGAGGTTATCTGCATAACAAATTTTCCACCACTTTGAATGCATGTGCAAACAGAAACATACAACATACTACCAACATCACAGTGTTACTTAGCTAGTTCTACCATCAGCATCTGTATTTCTGGATGAATTACAAAGCCATGCTAGGGGGGGGGAGGGGGGAATAAAAAAATAAAAGTATACTTCTGAGTCTGATTTTGCCTGTTCTGGATGTGCTGTAAACCCGGTTATTCCTATAGCCATCAGCAGCAGCTTCAATACTCAGTTTTTTGGAAAATCAGGTTACTTAGGAGAAAAAATTTCCAAAACACTTCAAAATGCTAATAGGAGGTGTCAAATCTTTTGTTGAGCCAACTGACATGTTGAAAAATATGGGGAAGATTTCAGGTTCATGAACATTTCCAAACATAAGAATCTCTCTCATAAGAAATAGGAACTCTGCCTGTAAACTTTATAACTTTACCTCTTGCACTGTGGCCATCATGACCACAACAAAGTTACTATCAAATTTACTTATAAAAAAATTTATCTATGTATTTATTTGTTTATTTGTTTGGTTTTTTATTGATATGACAATGTACATTCCTGATATATAATGATTCTGTATTGGGATTAAGCCGGTTTCGAGGCTATGTTACTCTTCTGCTTTTTTAATGTTTCCTTTTTTTAATCAATTTTGTTCTGAAAAAGCTCGTATTTCAATGGCTTTTTTCAATTTTTTAGCCCTAAATCTCCTCTTGGTAAAATCAGTGGGACCTACATCGCTGATGCCTGAAGAAGTACAACAAAGCCACATTGTTTGGATAAAACATATGAAGCAAAGGTTCCTCTTGTGATCTTAAAGGCCAGTTCATTTTCTTCTATAGTTCAAGTTGGCTTCTCATTGACACAACTCATTTGCACTCTTCTACTTCTTAAATAAAAGGTAAACATCATAATGTATCACATATTCTTTATATGAGGCCATTAATTAATACAGGGTGTGTTTATCTATAGTAATATAGCAAAAATAATAGAACTTTTGTGAATGAGTCATGGAGAAAACGTCTGTATTTAACAGTTAAGACTAGCTCTGGTGGTCTGACATACTGGTATGAATTACATCAGAAGCCAAGTATTCTAATTCCCTCTCAATTTTTTTTTTACCAAGAAGTCTTTATCTGGCCTTAAATATAGTCCAGATTCTTTTAAAATTTGTCATTGCCTGCTAGTTGCACCAAGTTGTACTTATATATATTTTTTGAATGAAGTTAATTAACAGTAGTAAAAATCAACAATCTGAAATTCAAACTGCATTTAGACCAGATTGTAACATTTTTGTAGTTGTAATAGACACATTTTCTGTTGTTCAAAACTAGACATTTTAATTACATTATCTCTTTCTTTAGATAAAAATAAATAATTTTTAAGGTATAAGAGACTTGCTGGTATAATTTCATTTTACCTTTCAATAGCACAGAACCAAACCAAGTTTCCAAGAAGCAATTGAGATAACATTTTGTTCTTGCAGATTGAAAAAGAAAAAAAAAAAGGACGGTGTGGATAGGGAGGGAAGAGCCAAAATAGGGGAGAGCAGCTTACTATTCTAATAGTATAATAGTATAATTTCATGGAAGGAATGCTGAAATACTCTTTAAGATACTTTTTAATCTAGAATGAGAATTATTTGATGGATTTACATAGCAGTTAGCAAGATCCATAATCAAGACAATGACTCTTATCTACTGGGAGATCTAAGAAACCAGGAGCATCTGTTAACATCATACAGTTAAGCAGCGTGCAACTGGCTTGCTTTGTCACAGCAGTGCTAATAGGACTCTCATGGTGTTAACAGCTAAGTTCATGTAAAAAATAAAGTTTTATTTATCCAATAGGGGTAGGGACGGTGTTGTATTAGAGTTTGGTGGCCAACAATCTTGTTAGCAATGAACACAGCTGGACATGCTGACCTGTGCCTAGTACAGCCATGAAGGATGTGGTACCTCAACATAGGCTCCAAATAACTTATTTTTAATAACTGCATAATTTGCATTTATAAATTATTTCCAGTTCTTTTTGGTATTCTTGTAGCCAATGACCATGTTGGCATCCTGAACATTTTGGGGTTGTTTATTTTTTGGCTTGTTGCTGATGGTTAGCAGAAGAGACAGTTTCAGGTTCTGTTTGAAGAACCTCGGGGCTCTCTTTTAGGCAGTTCAGCCCAGTGGGATTAAGGTTGACATGTTTCAACTCTATTTCTTTATAAAATAAACATAAAACAATGGCTTAGATTTCTAATAAAACTCTTGAACCATGCAAGACTCAAACTTTCCCTGATCCTTTACACATCTGCAAATAAAAATCATAAAGGAAGACTACAACAGGATAAATCAACACGAAATTGAAATCCACTGCAGCATATTAAATGGTGAGTTCTCACTGAAAGACAGGGCGACCCGGCGGCTTCTTGCAGTTTGAAGCTAATTGCTTTCGTCAGGATGGGAACGTCTGGAAGTCCACTGCAGTGTCCCACCAGCAAGGCTTCAGTAACTGAGCCGGCTTGTGGAGAATGAGCCCACTTTGTAGTGACACAGCGGGCTCAGACACCACCTATTCTGCTCTCCAAACTGTCATGCATAACAACTTTATTGTGCTAAATTGAACTTGAAAACAACCAAAGGCTATGAGAAGGAGAGGCTATGAGAAAAGCGTGCTGTCAGTGCTGGCAAAGGCTGACCTGGAAAGTAGGCTCAGAGACAGGAGAATAAAAGACCAGGGCCTATGAACACAGCATATTGTTTCATTTTAAAGTATGATTCCCGTACCAAAGAAAGTAGAAAATGTGATGTAAATTTATTTAAATAGATTCCGCCGCTTAAAAGTTTGCCAGCCGCTCTTATCCAACTTTCCCAGCTCTCTGATTCGTTACTTACAGTGGGAATATAATGACATATAGTCATCATTGTAACAGCTTCTTTGCAGGGGCACAATGATGATTAATAGCTAGCAGCAAATTTTCACATGAGCTCTGAAGCACTATAGTGCTAAGCAGTCAAACACTCCCAAATCCCTCTTTTCTGTTCCACTGAAAGTCCTCTCCTTGTACCTTGCAGATATGAACAAAGCCTATCTTAATTCCAATCAGCTTTTCCTCATTCAAAGAAACTTTCTCTTTTTCATAATTGATTCTTGTGAATTTTTTTCTTCAGTCTTCCGCTGAGCTTGAGACTTTTTTTTTTCTGGAGAACGCAGGAAATCGTTTCTGTCATAACTTGTTTTGTTCTTTTTTGCCTTCAAAATATATTTCAAGACATTTCTCAGCTAGTTGAGCTAATGCATATTAGAAAGAAAGAGAAAACTGAAAAAGAAACCTACAATTTCTCTGCATTAAGAGATATTAACCAGAAACATTGAGGGATAAGTTCAGAGGAAAAACTCTAGCAACAAAAGTCAGAGTGGAAAGCAACAACACTAGGCTGCTTCTTTTTAGTGTATCAATTTCCATTCCCATGAGAAACTTACAGAAACTGGAATGGATTAATTTTTCCCTGCAGAATTATTTCAAAGATAACTTTGAATAGAAATATTTTATCAGAAATATTGAGAAATACTTTGAAAAACTTTATTTTTATTTTGCTCTTCATTTACTGACACAAAATTATTGATTTTCCACAAATGTCCACGTTGATAGAGGAAAAAAAAAGCTTTAGAACTGGTTCAGTTTTCCTTTCATAGGTTTCAGTATGGTATAACTGCACTTTGAGGGAATGACACCTGTTTTACAACAAAACGAGCATTGGGCAAATCAGCAGGTTTCAGTTTTGATTCTTTATTTGGGAAAACACTTTTAAAGAGAAAGAAAAAGATCAAAGTCATTAAGGCCAGTCAGTTCCACCCCACCCTCCCCAGTTGAGGAGGTCAGTTACAATTCTATAGCTCCGTAAATGCATCACATGCACTGTTACTGTTTGACTGGTAGACTTTGCACATGATTACTGTTCCACCCATGAACTGCTGTACATCAGATCTGATCTGCAGAACCCAGGAAAGTGTTTCCTTGACATTTGCATATTGGGTGTAACATACACAAGAACAGATTTTGAAAGTAGCATAGTATCTAAGAATAAATACTTTTTGCTTAAATTACTTCGTACAGAATGTGAGGGTAAACACATTCATCACCAGTCTTCTAATTCATTAATTTTAAGAGAACACCATAGTCAAGTTATCCAGAAATTCAGTGAGTTTATTTTCTAGAAGAAGCAAAAAAAATTGTCTTAATTTTAGTCCAAACATTTAGTTTTGAAAAGTTGCTTTTCATGTGTAGAAAATATTAATTTTGTATCAGGGATGAAAGCTTCTAGTGAGAGAAACAGCATGGGACTTTGCATTTATGATTTTCATTGAAAATATCTTAAAGTTACTCAGGAAACAGCATTGCATATCAAAATCCCTCAAGAGATCAAATTCTTTCTGCTGCAGCCCCTTACATCCAGGTTGGCTCCTTTCGTATGTTTCACAGATTTTTATCCTGGTGTAACTTAGCAGAATTAACTATTATTTAGTACATGTGACCCAAGACTTGAATCAGGCTCTGAGAATTTTTGTCAAAAGTCATTAATGTTCAGTAAGGTTGCATTATAAAGGTGGGACTCTTTTCCTGCATCAGTGGGCCTGATTTCTTACACTTAACTGAAAACTAACAAGAAAAAACAACAAGTGATTTCACTTTTGAAATTTATTTGAAATTGTTTGACATTTAATTGGAACAGCTAAAAATAATGCAAATTCTGATACTTATCAGTTACTAGTATTGAAGAACATTTGCACTGCAGTTATATAAGAGTGACTATCATTGAAACTATTCCTGGGGAAGTGGAATTCTAAACCTGCACATGGATAAGGGTGATCCTTTCACTGGTGTACAGACCCCAGATTCCTTGGACGGAATCTCAAATCTACCCATTGTCCATGTAAAGCAGTGTTTTGTACTTAGAACTCTGAGTTTCCTTCAAAATATGTAAAATCTTGTGTAGTCAGGGAACCTCAGCTATGGATCTGAGAAGCTTTATGTGTGCTGCTTGTTTCAGCAGATATGTAGAAGGCACACACACCCAACAGCCTCAGCCAGATGTATGCAAATAAGCTGGCATGGAGGGCTAAAATCTCTGATGATAAACCCTTTTCAGGATGTGTCAGCACAAGCACATTCAACATGCCAACACATTCATGCATCCCAATGTATCTTTTGGAGGACAGCAGAAACACAGCACAGTTAGGGTTTTGCAGCTAGCAAGGTCGCAAAGGTGCATTTGTCCCACTTTTTGTGGTATGTATGTGCTGGTTTCACAGACCTGAGGTTTATGCTGCTGCCAAGTTGGATGGGAAAACTCTCACCAGCATTGTCTAGTGATTTGTAGGGACAGGTCATATTGCATAATCTGCTGAACATATTAGACAGATCCAAACCAAGGGCATGGCCAAATAGTCTTCATCATTGCAGAACTCTAGCTCTGAATCTCAGACTCATGTCTATGTTGTGAGCTTCTAAGCTATCTTCCCTCACTTTGAAAGATGTCCATTCCACTTCTACAACCACTACTGAGATATATTGGTATGCACTTAATCTTTCCATGGTTTCTTCAGCACAGCCCTCTTCATACTCAAAGAGCACATACCTGACCAGCATAGCAGTTGCAGGTTTGCAGATTAAATGTAGGAAAATATTTACATACATATACTTGATTTTGGTGGGGGAAAAAAGGTCTAATTTTGCCATCTTTACTCGTGCTGAGTGGTAACTGAAGACTTCAGTGGAAGTGCTATAACTAACCATGCAGGAGAAACAGGTGTTAGAATTTACTTCTTTGTCGTTTTGAGAGGCAAAAAGTGAACACTGTGTTTCTTTTCCTCTCTAGTTTGCCCTAAATATATCCTTTCCCTCTTTCTACCTCTAAGACTAGCTAAATTTTGCTGTTACCTATTCTTCTCCCCCAGAACCTGTTCTCTCACACGATTCTTCTCTTCCTCCATGCCTTTTTTTTTTTCTCCCCTGGAGTCCAGAAAATACTCATTGCTGTTCTCTGCAGCCATCTGAACTCCTGTCTTGCCTTTTTCCACACCCCTTGGAACTTCTGCTGAATTCCAGGCCACCAGAGGTCCATATCTTAGTCCTTTTGCTTTGAAATAGTCTTCTAGTTCATTGCCTCTTCTTGAGTTTTGAGACATACAGGCTTGCTTGTCCTCTGCTTTCAGCAGCTTTTAGTCACCTTTTTTAAGCTCACAGTGTTATGTAGCAGTGCCACAGCCTCTTTGCATTTAAGATCTCAGACCAGATGTGTCTACTAAAGAGGTGTAATTCTCCCTGCAAGGGTTCACATTTATAAGGAAGAAGAGTGTCTGCATAGTCCTTCAGCTCTTCCTATCTTAAATTTTCTCATTCCAGTTCTATACAGTTACACATTTCGGAGTTATTCTAGTTTATTATCGAGGTCCAGATCACTACTTGTTTCCTCTGTGGGCTGCCAACCTTGTGATAAACCTAGATTAAATATCTTTACTAAAATTGTGCCAAAGCTGGTGAATAAATATGTTTAATTGTCTTGGGAAATGGCACTGTGAATGTGTTGGCATTACATTTTGTGCCTAGTTTCAGCTGAAACAGTATCTGTTCAACAAAAAACCCTGAAAGCTATGAAGAAAGACTTTTTCAGTTCACTCAAGTATCCAGAGAAAGATTTTTACTTCTACATTTCTGCCCTGAAAGTCATGAAAGATAAAAAAGGCTTACAGAAGGTTATTCTAGAATATGCCCCCATCTGCCATTTTCTGGCAGACCTGGTTTCTGCATACTCCTTAGGTCACCAGTAAGCACAATAAATCATAAGTATCATTAATAACATAGACACAGATAACCTGTGACATCATGTTTCTTGAATTATTGTTTTGGTCCGTTGCTGACAATTTCTCTTAATTGCTCTGAAAGCAGACAGTACATTCTGTCTAGAACTCGATGATTCCTGCTTTCTCTCATTCTCACCTTTAACCTTTTACTTTCTGACTCTCATGGATCATCAGCCTTTGTATGCTTATCCAATAAAGGACCTTCTCAGAAAATAATCTCCTTCCAAGCATAATACATCTTATTCCTCCAAACTCCTAAAGCAAACAGTCCTCTGCAAAGAAAAGGAGAACTTTGTACTGTTTAGAAAATAAGGAAGCCAATGCATTGTCCATTATGGGTAGAGTCAGCACATGTTGCCTCTTGACCAAACATCATGCAAAACAAAGCTCTGTAAAGAATGGAGGAGGATAATGTGAGTGTACAGAGTACACAACTATTGTGACAGGAAACCTGCATGCATTGTGATGATGGAGAAGAACAGACTCAGAAAGGACATGGAAAAACTGGATTATCACAGCTCATCACATGAAAGAAGTTAAAAGAGAAGGCTATGGGAGATATCAAAAAGATTTAGTAGCATTGGCATATAAAGGTGTCCTTCCTTCTTCGACTCACAGTAGACAGTCTATTCACACTTCCACATTGTTAAAGGATTTTTAAAACTTCCAAGAGAGGCATTGGAAAATTGGAGTGGGTCCAGCAAAGGGCCACCAAGGTGATTAGAGCTCTGAGGAGCTTGACATAAGGCAACAGTTGAAGGAATTAGATTTATTCAGGCTGGGGACAGCAAGGATCAGGGACTCAGAACAATCTTACATCTAAAAGGTTGTTACAGAGCAGAAGCTGTCCTTGCTTCAGAGTGATACACGATGACAGGACAAGGGGCACATGGTGCTTGAGGGGAAATGCTGTCTGGATATAAGAAAAACTTCACTAAGAGCAGTCTTGAATATTGGAACAGTTTGCTCAGGGAAGTGGTAGAGTGTACCTTCCTGGAAACATTTATGTCTTGGCTTGACAAGACCCTGAACAACCTAATCCAAGGCCCAGAAGGCTAGACTAGATGATCTCTACAAGTCCCTTCCAATGTAAACTTGTTTGTCGTTCTGTGACTCATACTAGAACCAAATAGAGCATAGCATTAAAATCCTAGAATAAGGCTAATTTTAAAGGCTATGTTAAAAATTAACACTCATTTCAAATATCAAAATAAAGTACTTTCAAATGACATTCATTTAACATGGGGATGCTCACTGGCAATTCTAAAACAATTGAGGGTTCTAGGCCGACATTCTCTGGTCTTCAGACAGCCATTCTCCACTCTCACCCCAGATTCCTCTGTCTAGTAGGTGGCTCTGTCGACTTATCTGTCTCAGCGGTCTATCTGTCAAGCATGAATAAGATACTGTGAGCTTCAGTTAATATAAATAAGTAACTTCCATGTTTATTGCAACAGCAATCAGACAATATCATTTTGAAAAAACTGATTTTACTTGTTTTAATGGTGTTCCACTATGACTGGTGTCACTACACATCTTTTATTGCATCTCCCCTTTGATTTTAACTCCTCACACCCCCATTAGCTGTACTTCAAGTCCCATAGTCTCTCCTCTGTTAGTTTTAATCATCAAATCATCTAACACTTCCGTTTTGTTACCTCTCATTTCCTATTCCTCATTGTATCATTTGTCCTAAAATATTTAATTGGTTCTCACATTACTGCAGTGAGGTGCTTTCAACCTCATCTCTACTTGGACCTGATCCTTATGTATCATCTTTCACATCAAATCTCTTTTCTCTGTTCGCCTCCACCCCTAGCTTGTGCCCTTTCCAAGATTTACAATTTGGCAGTGTCTTTCACTTCTGCAGTGCATCCTGCTCTTCATTTCTGGCAGTGTCATTTCTGTTTGGATTATTGACTACAGCTATGGCTTTTTTTGTAATATAGACTCCTGATCTTTTTTTAAGTCATTAGTATTTTCCTGTCATACCACAAATACTACTGTATCTCCCATCTCTGAAGTTTCATTTTCTTATGCACTTTTGCCATAAAACTAAGAAGGTTCAGTATCAAGTGATTTCCCTCTTCTGCATAAATTTTCAAATGTTATGTTTGTTATAAAATAACTGTGCTTCTGTTCCCTTTTCAAGTGCTGATTTTACAGTCTTTTCCACCTTTTCTTCAGCTTTGTGTCTCTCTTCTCAAATCCACTGGAGGACTCAACAAGTCCCTCTTCCATTATGCCTGGCATGTTCCTTCTTATTTCTATTCTCTTCTCTCCTTTCCTAACACCGTTAAAACCTGATGGTCTTGTGTCCTTGTGCTGTGCTCATCTTCAGGCACATGATGTGCTCTTGAGGGAGAAGAGGCTGGACAGCGGTTGCTGAAGAAGATGAACAGCACTTCAGGAGGACTGTCTGAGCTGTTGAAGGCAACTTCTCAAGCTCCTCTCCTGGGCAGGCTTTTCATTCTTCTATGAGAACAAGGGGTAGCAATCATGTGCTACTAAAGAAAATAAGGAGTACTCTAGATCTCTGTACATAAAGATAGCTTTGCCTCAAGGAGGAATTGGATTTAGTGACTAGACAGGCATGAAGATCTCTTTTTCTACATTTATGTAATTTTGTTTGCTTGCTTAGAACTGACAGTGTGTTTATTGACCTACAATGCACAAAAAATAATTTATTAACTGGTGTTAATAACAATAAAATTATAGCATAATGACACGAATAATGCCACAAAAATGGGAATAAATTTGGCATGAGGGAAGGTGGTTGTTTTATTCATCTTCTGTGGAAATTGTGGAGTAAATGCCTTTTTTGAGGTAGGCTAAAATGAGAAATAAGGAGGGAGTCCAGTTGTATTAGAAAATTCAGATGTACTGCAACTTCTTTTTTTCAGAGAACTTCAGGTGAGCTTCTTTTTGGGTCAGGCTGGCTCAAACAGTCAGATAAATAAGAGAATTACTATGCAATGGCCATCATGTGGCTAACTTCTGCCATTTGTCTCAATGAACCAGGCATAAATTTGAAATACCCAGAATGACAGGATAGAGGCATTAAAAAACCAACCCTGTAAGGTGCTGTGTGAGACACGCATCAGTTAAAATTGGAATGGGATTGGACAAAGGGTTGTGGAAGTGAAACATTCCCTGTAAAGTTTCTATGTTTATTTTAGGTGTTTTCTACTTTTTAACCATAACATAAATCTCGGAGTCATACCTAAGCTACTTTAGATCTTGGTGCGAAAAACTTGTGCTCTGATGCAGAGATTGTAGTTGCTTGGGTTTTGGCAGCTCCAGGAAACAAGTTCTGTGAAACACCAGGAATAATATAAAAATGGAGCATCACTGTCAAGCTATCAAAAAGAAATCAAACTTTCAATATATACTAATAATAACACTACAATCTGGGAAGGTACTATAATATGTTATATCCAAGATAGTGTGTTCTAAACCCACTATTTTTTCCTTACAAAGAACCTTTGAGAAGGCAACCTTTCATCAGAAGTCTTGGTAAATTTACCCTGATGAACTTAATAAAATTGGACCTGATACTACTCTTAAAACTCATAAAATTGCCTGCATTTTGACATTTCTCCTTTATCGGTTTGTTTTTCCCCATGGAAATATACCAAAGCCAAACCCAGAAAAATCTTGAAATCTTTTGCATGTTTTTGATAAGACACTTACTTCAATCAATGTTCAACTTGCAGTAGCTCTTTGAGCCATGTAGAGTGGAGTTTTTTTAACTTCTCTTCTTTCTCCATCCTACAAACAGTAGTTAAAATAAAAATAAAGCAATTTAAGTATCACCTACATGGTGGACCATTGAATTTGTTGTTTTGCTGCAAAGTAATCTATTATGCCAGAGCATACAGTGAGGTCTGTGTACCTCTTACAACAGAACTGCCTCAAGGTGAAGTTTTTGTTTGCAAAATTGAAAGTTTCATTTCCCTTTTGATGGAATATTAAACTTTAAAAAATACAGTTAACCATTAGTGTGATATGAATCACAGCTTTTGTTTATTGACATAATGGAATTTCTCTATTACATAAAACATCCAGAAACCACAGATTTCCTTTCTATTCAAAAGAGTTTCCATTGAAGTTCATATGAATAGACTAATCTTAGGAATTTTAATAATCTTATAAATGTTATAAGCTTTTTCTGCTTGTCATATTTCATATGAATTGAAAAAAGTATTTAGTTTAAAGGTGTTATGAGTAACCATGCACACCACAAAGCAACTTATTTTCTAATCTTTTTGGTCAGACAGCATTTTCAGATGATTGAGATTGGGTGCAATTCTCTGTTGAACTCAAAAGGGATTGGCATTCTGTCAAAAATAAAAGCAGTATTTAACAGAAGAAAGGTTTATCTTTAGCTAGTTAAAAATCTCTCAGTAGGATAATGATACAAAACATTTTCGTTGTTGCTTCCTCTCCTTCTTAGTTTGTCTACTGCTCTTCATTTTCCAAATGTTTACTGTTCTTTGGATGTTTATAAAGGGAAGGGGGGAAGGTGATTAGACCATGTCTGTGTTGAGAACTAGCTTCAATACTCTTTATTGTTAAGAATGTAACTAGATGCTTAACTAAAATACTTGATCCTCTGTATTTCAGTCAAAAGCTCCTTTTTAAACCATTGATAAAGCAAAGTCAGAGGAAAGGCATTCCCTTGCTTTATGAACTGAGGAAGCAATCTGGGTATGAGGTTTTGAAGATATCAATCTCCCCACGTAGGAATAAAGTCTGGAGCTTCTTCCAGGATCTATATCTTTCACTGGAAGTTGGACCTTCTGGAATCCAATGCAAGGTAGTACTCACAAATGGGGATTTTGTTTTGTGAGGGTATAATTGCACTAGTCAGTTTAGTCCTAAGATATAATATAACCCTTTACCCTCCTTTATTGTGGGCAGCATTGCTGTCATCAACTAGCAAAATTTCATGAAGACATAAACATTGTTTCCGTAGGCTCAAATGTGTAGAAATTTGCTTTGTGGCACTATGCATGAATTATATCAATCAAGGCAGAATTAGAGAAATCTTGATTTGCTGTATTATGGCAGGAAATCCGATTATAAATTATACTAATGGTGTAGCCACAATTTAGTTTACACGCTACTGCAGAGGTACAATGGTCATTTTGTTGTGTTTGGTTTTATGCCTAATCTCTGTTACAGAGTATTATATTTATGGTGAAATTAAGATTTTTTTCTTCTTTTTTAAGCAAAAGATACTCAGTTGTTATTTGAATTGTCCTCCCTGATATTGACAAAATTCCAAAGTGGCATGTATCTTACATGCTGCCACTATGTTAGGCAGTTATATGTGATATATATTATTCTGTCTCCTCTTCAACCTGCCTTAAACCATTTGGCTGTAATCCAAATTCCTTAAAAATCAATGAAAATAATTTCCCTGATTTCATTAAGTTTCAGATTTGACCTCTAGTAAACCTGTCTAGGGCATCGTAAGCACGACGTGTTCCTTCACCAACAGTACATTTAGCTTTTCTGGTTTGATTTTTTTTCTTTTCTGCCTGGCAGCTTGAACAGCTTTGCTGTTCTGCTTGCATTAGCTTCACAGAGTTGTGCAGAATGAATGGTCAGACTGCTTTGACCCACACACTGTCAATCTCAACCTCCAGATGAGATCTATCATCAGCACTGGAAAGGAAATATTCATAAAAGCACTTGTACTCAAGCAATACCCTGCCAGAATCCTGGCTGAGGGCAAGAGATACTTTTTTTCCTAGGAGGTCATGTTGCTTCTGGACATGAAAACCTGAAAAGTTTTGGGTTTTCTGCTCCAGTTTGTCTGGACATTGCTGCTCTGAAGCCTCTGTAAGTCTCCGAAAGTCTCCCGAAGATCTCTGAGAACAATTTAGATGTGATCAGCCATTCTAATTACAGGATAAATGGGGCAGGAGGCTGCTGGAGCAGCAAAGAGCAGCCATCCCTGCTTGCTTTGCTTGTGTTCATGTCCAGGAAAGCCAGGATGTCCACTGCTTCTGTGATGGAGGGTCTGGTCCTTGAGGACCATCAGTACTAAGACTAAGGACACAAAAATTATACTACCTCCCACCTTCTCTGAAAAGCAATCTCAGCTCTTCAGTGCTCTCTGGTGAGCTATGACATGATTACTTGCTACCCTTTGATCTGGTCCAGTCATTGGTGATGAAGTTCTGTTTTGGCTCCATGACTAAGAAACATAGACCTAATTTTTTATGTGAAGGAAGATGGTCATGGGCACTGCTCATAGTTAGTCCTGCCTAACTCTCCTCACCTACAGCGCTATGAGGGGCAGCCTTCTGAAAGTCTTTGGGTCAGGACAGGCCACCAGGCAGAGGAGTTCCATTCCTATTGGTCTTTGTGTTTAAATCTCAAGGTGTAGGGCTCTTCTCCCAGGCAACTAGTGACAGGACAAGAGGGCATGGCCTGAAGTTCCACCAAAGGAGGTTTAGGTTGGATATTAGGAAGGACTTCCTCATGGAGATGGTAATTAGACATTGGAATGGACTGCCCAGGGAAGTGGTGGAGGCACCATCCCTGGAGGTGTTTAAGGAAAGGCTGGATGTGGCACATAATGCCATGGTCTGGCTGATGTGGTGGTGATGGTCATAGGCTGGACTTGATGATCTCAGAGGTCTTTTCCAGCCTTGATAATTCTGTGATTCTGTGAAGAGTCAGTACCATCTTGTCCACCGAGGTTATGAAGGTATCTCTAGCTTCTGTTGTTTTATCCATAGCAGTGTATGTACAAAAGTGCTTTAAAACAACTAATCTAGCTGGAAATGTTCCCCACCTCCACCCTCCATCTTACCCTAACCTTATCTTTGAGGGACTTCTGAAAGAACTAGGATGAAGTTTTCCGGGTCCTTGTTTTGATTGGTTTCTTGCTTGTGTATTTGCTTTTTTTCTGGAGGTGTGAGGTCCCTTCAATAAAGGACACACTTTTAAAACTGGGTCATCTTTCCCCACATTCTGGGAATTTTTTTCTTGAAAATCTACAGAAAAATATGAAAATCCTCCTGTACTCTCTGGGTAATATGGGGAGGAGAAAACAAGTCAACAATTTTAGTGGATACCTTGAAAACCAGGAATCAACACCCTCTGAATCTCCTGTGACGAGATTTTTTTTTTTAAAATATTATCTTAGAATATAAAATATAACTTAATTTATTTTATGTCCAGAGTTCAAGTAATTATATTGTATCTGGGTCACATTATACAGAGTTTCCTTGTAACCATGAAGACTAAAAACTCTCAAAATGTTTATTACAAAAACAGGGATACGTTTTCTGGTTGTTTCCAAATGTCTTATTTTTACAAAATTGCTTGGTTTCTAGGAATTCACTTCTCTCAGTAGTCCCTGAAATGTTGCTCAACTCCAGCCAAATCATGGGAGGGAAGCAGATCACAGACTAGGCTGTCACAATCTATATGGATATGATCAATATGGATATATTACACATTTTAGCCTTTGGCTAAACCACAGATCAAGTGCTGCACAGAGATCACTTTGCCTTCACCAATTGTCTACACACCAGGGGATAACTCCTACACCCATGGGATAATTGCACTTACAGTAGTGTCGGGTTGCTGGATGCTGTTGATATCAGCTGTCCATGCTGAAGGAAACAATAAGGCCCATTTAGCTCCAGACACAGTCCAGAAGATCTGGTGAATGCATGTCATCCCCATCCCATGCATACCAACATCTCTTCTCTTACTTCAGGAAGCAGATTTTTCCATTCCCATTGAACTCAGACAGTAAAGTGATATCACTGCACAGGGACGGAAAGAAATATCTGAAATACAATCCAGCAGGATGAGGGGTATTTTGGGTAGAGAACAGGGAGAAAAGTGAAGCATGAAATGAAGAAATTTGAAATACTTATGGTTTTTCTTGGAAGGAAATAATTATCTCTTTTTCCCCTCAAATATATAATACCTGTTTTAAATTATATTTTTCTGATACCACCTAAAAGGAGTAGCACATTCCCACAAAACAGAATCATAGAATCCTAGAATTGTCTTGGTTGGAAAAGACCTTTAAGATCATCCAGTCCAACTGTCAACCCAGCACTGTCAGGGCCACCACTAACCCATGTCCCTCAGCACCACATCTACACAGCTTTTAAATCCCTCCAGGAATGGTGACTCCACCACTGCCCTGGGCAGCCTTTTCAAATGCTTTATAACCCTTTCAGTAAATAAATTGTTCCTAATATCTAATCTATACCTTCTCTGGCACATCTTGAGGCCACTTCGTCTTATCCTATCACTTGCTACTTGGGAGAAGAGATGCCAGGGGTCAGCAGGGCTGTCTAGGTCTTCTGTTAGGCTTGTGATGACAGGCTTATTTTGCCTAGATACATCAAACAGCAGAGATGGCAAGATAATCTGCTATCTTAATTTGATAGCATACATACATCAGCTGCTTAAGGAAAGTAGATCAAAGGCTCATAAAATGTAACTGCAGAGAAATTTGGCACACCATATCTGACCTGTGCCTGTATGACAGAGGTATTTTGCTGAGGTAGGCTCAGTAGCTCCATTTCTAGATTGTCTGTCATAGAAAACCTGATTTTTTCCAGAAATACAAATCTAGATTGCCTACAACAAGTGTGTGCCCAAGTTTTTAAAGCTGCGAGTAGCATATTAGAAGCACTCAGTTTTTCCAGATAATTTTGCCTGTCAGTTAGTAGTGACTACTGAATATTGACCAGCAGACCTGAGACTTCTAGTAAGAAGGAAGAATACATTTCAGAAAGATTATTTAAACAAAAAAATGTATAATTTTATAAATACACGAAGAACTAAAATAACATCATTTTTCAGTAACACTTTAAGCACTGAAGAAATAAGGCTGAAGAGATACACACAGTCTCTTTGAAAATTCCTCGTTCCCTTTTTTGCTTTCTGGTTGTTCCCTCTTCCTTTTTTCTCAGATTTCAGTCTGAGCTGCAGAACTGTTACATTAAAAAAGAAAAATAAAAAGTAATATAGATGTAGTGCTTAGGGACACGATTTAAGCACTGAATAGCGTGGGTAGATTAGACTATGGTTGGTGGATTTAGGTTATGGTTGGACTTGAGGATCTTCACGGTCCTTTCCAACCAGGATGATTCTGTGATTATATGGCATTATACGGGAACTAAGAAATGCAATTAAACGTAAATAAGAAATTATTTTTCCACCAATAATTTGCAGCTGAGTTGTATATTCTACAATGAGAAATGTGCACATACTGTACATATGGGAAAAATAAGAGGCCCCATGTTCCATTTATTTGAAGATGATCTGTAACAGTCTCCTCCTAGGACATGTGTACTCCAACAATAGCAACAACTGCTGAGCAAAAGAAGATAAACTTGGAAATCATCAAGGAAAAGGCTGTTTTCAGATAAAAAATTAAGAACCAGCCTCATGGAAACACAGTAAAGCACCTTAATAACAACAATGGGTGAACTACATTAAGTACACCCAAAAATACAGTTTAACTTACTGTAACTATAAAAAAGGATTCTTAACTTTCCCGTCTGAGTATGCTACATGTACATCTTATTAGCTCATTTCCAATAACAAGATTCTAATGAAATTGGTTGAAATGCAATCTATCACTGTTTGTGCTAAGAACAGTCGCCAATCAGGAGCTGATTATCAGACTCAGTCTTTGCTAAGTTGTACCGTCATTAGAGCTTCAGTGCAAGAGCAAAAGAGCAAAAACAAAGCTCTGCTTGTTTTCCTGTAGTGCGTTCTCCCTCTAGGCCATGTCAAATCTGCAAGGAGGTTTTCAGTTCCACCAGACTCTTCCCCCAGAGGCAATATCATCACAGTGGATGACAGCTGGGTTCCACGAGCTCTTCCACTGGACCCAAGCTTCAGAATCATAGAAACATAGAATGGTTTGGGTTGGAAGGGACCTTAAAGACCATCTATTTCCAACTCGCCTGCATGGGCAGTGATGCCTCCCACCAGCCCAGGTTGCTCAAGGCCCCATCCAACCTGGCCTTGAAGACCTCTAGGAAGTGGGCATCCACAGCCTCCCTGGGCAACCTGTTCCAACATCTCACCACCCTCACAGGAAAGACTTTTTCCTAATGTTCAAACTAAATCTTCTCCTCTTTAAGCTTCAAACCACTGCCCCCTGTCCTCTCACTCTGCACCTGTGTAAAAAGCCCTACCCCAGCTTTCTTGTAGGCCCCAGTCAGATATTGGAGAGTTGCTATAAGGTCACCACAGAGTCTCCTCTTCTTTAGGCTGAACAATCCCAACTTCCTCAGCCTGTCTTCATAGCAGAGGTGCTGCAGCTCTCTGATCATCTTCATGGCTTTCCTCTGGACACGCTTGAGGAGTTCTATGTCCTACTTATGTTGGGGACTCCAGAATTGGACACAGTGCTCCAGGTGGGCTCTCACCAGAGCAGAGGGTGAGAATCACCCCTCCCAACCAGCTGGCTATGCTTCATCTGATGCAGATCAGGACACCACTGGCTTTCTGGGCTGTGAGTGCACATTGAGGGCTCACGTTAAACTTCTGGTCCATTACTACCTCCAAGTCCTCTGGTCTGTCCTCAATCCATACCCCTCCCAACCCATATTCATTCATGGGATTGCCTCGACCCAGGTGCAGGACCTTGCACTTGGCGTTGTTGAACTTCATGCAGTTTGCACAAGCTCACTTCTCAAGCCTGTCAAGGTGCCTCCGGATGGCACCCCTTCCCTCCAGTATGTTGACTTCACCACATTTTGGTGTCATCTCTTCAGAGTCAAAAGGCTACTTAAGAATTCAAAATCACTGTAGGCTGTGGCAGGGACATGATATTGGTTCCAAATTGACCTTAATTGTTGTGGTGGGCTAGGGTCAATCTTTAGGGTTAATCTTCTGAGCCCAAGTGAGGTCTGTATCTCAGGCAGCTGCTGTGTCCTGAGTACCATGCTCATCTGAAAGCAGATGACACAGTAAGAGTTTGGTTGTTCCTGTAGGTTGCTTCAATGCTCAGACAATAGCCAAGTAAACAGTCAACAGCCCCAGCCCCACAACGCTATAATAACAACTGTGGATTTAACTTTACTAAAAACCAAACAAACAAGCAATCACACATGGCTCTGACAAGGCTATTTTTCCTCTGGTTTATGAGACCTAACCTCAATTAGAATTTCTGGCTAGATCAATTAATTTTATTCCTGAAACATGAAGGGTTCCTCCAACCTCACCTCCTCAAAGTCCAATAATCACAATAAAATCACTAACTGATAATAACAACTCAGTCTCATGTACTCAAACCAAGCAGCACACACATGCACACTCAAAATAATAAGACTAAGAAGAATCCAAGTATTGTAAGAAAAAAAAAAAAAAGGCAGAGGTTTTGAGGTTGACTGTTGGCGCATGCTGGAGAAAAGGTTGCATGGACCAGTAGGATCAGATGTGAATCAACACACCTCCCACCAGAATATCTTGATTCTGTAGTCAACAGAAAGAGCTAAATGTTTTTGGGGTTGATTTAAAACATCTAAATTAAATGCCTAAAGTCAAATGGTGTAAATACTCCTGAGAATAAACAGAGGGAAGTGACTTGAGCTTTTTTATATTCTTGCTAGAAGACAACAAGGTACTGATTTTGCCAGTAATTTATAAACATTACATGGATGATTTTACATTCTGGTAGTGAAATACTGACAAGGAGAGTTTAGCAAAGGAAAAGGCTAGAATCATGAGCCTGGCCCTTTTATGTTAGACCTTCATGGATACGACAAAATTTGCTTTGTTATTTTAATTTGAAGGTAAGACAAAGATTTTACCCTTTAAATGAAAGGCAAATACAAGTAATCCAAGAGGCTTAGCTATCATTCAGGTAGCATCTTTACATGCTGCAGGGCAGTGAGGGAGATGGCAAGAGCTGTCAAATTTCAAGGAGAATGCTTTCTCACTGGGATACCCAGAAGTTCAGCATTTCTCATTTCCCACTCCATTTCTTCTGTCACACATGGCATTCACACCATGTCTGAGGTCAGCCAAAAACTTTATGGTTTTTCAGGAGGTGCTTGAGTTCTAAAACCCATATTCAGCTGAATATATCTCTAAGGTCACCAACACCTGTGTCTCTCTTTCTTGGCTTTTTACGTTCTTGTATTTTGCAGTGAGTGGGAACTCTTACCTCCAAGTTAAGTTGCTGCAATTTTCTCATGTTTTGTAATTAACACCCAGAACCTGCATTTTTTTATTTTTTTTTTTTTAAGAGAAGAATGTCGATTAACAGATTCTCAGTACACTTTGCTCTTGACTTACTTGCTTTTAAGTGGGACCTTACTTATAATGAAACCATTGTGGCTGAGGACAGAGTATTGCTACCGTAACACAGATCACTTTGTGTGGTTTACTTACAGGTTAGTAAATTATGGAAGATCAAATATCTCACGGAGCTGACACATATGGAACTGATCTTGTAGCAACCTTGTATTCACAGTCTCAGGTTCAATATAGTACATTAAACTGTCACTTTTGAAAGGCAATTCCTACGGCAAACAAAAATGGTGCTTGAATGCTAAGGGATAAACAAGATGTGAGGTAGATGTTAACTACTGTATTTGCAAATAAAGCTCAGACTCAGGCTGCTGACTTGCATATTTGCAGATAAGGTGCTAATTGCATGAAGCAGGAATTTGAAAGATGAGAACTGAAAGCTCAGAAATATTAAAAGGGTGTAATTGTATTTAAAGAGATAACATGAAACTACAAGGGGGGAAAACAAGAAAAACTGAAGTTATTAATTCCATCTTACATAATTAAATGAAAAAAATTGAATTTATAACATTCCAAGGTGTTATATAATAGCTATTAGATCTTTTAACTAAACTTAATGCTTTTCAAAATATTTTCTTGCATGTCCTATTTTATTTAGTTAATTTATTATCTATGGCAGAAGTGGTGGAGGCACCATCCCTGGCTGTGTTCAAGGAAAGGCTGTATATGGCACTTAGTGCCATGATATGGCTGATGTGGTGATGTTAGGTCATAGGCTGGACTTGGTGATCTTAAAGGTCTTTTCCAGCCTTGGTGATTCTGTGATTCTGTGTGATTCTGTGATTTTTGTCACTAGGTTCTGCTTTTACTCTAAACATGTTAGTTCTTATGTCTTAATAGAATCAAAAGTTTCATCAACAGTTTAAAAACCTATTTATAACTTGACTAGTAAAAGTGAAAAATAGAAAAGCAGATTGTAAAAAATATGAGGGTGCCTTGCTCTTGGCCACAGAAGGTGGATTACTTAAAAACATATCAACCTTTTATGCTAAAAAGTAAATATTATTATTGCCTGTCTCCAAATATAAATGATATAATAAATAACTGTACTTCAGATCTCAATGTGATGGACAGAAGAAAGATTTAATCACTGCAATTTGGTTGCTGCCAAAGAATCACTTATTTTTCACTTGGTTGCATTCAGTGTGAGCAAAATGAGGAAAGGTTCAACTAGTAATATGGCACATACATCATGCTTTCAAACTGGAAATCTTATGGACAGAGAAAATGTAGGGATATGTTGGACAGGAATGTAGAAGCAGCACAGAAAAAAAAAAAAAAAAAAAAAAAGTTACTGAGAGGTAAAAAATAAAATGGATTGCCAGAAGTATGAAAATGAATTTTTGTGCAGGTAACTGAAGACATGAAGACTCCAAAAAGAGATTAATTGTATCTTTACATAAATAAAGAAACTGATAGAAGGATCTGACAATTTCAGAAACAGAACTATATATTAAAAAAAAATTAAATACACCGGGAAGAAAACAGATCCTACAAACATTGGAGTTCCATTAGCAAACAGTTACAATTAAACTAGGAGGAGACAGGCAACCCAAAAATTATTTCTATTCTCCATTTGGAAACAATAAGGACATCCTTATTATGTAAGAACAATCTTTAATGGTGTTAATAAGTGCTTCCAGTCAATTAATTGTTGTTATACAACATCTGCCAGTAGGTATGAGTAACTTCTACCTTAGAGTCCTAAAAGACTTGGCTGGGAAGAGCACTTGTTCACTCATGTTAATTTTTAATAAACCTCAGAATAGTAGGGAAATGCAAGAAGATTGGAAGAATGTTTCTGTGACAATATTTAGGAAGGGCACATGGTCCTATACAAGAAACTTGAGCCAGTGAGGAAAAAAGCTGTTTTGGGAAAGCTGATAGGGAACCAAAGGGCAGTTTACAAGTTACTGAGGGAAATGAACTTTATCAAATAGACCTGATTTCTGAATAAAACTACTGCTACCAGGTAATGTAAAACAAAAGCTGTTCTCCCTGCCCTTCCCAACCCCAAACAAAGAAATGGTAAATGAGTTCAGAATTGGCTAGTGGGTGGTTCTAAAACAGGAATTTGAAAGTAGGGATTTTCTGCTGGGAGCTTCATGGTGTGGAATGATCACTGAGCCAGGATAGAAACAATTTTCTTTCTAGCAATTTCTCTTTTCAGTTAAGTCTCTTCTAAGTATCTGCAGTTGCTGAAATTAAGGGTGTGTTTCTCAGTCAGTATCTGTTTCTAGGACTGGTAACCCTCAATGTTTGTAATTACAGATAGAGAATGGCATGCACAACCAAAGTCACTTCTTGGTTCTGATAAACATCTTATGCTAGTCATTCAACTGCTGGCCCAGCATTAACCCATGACAAGGTGATTCAGAAATCAAACCTGTATTCATCTTCTGAGGAAAGGTACAAAATTGACAGAACCTTTAAAGTGGAATGCAGTTAATGTGCAAAGAGTCTGTACTGCAGTCATTCCCCAGCCAACCCTCATTGTTGGCAACATTAGAGGAGCTTGGTGTGCTGACTCTAAGGACAACGGCACTGAGGGAGGAGGGCAGTAGAGATACCATGGCCAGGTAGACATCGGTACCTGAAGGTACCATGGAACTGATAAGCTGCACGTTTGGAGACATCGTGGCTGGACTTTCTAATAAACATGAGGATCTGAAGGTCCCCTAGAACAGACAAGTCAAATATTTTATACCCTTGATGAAAAATGACATTTTTTTGACAAAAGACACTGTTCTTTAGTGAACTTTGTTCCTTATAAACTCATTATAATACTAAAACACATCTCCTTCCCAAAAGCTACTTGCCTCCAAGGGCTGACCAGCCCTCACTGAGCTTGCACTCTGAATTTTTTTCTAATCTATACCTTTAAAAACCAAGTGAGAGAATACCATGACAAAGGTATGTATGACTAGAGTCCCTCAAGGTCCACCTGGAAGATAACGACCCTATAAAATTGGCTTAAGTGGGGGGTGATATCAGGGAAGATCCCATCCATGTCAGAGGAGATCCCATCACCAGGCCTTTGCCAGGATTACTCTTGACTTCTGGGATCAGCCAATGGGCTGAGCCTCACTTTCCCCCAG
This sequence comes from Apus apus, assembly GCF_020740795.1. Taxonomy (NCBI): domain Eukaryota; kingdom Metazoa; phylum Chordata; class Aves; order Apodiformes; family Apodidae; genus Apus; species Apus apus. The sequence goes on along the minus strand of NC_067312.1, from coordinate 73,696,492 downwards.
CAGTAATGCCTTTGGGTAAGATCCCAACACTCAGTTACACCTGCACCCGCAGGAAACATAGAAACCCCCCGAGAACTCCCTTTTCCCTTTTTTTTTCTTCTGCCTTTTCTCTTTCTTCCTTTACACATTAGTAGCGAAGCTGTATTGCTCATATTCTTGGTATTTGCACCTGCTTGGTAGACATTTATTCCCAGCAATCCAAATAATGTGTGTATCTGTTGCTCCAATAAATCACACTGTTGTCTGACTTGGCCATGAGAGTTGTCCCTGGATGTGAACCATACCTTAGTGTTTGGCCGTGCTTGTTCAGGTGGGGTGTGACCAGGCAGGTGGTGTGATGTTAGTAGTGGACCCGGACTCATGATAGTCCAATACAGGTGTTGGGCACAACTGGACTATTAACTCTGATTTGGGCATCAGTCAGGAACTAAGCCTCACTACCCCAGCCTCTCTGAGAGCTGAGGATCATCTGGGACACAAGGGGGTTTAGTTTCTGCCAAAAGATTTAGCTCTTTTAAAGCTACACAAGGAAGGGGAGCAGGGCTAGTGCACGTCAACATTGTAATTGATGACCTGGTTGTAGCTCTAAAATCACTGACAAAGTAATAAACACTGAGGAGGACAATTAAATAAATTGGTCTGCTTCACTTAATAAGCAAAGTCTGTTCTGATATTTTGATACAGATGTGTGAAAGTTGCATGTAGAAAGCAAGCTTTGCCTGCAAAATCTAGGACTGCACCCTAGTCTCTAGCAACAAAGATCTCAATGTCACACTGGTCTAGGACAACTCTCTGCCACCAACTCTGTGCCAGGACATCTCTCCACAGATTGGCAGATGACACAGGGCTGTGCTGATGTCCCAGCGTAGAGATGTTCCAGTGGAAAGATGGTCATGGAGAGTTGTCCCTTCCTGTGTCACACTAAACTCCAGTCTTCCTGTGGCAAGAAATGGGTGGTGTTACCCATGCAGGTGTAGTGTCGTGTAGGGTTTGTCTTTGCACTCTGAAATGGTAAAAACATCTTTAAAATAGTTCAGTGTTTGCAAAGGCAGAATGGGAATAGAAAGGGCCCCTTTAAATAGATCTTATACTGAAGGTAATGTTTTGCAGTCAGACTCATAAAGACTCCATCCATTCACTTTATCTGAAAGCAGATTGAGAGGGGACTTGGTTGTAGTGTGTATTCATCTTCATGGGGAAAACCAAAAGGAGGCTCTTTAATCCAAGAAAGGAACAGGAAGAATGGGTGGCTAGAAACTGAAGCCAAACAGATTCAAGCGAGAAGTGAGACAATCTTTTGCCAGAGAAGCTGATGAACGTTTAAACAAATTACCGAGGGAGGCTGCAGGATCTCCATCTCCTAGATAGAGACTCAGCACCTTTTGTAAGATGTGCTTCAGCTAAACACAAGCAACAGTTCAGTCAAAGAGCAGAGGTCCTTGAGCTGAGTGCAGGACAAAACAGATGAAATGCAGTGGCCTGTGATGCTCAGAAGGTTGGACTGATGTGTTAGTTTTGTCAGCAATGTATTTGAAAAAGCCCTTTCTATTATCCTTAACCCGACTTGCAAGGTTAAGTTCCAAGGAGGCCTTAGCTTTCCTAGTTGCCTCCCTACATTCTCTGACAACAGTCCTGTATTCCTCCCAAGTTACCAGCCCCTCCTTCCACAATCTATAGTTTTCCTTTTCCACTTGAGTTTGCCCAGCAGTTCCTTTTTTAACCACGCTGGTCTCCTAGCTCTCTTACTAGATTTTCTACCCATTGGGACACACTGATCCTGTGCTTGCAAGAATTGGTCCTTGAATGTTGTCCAGCTATCTTGAGCCCCTTTACCTTCTAGCACCTTGTCCCATGGGACTTTCCTTAACAATTGATTGAAGAGGCCGAAGTTTGCTCTGTGGAAGTCCAGGGTTCTGGTCCTGCTGTGTATCCTGTTCCTCCCACACAGGATCCTGAACTCGACCATCTCATGGTCACTGCAGCCAAGGCTGCCATTGACCACCACTGCTTCAACAAGGCCCTCCTTGTTGGTGAGCACAAGATCCAGGAGCGCTCCTCTTCTAGTCGGCTTGTCCACCATTTGCATTAAGAAGTTGTCATCAATGCACTGGAGGAACCTCCCAGACTGTGAAAGGCTGGCTGTGTAAGTCTTCCAGCAGATATCGGGGTAGTTAAAATCTCCCATGAGGACCAAGGACTGTAATTGTGAGCCTGCTTTCAACTGCCTGTAGAAAGCCTCATCAACTTCCTCATCTTGATCAGGAGGTCTGTAGTAGACCCCCACAACTGTATCACCCACACCACCCTGCCCTTTAATTCTTACCCACAGACTTTCAACTTGCCCCTCATCAGCCCCTGCACAAAACTCGATACATTCTAGTTGCTCTCTCACATAAAGAGCAACTCCACCACCTCGCTTCACCGACCGATCTTTCCTAAAAAGCACATAGCCATCCATGGCCACATTCCAGTCGTGTGAGCTGTCCCACCATGTCTCTGTTATTGCTACCAGATCATAACCCTTAGACCACACACAGACCTCTAACTCTTCCTGTTTATTCCCCATGCTGCGTGCATTGGTGTACAGGCATTTCAGGAAGCAAGTAGAGCACATCGGTGGGACTAAATCCTCCTTAGCCCATCCTCCTACAGGCCCTGGTATGTTCCTCTTGGGCTTGTCCCTAACAGACCCAGTTTTCTCCCCTTCCCTCTTCACATCTAGTTTAAAGCTCTCTCAATGAGCCCTGCTAAGTCCTGCCCAAAAGCCTTTTCCCCCTCTGGGACAGGTGCATCCCACCTGCCACCATCAGGCCAGGTGTCTCATAGAGCAGCCCATGATCAAAAAAACCAAAACCCTGCCTTTGGCACCAGTCTCGTAGCCATTCATTGATCATTAAACTCTTCCTGTTTACCTCCCCACCTATTCTTGCAGGAGGTATGGAGGCAAACACGACTTGCGCTCCAGACCCCCTAACTAGCCGTCCCAGGGCCCTGAAGTCTCTCTTCATTGCCCTTACATTTCTTGTAATTATTTCATCACTGCCAACCTGAAGAATCAGCAGTGGGTAGTAATCAGAGAAATTTACAAGATTAGGGAGTTTCCTTTTAACATCTCTAATGCAAGCCCCAGGGAGGCAGCAGACCTCCCTGTGGGATGGGTCAGGTCTACAGATGGGCCCTTCTGTTCCCCTCAGAAGGGAGTCACTCACCACAATTACCCTCTTTTCCTTCTTAGTTGAAGAAGTCCTAAGTCGTGGAGCTGAGCGACAAGCCCTAAGCACTTCACTAGACAGATCTACCACTCCAACTTCATTTTCCTGTCCTTGAAGTTCCAAGGCCTCATACCTATTCTTCAAGGGCAACTCAGAGGGCAGAGGGAGTTGGGAGGGTTTTTTCTTTCCTCTCCGAGGACGGACCTCCATCCATTCCTCCATGTCCCTAAAGTTCTCTCCTTCTGTCTGAGGACAGGAGGGGAGGGGATCCATCACTTCTTCTAGAACCTCTTCCTTCTGCCCTTCCCTTAGAGTTTGGCTCCACCAATCTATTTCGCTCTCATATTCTCTGATAGTTCTTAGTCTTTCAACCTCCTCTGTCAGTTTAACCACCTGCCTGAGGAGATCACTGATTTGCTCGCACCTCACACACGCGGTGCCACTGGCTCCCTCCGGCACCAGTGCCAGGCTCAGGCACTCGCTGCAGCCAGAGACCTGCACAGCTGCGTGCCTGCTCAGAACCTCCGTCTGAGTTCCCACGTCCTTTTTCAATATGGTTTTAGGGCGTGTTGTCACCATGCTAGAGAAATTTACCGGTGTTCTCTGCTCCCTGCCTCCTCTCGCACCACTCTCCACGTGCCCTCGCGCCTCTCCCTGCTCCTGCCGCTGCCGCTCTCCGCTCTGCGCTGCCGCGTGCTCTGAGGGAGCTGCCGAGATGGCCGCTGTTAAACCTTGCTGCCGTTCTCAGCCACGGCCCCACCACGTCAGCCTTCCTGTTCCTCTCAGGATTCCCGCTCAGACTCGGGTCTCCTCGCTCTGCTCCGGCTTCGCCGTCTCCGGGAAGCCCGGCCCCTTCTCTAATCCTAGAGAAGCCTGAAGCTTTAGGAATTTATGGGTCAGTTATAGTAATCTTAATTGCAATATAATTGCAAACACCATTACAGTTGCAACAGGAATATCCTTTTTGAATTTAAGAGACACAGCTCAAGAGAGTGAATTATCCTTTGGGAAAAAAAGAAATAAGATTTTGGGTCACAAAAAATCTTACTATTAATCTGAGGCCCTAAATAAGTGAGGAAACAGTTGACCAGATGCATTTGTGTCCCATGAGGTGCTCTGCCATTTTATGGTGTGGTGCTGCCCCCACAATCCCTGGAGAAGCCTACACTTACACTTGGGTGTCTTGTCCTGCTTCTCTCTGTTCTCCAAATAGGCTGTTTCCATGGAGTCTCAGCACATGCACCCATTGCAGGTGGAGCCTTCTGCACCCTCAGAGGAGTGGGCAGAAGGGATTACTCAGAGATATGAGTCCATCAGTTTCTGTCATTTGTGAAAAAACTAATTGACTATGGCATTTCATTAAAAAAAAAAAAAAAAAAAAAAAAAAAAGGCTGCTTGTAAAACATCTGTGGTCAGGCTTTAGATGAAAATTTCACTGAGATGCAAAGTTCATTAATTATAACCTTGTGTACATCTTCTCCTTGACCTGCTCATCACCTTTTGTCTAATTAACATCCACTATCTATCAGCTTAAACATTTCTAAGTAAACTTAATTTCAACATGTCCTGAAAACAACTCTGAAGAGATTAACATTTTAAAATTCTAATAATTATGAATTTGAGTGCCCTTCTCCTGTAGCTTCAAGAGTGAGGCAAGGATAAAAATCTTCACCAGGGCCTTTGTGGGGAGAAGTTCCCCAAAAACTGTGGAGTGTACTTTGAATCACAGTGGAGTAAATCACAGTTTTACTCCTCAGCTTCCTTGGAGAATTTCTGGGATGTGGGAGGTGGTCCACATTCTTGTTATCCCTACTGCAGTTTTCCTCAGTGTTAGACAGCTATGCAGAAACCCCTGGACTTCCTTAAGCATACTTAGAACAAAAGTATCATACAGTTCTTTGCCCTGTTTAGGAGAACTTAGTTGAATATTTTCCTGATTGTTCTGTAACTATTCTAAAAATTGAAACTCACTGCATGCAGCTGCAAAACTGCGTTGTAGATTTTGGCATTCCCATTCCAGCCTCTAAGATTCTGTGATTTCCAAGTAGGTATTCTTGGTTGTTGTATCTACTATTTGGAGGACTGACCAGCTCTTCCTGTGCACATTTATTTGCCTTTGCAAACATGGGTTTTTTTGGCTGAGGTCTGGAAGTGTCCTGTTAAAAAGAGTATCCTTTTTCTCATAGTTTGGATTAACATTGTCATGGTAAGTTATTTTAATTTAATTTTTTGTGTGCCACACTTGAGGAAAAAGCCCTTGACTGTTCTGTATTCTGGGTATTTTTTTAAAGAAGAAATATCTGTGTTGGACAAGCTCACATTTTGTTCTTTTTTTCTATGTTTTTCCATTTTTTCTCTCACAATTACTGCAAAACCAGCTGCATTTAAATAAAAAAATCAAATTCCGAAATAAAAATTTTGAGAGTGAATTATATAAAACTGTAGTGGAAACTGGTTTTTGGCAGCCTTCAAGACATTAGGATTTTGATTCTTATTAGTATTGGGATGTTGGCAATGTCATTGCTTCCAGAATTAGTTGGTGACTGTTCACTGCAATAGGATTACTCCCATATATTGTAAACTTTTAAAATTTATAATGCTCCTTAGGGGACAACAATGTCTGACTCCACTGCAAAACTTTTATTGCTAGTGAAAGGTGAGCCAAAATTAACCTTACATCATGAAAGTGCAAAGCAAGTAAGGGAAATTAAATTATTTGCATAAGCTCTGGCTATATCTGCTAAATGTTTTCTAACCATTCTAAGAAAGAAGAACAGAGGGCAAACTTGCAATGAATATAAAGAATAATGGCCAGTAGCATGAGTTGCATGTTACTTGAATGGAAAATAATGTATCACATCTGAAAGAAAAGCTGTTTATTCTTGTGTTTCACTGCCTGTAACAATCCTTACAATGTATCTGTGAAAAAGTGAGAAACTGTACCACTATTAGCATGAATACTAGACACATCAAATTGGTTGTACAATAACAGGACATTTGCTATTGGTGTATGCACACAGACAAAGCAGCCATTTTGGAGGGGGTGGAGGGAGAAAAAATAAATGAAATGGTGTGGGTGTTTAACCCCTTGTCTACCTTTCTGGCTTCACATAGTTGTTTTGATAAGGATAGCCTGGCAAAGTGTCTGGAAATTCCTTTAAAAAGAGCCTACCATAAGCATGCAGGTTAAATGCTCTAACAAAGATAACACACATTAAATTTGTATTGATAGGGTAGCAGATGAGATAATGCAAGAAATGCAAGGAGCTGGTTTAGAATAAGCAATTTTGTGTTGTTTTTTTTTTAATGTGTGCACCCTGGGTTGAGGGGAGTAAAGGAAGGTGAAGGTTACAGAAATGAACCATACTCTACGTACAGTTTTATTTCATGGCAACAACATCGCAGGCCTTGGGTCAGACATGTGAAACTATTTCTCAAAGAAGCTGCATACATAATTGAGGCCCTATGGAGGGTTCTCAGTTGAAGTTGCCAGGCTACATTCATTTCAAAAGCAGAGCCATTTGTCATCAAATTTAAATTAGCTCTCTCAGCACTGGAGTCACAGTTTAAAGCACAGCTTTGCAGACTGTACCTGCTGTCTGAGGAAGGAGGAGTGGTGCCTGCTTGTCAGCAGCAGTCTTATTTCATAAAGGAAGGAAGCATTACCAGTATTTAGTCCTGTAAAAGAGTAACCTAAAAAGGTTAATTTCTAAGGGATATCTTTATGCTTTATTCTCTCTTAGAAAAAACAGTAGTCTTTTTCTTCCATTGTTTTCTTTCCCTTAAAAAAAAAAAAAAAGTCACATTTTCAGTTTAATTTGGAAATAAATTTATAAATCAATATTTGCTGCTTTTTTTTCTGCACACTGTGGCTGCCTTCACAATTATTTTTTTATTATTATTATTTTAAATGGGGTTTCAAGTGCTTAAACACAGTTTAGCCATTCAAGGTATTTGTATTTTTCAGCCCTCCACAACCCACAGCAGCTGGGTGTAGCCTTTACTTGTACCGGTAATCACCGTGGATGTAATTGCAATGTGACTTTTGTCACATTCCAGAATTACTAATGAGAGAAAAGATGCCTGGGCTGCACCAATTGTTTTTATTTCTTATTTATTTCCTTGGACAGCCCAGGCTGCCTTGTGCTATCTGAGCAAAGCAAAGATGTTCTTGCCCCAGGGAGCTCACAAGGGCTCACAAAGCAGCACATAGGGATTGGTAATGTCATCTCTTAAGGAGCAAAGAGCAATGAATTGAAGCAAACACCCAAAATCACAGGCATCCATTCACCACATCCATCTGTTTCACTGGGCTCGTGCCTGCCCTGTGGTCGCTTCCAGTAAATGTTGTAGCAGTTGAGTACCAATGGCAAAATATTTCTGGAAACCTACTTTCATAACCTGGAAAGAGGACTGCTTGCTAGAAATTCTTGGTGCCCTTCCTTGATGGAGATGTTGGACATTCTTGAGCCCAGCAGGAACACACGTGTGCTGGAAGCTGAGGTGCTTTGGCCCAGATTCTTGAATGTCTTTCTCCAACCCTCAATGAAATAAAATACCTTTGAAGGCAGATGCTTTGTTGGGTAGAAGCCAGAATGATCCCTTGAAACTTCACAGTCTTAGCTCCGAAAAGAAAAAAAAAAAAGCAGGTACAGCAAATATGACTCATAACATTTACCCTTTGACTTTTCTAAGGGAAGATATATCATGTATGCATGTATTTCTGCTTATTGGTCTAAAACTGTGAACCATTTGCTTATTTAAAGCCCTGAGCAGCTAACAATGCTACAGAGCTAGTAAATCCTGCCAAGCACTCTTTGAGACTCCTGTTTATTTACTGGTGGAAGTGATGAACCCTACTCATGTATCCATGACAACCCTGCAACATGACGGAGCAGGACTAGGTCTTTTCTTGCTCCTGCAACAGGAGATTAAAAGTAAGAGGTTAAATCTCATTAAATAGCAGAAGCTTTTCAAAAGATAAAACACAAAGTTTATGGGGGCATATGATGGTTGTTTATGGCAATATATTTATGCTATTTCAATGCTTTCATGAGGTTCCTCCACTGCTTGTAAATAGCACTGAATGGTGAACATACCAGGAAAGACAAAACTCCCGGAGTTCGCAATATAGGAAAGTGATTTAACAGCATCAAGCCTGAATTGTTAAGAATATCAATTTTAAAGGGTATTAAATTGGATCATACTGTAATTTTAATCTTTTTCTTGAAGGTGTTACAGGTTCTTTACTGTTTTTCATTCTCACAACAAATGCTTTGATTAAGAATACTATACGATCCAGTGGATTAGTAATGTAATTGCCTATTTATATTTTTAAATCTATGCATTCTCTCAGAGCATTTGTGTTTGCTGTGCCATTGATATGTTAGATTTATATGACTGAGATGCAAATTATGTGTATGTGGTGGAATTTAGACATAAAATGAAAATTCAATTCTTTATAAGCCATTGTTTCTCTTATTGTTACTTTTGGTTGTGTTACCATTGCCTTGACAAAGATTTTTATTTAATACATCAGATGTCCTCCAAATATATTGTATTTTCCAGACACATTAGTATTTAATCTAATGCATAAGGTACACGGCTAATATGTTACCTATATTCTGATCACTGGATAAAAGAAGCTTTTTGTTTAAATATTGTGTATTCCTTGAATCTGTCAGTTGATTTGCTAAAATTGGAGATGAAGTCCTGAAGAGATCTGTCAGCCTTAGCTGAGCACAGGCATCACTGTACATTAATAAATGAGAATAAGGGTGTGGCAGCTCTGGAAATTACACAGAAACCAACCCTTGAACACCATGGAATAACTTTTTACTGGCTTTCAAAACAACAGCAAAGTAAAACAATAAAGATAAAACTGAAGTGTAGTAAGAAGAAATTAAGTATTTCTAGGTTTTCCCCCACATTTTCTATCCCATTCTCAGTACAATACAATTGGTCATCTGTGTACAAGCAGAATGAACATACAGTCACTTGCTAAAGACCTGCTTTCAAGATTCCAGCTTTGGTATTGCCAAGTTTCCATCCAAACAAGGGTGGAAAAACTCCTCTTTGCAGTATCTCCTTTTTCTGGTCAGGCCTTGTAGACCATCACTGATCTGTTATCTTAAAGATATTTCCCCAATGCTGTTGTACAGAAATTTCAGAGAAAACTCCTAAAAAGAAAGGAAAAATAAAGACCTGGTCAGACCAGGGGTGTCTGTCTTCACCATAACACAATAAGATAGGAATGGGATCCACCCCCTTTGGATAGTGTTGGTCACTCTGTTATTGGAAATATTTTGTACCATAATGTAAGTTTCACAGACAAGTAGTCTCACTAGTCATTAATCTCTGATGATCTATACAATCTGGCTTGCTGTAAGAGGAACTGAATGGTATCATTGGGTTATTTCACTCCTTTATGCTGATTAACCAGAACTTAGACAGATTGAAGAGACTCTGAGAGATTTCTTTGATTTTTACAGCTAGAGAGGAGTGTGTCTTTTTTGGGGAGTGCAGGGAAGAATACTATACTTGTTGCCACTTAGAGGCAAGTAAGGAATATTACAACCTGTGAGTAATCTAGCCAGAGACAATAATGATTGTCTTACTTGCCACTTCAGTAAGGTCGCTTGCTCTGTCTGCCTAAAAGGGGGATTAATCCTCCAAGCACGACTGCCATTTTGCATTTCACTGTTCTGCAGGCAGAGATAATTTTAAACATTCAGAAATGGCCAAAAGTAGGCTGGCCAAGGGTCATGGTGGCTTGGAGGCTTCTCTTCCAGGTTTTTCCACCTAATCTTAGAAAATGTGGTTTTTGGTTCCAGTGAATTTGGGTTTCTGGTTAAAGAGGAGTACAGACCTTGTGTTTTTAAGATTTCTGTTAGGTTGATGAGAAGACATCTGAACTAGGCAGAGGTTTTTAACTACACTGTCAGCAACTTTCAAATGAGTGGTTATGATGTTATCTTATTTTGTAGTCTTGCTTTCACTTCAATTAGCATGCAAAACTTATTTGGTACAGAGCGTGCAGTTCCAATACATTAGCATTTTGTGGAATAGTTTCTTTCCTACAGCTGATCAGGGATATTTTAAAATCTTTTACTGCATGGTTGAACCTCCTGGAATTATTTTGGGCACCCTGCAGGTATATGTTATTTTCAGCAACGTTTGTCTAGAGATAAATAATTGTTTAGCAAGTTCACCTGCAAGAAGTGTTAATTTTGTCAGCTATATTTATGCCTTCTGAAATGAGATATCCTTAGTGTGTTTGCACCATGATAGCAAATGGTAGTTTGTAAACCTTTGTAAGCAGTAGTAAACTGAAATGCAGGCAGGAAACCCACCAAAAAACAGGCAGAAAATTAAGGGAGGAATGAAATAAGTTGAAAACTAAAATTTAAAATAGGTGTCTCAAAAATACTTTTTGAAAATGAAACCTATTTTAAGAAAGAATAACATAGTATGGAATTTATATTAAATTTGAAGGCGAATTCCTGAAAAAAGGCATATTGACATTCATGACAAAGCAATCTTCTCACATGAAACAGTGCACGCAGAAAAGGACTATGGAGAGCAAATTCCAGTTTCAGTGTGTAACTATGAACATCACAGCCTTGCACATCAGATGCTAACTCACAGGGAGAAGCATGTTGGCCTCAACCTTAATTTCCATATCTCCTGTCACCTGTCTTTACTTCACCAGTTTTCTCAAACTGCAGCATCACTGTCTTTGTGCATCACCTGAGGAAGGTCTTCTCCCAGCCTGCGCCCCAGCTGGACAACTTTGCTCTTCAGTGTGTTACAATACTCAAATCAGTTGCCATGATCTGCATTGGATGTCCAGCAGACATCCTATTGCAAATAAACTGTTTTATTCTCCACTTGAAAACAACAACAACAAACCAAGACCCCCTGAGAAAACCCCCCCGAAGACAACGCTTTATTGAAATATATTGAGACTGCATTAAAAAGTCAAATACCTTAAAGAATAAGTGAAGTAACACCCTTATTTGCACTGTTATTTCCACTTATAGGCACACGTTAACCGTGGAGCAGTTTTAGGAATTGCAATCTACATGCAGGATTATAGGGAATAATTAGATGTTCTATACATAGAATACTGTAAAGTTTCTTTCCATTGTCTGAAGTGAGATAGAGACAAAGATTAAGAAGTGGGTGATAATTTTGTATTTTTTGTTATTGTTATGAACAAAGTTCAAAAAAACCTGCCCATGCAGGGGGATTGGAACTAGATGATCTCTAAGGTCCCTTCCAACCCAAACCATTTTATGATTCTAGAAAGAATTTGAATGATCTATAGTTCCTTCCTCATCAAAGTGTTTTTACTGCTTTTTTCCTCAAGATGCCAACCACCAGAGTGGCTGAGCAATAATAATTTGCAAATAGTGGAATTTCTCACTCTTATCAACTAAGTTAGAGGGACTTAGGAAAGCTTTATTCAAATATATCGAATTGACAACATTCACTGTGACCATTTGTTATTAACTGTAAAATGTAAATAATAAGAAGAAAATATGTAAATCGTGCATACTATTTTGTTTTAGAACATCCCATTAGATAAATTGTTTTAAAAGACCTCAGCCGGTATTTTGTGTTCAAAAGGCAAGGGAACAAAACAACTTTATTTACTGGAGGCCAGATGTTAATTTAATTGTTGTTTGTATGCACATCTACAGCATTTATATGGCAAGAAAACATCAAAGAATTTTAAAACTTGTCTTTTTAGTTGCAATTATGCACTTGCAGATCTAGAGCAAGTATAAAATCTCACATCAACAAGGAAATACGTAAAACTGTGATTTTCAGCTTTCTTTTTCTGGGATAATGTTACTGAATCTACTAGATGGAATCAGTGATCCCATTTCAAAACTGGAAGCAGTCTAAAGAAGGTTTGGTTGAATATGGCTCTGCTGTTGACATTGTTCACTAGAAACATAAGTCACAGGATGGTTGAATTGCCATTATTAGCTCTGGGCACAAACTAGACTGCTAGCAATAGGTAAATCATAGAAAGATTAATAGATTCTATTTGATACAAATAAGCATCCAAAAAACATGTAAGGTGAGTATTGTGACTGACTCATGAAGAGGACATTGTGTTTCAGGTGATGTGTGGGATCCAGACTGTGGACCTACAGGAGGTCTCCAGGTTGTGTAAAAAACCCAAAGAGTTGATTGATGCTGTTGTTTTCACCACTAGATTTTCTGATGTGCTTGGCCAAAGTATAAAATAATAGAATAACAGAATGGTTTGGGTTAGGGACCTAGAAGATCTAGGTCCAACCCCCCTGCATGGGCAGGGATGAGATCAGGTTGCTCAGAGTCCCATCCAACCTGCCCTTGAACACTTCCAGGGATGAGGCAGCCACAGCTTCCCTGGGCAACCTGGGCCAGAGTCTCACCAACATGATAAGAAAGAATTCCTTCCTAACGTCTAACCTAAATCTCCCCTTTTCCAGTTTGAAATGCAACGGTCTTAGAAACCCAAAGCATACATAGCCAATGTAATTTTCACTGTATAACACAAAGAGCATCCTACAAAATATCAAAAAAATTGGTGTCCAGGTAACTTTCATATGAAAGAAACCCAAAAGCCAGTTTCTGACTTTCAAAAACTTTCATAAGATCAGTATTTAAGTTCAGATCATTGCTGGTAAAGAGCTATTTTTTGGTTTTCAAATGTCTGAATGGAAAATTTATGAACATTTTCAGTTCTTGTTAAAAATTTTCATTATTTTTCCACAATTTTTGTATTGTTCATGTTCTCTTTTTGATCATAGAATACACAGAATTTCAGTAAGATTTTTTTTCTTTTTTCAACAGATAGTTTTATTATACTAAAGTTACATTTTGTAGAGCAGCTCTAGGAAAATATTCTAAGTGCTGTATATAGTTTTAATTTGGCTAATGGTATTTACAGAAGAATTAATTGCTAAAGTATAAGGAAGTGACTTAGTTCAGGTGTAGGAAATTTTAGTCAATTTGCACATATTAACTGTATTACTTAAAAGAGATGGGACAAAGTGCTTGAATTTATTTGCCTAAAATTAGGAAGCTAAAATAATATCAGATCATTTATAAAAAAATTAATTTTAAAATCAGAAAATTCCCCTCATTTACACTGGATTTTTAGAATGTTTTAATCAATTAGTATTGTTGTTGTTTAACTGTGCAACCTTTTTACTCATAAGAAAAATTTAGTCCTGACCTGGCCCTGCATGCATTCCTAATCAGTTTAATTAACAGGAATACTGTCACCAGTAAGCCAACTCTAAAATGGTTATTTGCTTTATTCTGTGTATCCTGAGGGTATTCAGAATACTAGCCCAACTTGTACTATTTTACAATAGTAAGTCTAAAATATGAACACCTATAAAGCTTGCAGAATATATTGAACTCACTAATTAACTTCTGAATAGTCACTAGATTGCCTGGGGGATGCAAGTTGGGTCCTAAAAAGAGCTCAGTGAAGGGACTGGTGATTCTGGCTTACATAAACATGCACACACACTTCTGTTCTTACAGTGGGAGCTTGGTCTAAGGTCAGTCAAGTTTTTCTTCATTTACAAAAGTATACAGATTTACAGAGCCCTCTGACACAGGGCTTCATACTTCTGTGACACGAAGATGCTATTTCCATTAGTCTGAAAATAAACATTAGGCTAAGTAGATGTGTAAAACTCATCTCTCAGACTCACAGCCTGCAGGGTGCTGAACTCCCTGGGCTGTCTCAATGTCCTGTGTTGTTGGGCACATTTGTCTTCTGCAGCACTATGTTCAGAAAGCTCCACTGTAGGACATAGATTGGATCCCTCAGTAACCCACACGCTCCCTGGTTGTTTTCACAAACTGCATCAAAGCAATATGTAGACATGGTGTATTCAACGAGCTCATGTGCCATGTCTATTTAAAACTCTTTTTTTTTTGCTCTATACCTGTCAACAGAAGTAAATTACAGCTCCTTTTTATCTATAGAGTGCTCTTGAATATAATTATCACTCTTCATTTTTTATAGGAGAAATGGAGTTTAGAACCGACTCTCGACACTTGATGCACATTTGGCAGGAGGCCAAGGAGAATCAGAACAAACATCCAGAAGAAAATGCAAAATACAAGAAAATAACAGCAACTTAGTATGATTTAATACCAATAAAGCGGTTAAGGTCAGTGGAAACGATACTTGATCTTTCCTTCTTCTAATAAATAAAAAAAAATATTTTATAATACATTTGAGCTACTGTAGCATGTCCCTGATAGGACTATCCATAACAGCCTGTATGGAAACACTGTTTTTTCTCCATGTCATAGCAGCCAAACTGTTGAGTAAGGCTCGTGGTAGAGGACAGAGGACAAAAAAGATCTACATTCTCTCTTCAAGAGCCAGTTTCTTCCACTCTCTACAATTTAATTTGTGTTCTTTTACTGAAGCAACAGGTAGGAGCTCTTGCTCTAATGTGCTGTGATGCAGCCATCCTATCAATCCACACCTTCAAGGTGGTTTTGGGTCTCAGGATGAGCTGACTTTCAGCTGTGCCTAGCAGAACCTGAGCAATGCAAGTTGTCTTCCTACACCAAGTATGGAGGCACCTCTGTGGGACCCTGCTTCTTCCCTTCTTTTGTCACATTTGGGTGTTTCATAGTAAGATGTCACAGCAGCTGAGGTGGGGACCTCTGGCACAGACTTCCTCACCTGAGCCCTTCATTCATCCTCATTCACTGCTCAATCTGCTGCTGCTCCCTTCCCATCCCAAAGAACCTGAACCGTTTCATGCAGAAAACAGCAGTTCAAGTGAAGTGGATGGAAAGGTCTTCCCACCCTGGGCCATGAGAGGGTGGTTAAGCTATGTCCTGGGAGGCTGCAGGAAGGGATAAAGCTCAATGAGGTGAAGGGACACAAGCATGTGTTTCCTATAATCCTGTTGGTATTACAAATAAAACACAGAAAACAACAGGTGGGAGGTGCCACTGACTCCACCATGCTTTTTTTTCATGTCCCTGCTGGCAGATGTTTTCCTGAGGATCTTGTGAGATGGGCAAAGCTGAGGAAGCCCAAGAGGCGGTACATATGAAGGAGACCCCTGGCTGTGTTGCAGCAGGTTCTGGTGAGAACAGGCTTGGTGAGTACCTACAGGGTTTGGTGAGAGGCACCAAATTTTAAACTGTTCTCCTGCTTATGAATTTTAATAGACATCTTACCTAATGTGTTTCTCAATTAGCTGCCTCTGAAGTAATGATGTCAGTGCTGCTATATCAACACTATGAACAACATTTAGCTATAATTTACCTTATTGTCAAATGGAGAAAAAAGTTTAAAAAATTACTTATATCTAGTTAATTAAATTATCCCAAGAAGATACTTAAGCCTCCATTTAGCTCACCTGATATTTAAAATCAGGTGACAGACATTTATGTTCTCCCATCTGCTGTTTGATCTTGATCACCATAATCATTGTCTCACAGGAACATAATTACTCTCTATGTAACATAGAAATTTAAATACAATCTGTAATGGCATTTTAACAGCTGCTGGGAAATAAATGCTTACTTTCCATAGCCTGGTTTAAAAAATGTCAGTCACTAAGCACACAACTGGGTAAGGATGGGAACAACTATCTTACAGTAGGCAGGTGTTAGAAAGTGGAAAACCAGAAAAAATTGTCACCACTTCACCATGGAACTAAACTCAAAACCAATTAGGCCTTCCTTGGCTGATTTTGTGTTCTGCAACGAGCAAGGAGGCTAGACTGGACTCAATGATGTTTGCAGAGACCTGACTTCACTGATTTCTTGTTTGAGACAAAAGTCACACCAAGTTTATGACTCCTGGCATCAAGATAAACTTAGAAGTTTCGCCTCATTTCTGCTTTCAAGCTATTTAACTGACAGTGTAAATATTTAAAAATTATAAATGTTATGTCAGAAATCATAATAAATTAAGAACAGTTATGCAGGCTTGTCCTTTCAAAAATCGAATCTGCTGCAAATGGGGCTGATGAGTATCTGGAGCAATGCAGTACATGAAATAAGAGAAGCATTTCAGATGGAGCTTCCACAGGCAGACATTTGCAATTACAGATCAATAGAACTAACCACCTGTTTCTCTGTAAAAGATGTCTCTCTGTAACATATTTAACTATAAATTCCACCTATTCAGAGGTTTTCTTTTTAAAAAGCACTGCAAGGTCTAAAATAATGATGTTACTTGCAGATTGCAGGCACCTCATGGCATTTGCAGCAGTGCAGCCTTTCCAGACTCCTGTGTGACTGAGAACCAGGGAAACAGTTTTGCAGTGGCACAATCTGCAAACAAGAAATACATACTGTCATCTACCTGGGAATAACTGGCTCTGATACCAAGACAAATCCCTCACCGTCTACCTGTTATCTACTTTTCACTGGAGCTGTGTCAAACTACTGAGAAATTAAACCAGTTTTGAGGATGTGCACTTTTTTCCCACCTGTGCTAAAGCAATATGGCACCAGATGCTGAGGATGAAATAAACCTGCATCACACCTGTGTGGAGTGGGAAGGAAAAATATTTTCTATTAAAATCCTGAGAGTAGGAAAGTGGAGATCTTTGCTTCCAGATCTTAATCGGAAGCTCATAAAAATGAACACAGATTATCAACATGGCGTGAAATGATGTAAAATCAAGAAAGATCAGTTCCTAATTTCACTTCCACTCTTTTGAATCAGAAGAATATTCTGCTTGCATTGTCTTTTCCTGTGGGATTGATATACAATGTTGGGTAGCCAGGAAAGATCAGTCTCATATTAGGAATTCAGAATAGTCTTAGTGCAATTTACAGAATAACCCAATTTTTGCTGGACTTGAAGGGGAACACCAGTATCCTCTTGTACTTTCAGAGGGCAGTACCAGGTATGTCATTAAGAAGTTACCACTAATACTGAGATGTCCCTGTTTCATCAAGCAGCTTCCAGAGAAAAACATCCCCTTCAGGCTGTGAGGTGTGCTGCTTGCACTTCTGGTCACTGGCTGCCTCCTGCTACAGGGATGCAAAGAAAACTGAAATCCATGTACTTGATCTGTGCTGAAAATTGCAAGATATTCCACCATTGCTGTGAAAGAGCTTATTATTTCTGCAGAAGCTACTGTATCTTTCCAGGAAGACATCTTCCATTGCTGAAATATATTTTAATTAAATAAGTTCCCGAGAAAAAAATAAACCAGATAATTAAATTGATGGCACCAGAGTTGAAGTTTGGCATTCTGAATTCTCTTCTGTTTGTTTTAAAAAAACTGAAAACATTAATGAAACCTTGTTTACTTTGTTTGTGTATCTTTTTTTAAGTACCTATAAAAATTACAGCTTATGAAAATGTTAACATGATTAGCACCACCATCAGAAAAAGTTTTCCACATCTTAGAATGTGGAAATATTTTTTGCTTAATACGTGAAGCAGAAAGTGATTCAGAAAGATAACACCTTAGTCATGGATCATTTTGTTTGACATCTGTGGAGAGAAGCAGTTTAATTTCTGGGATTTCTCTTGTGATAAAGAGTAAATGCTAACTTTGTTTTATTTTGGTTTGTTGTTTTGAGTTTTTTTTGTTTGCTTTGCAGATGAGGTATTTTAGCAGCATTCAATAAAAGCACTTAAGGTGGATCACTGGGAAATGCATCTACAGTTCTAAATGTGTTTGGGAAGACAATAAGTTAGAAACAAAAGGAAAACTTCATCTTTATCTGCATCATGGAATATTTTGAAGGCAGTAATTGTTGCTAAACTGCATAGTGAGATGTGGAGTTTTCACTGCTTTGGGAGCAGTGATAGTTCTGATTTTGGACAACACATGGCATAAAAATTGCTTGAGAGAAGGCACTGCCAGAATGTAATATAAGTAAAAACCTGAGTCTCAGTTTGTTTTTAATTTTTATTCAAGCATTCATCAATCATTTGCAGCTTTTGAGCAAATCAATAAGGCGTGTTTGCTACGTGCACTGTTTCTAGTGCATGCACAGTTGTAAGGTGTGTGTTTCTTCATGCTGGACTACAGTTCTCAAGTCCTGCTGGAGTCAGAGATGTGCAGGAAGAACCTGCAGAGTGCTCAGAGACTGCTAATTTAGCTGTGTCTTCAGGGTTATGCATTAACCTGTGCATTAACCCATGCATTAACCCATGCAGGTCTGAGTACTCTGACAGGGTTCTTCATGTAGGAGTGTCTCCTGAGGTGACACAGAGATGAACTAAATGGGAGATGAAAAAGGTTCAAAATACCCTTGAGATGCCTGTACAACCACTGAACCAAAATATTTATTTGCTTGCTTGCTGACTTACCTATTTATTTATTTCAGGTGGGATTTAACAATAACTTTTGCTTGGGCCCTTTCTTTCTTCACCTGTTCCACCGTATAGTGGAAATGCAACTCTTCTGTTAAATTCCACTTCTTTTTCTGGCTTGCCTGCAGCACCGTGGGCCCTAATGAACAAATAAGTTAATGACATTGTGTCATTTTATACATACATAAACTTCAGAAACAGGCTGATTTGCAGCCAGTCATAATTTTGAAATGGAAATGGGCCAGGAAAGGCTCTAATCAGTACCTAAAGTGTGATTTTCCTGTTTTATAGGAATTCTAAATATTATATCTTAAAATTAAAAACCAGTTTGTTTCCATGAAATGTGGTTATGAACATTTTATTCTTTAAATTTTCTTAGATAACTGTATTTTCATCTCTATTAAATTACTGTATTTAAAAACTTCTTGCTTATCCTTGCATTTATTGTGATCAGCAACGACATTACAGATTGATCTTAACCAAAAAGTAAAATTAAATGAAAAAAAAACCCTTAAAACTGTTTCAACTCACTTGTCTTTTTATTGTTATTTTACATTAATTTTATAAGTATAGAGTTTAGCTTTTTAGGAGTCCTGTCAGCCCTTTGCAGACAAAGTCTTTGTTGAAAATATATGAGAGAAAAAATTACGAAATTGAGCTGTGATGTTAGCTCTGTGTGTGTGTAACACAGCCCCTGATCATTTTTCATGCCATGCTCTGCTGGCTATTCACAACACTTTGTCCACCAACACAATTAAACTTTTGATGCAACTAATGTATATGTTTTTCTCAATTTTCTAATAAAACAAACTACTCATACTGCTTAACACATCTCTTTGTTTGGACTCCTAATTAAAATCTTTACATTCTTACACATTTCCATTTCTAGGCATTTTAGTTCTAAGCTTTAGGAAGTTGAGTTGATGATGAGGCTTCTCTTTTTGACCTTGGTCTATTTTGAATTGGTTATGGTGACATGTACAGCCAAAAGTTCTTTGCAGCTCCATCCAGTAGTGAAAGAAGACTTAAAAATAACAAATAAATACTTGATCTTAAATAATTTTTTAAAAATATTCAGGACTACACAATATGTGACCACAACAAGTTCACAGCAGTTTGTAGTACAAATGATTTTGAGAGCTGTGAAGTGATTTCCATGTACCACAACCATTTTGGAGAAACCAGTGTCCAAACCTGTGAGGTGGCAATGGTGGAATACCAGGTGTCAACATTGTTTCTTCACAGCCAGGACAGACCTAAACTCTGCTCAGTGATTGTTTCAGAGAAAAGTGAAGCAGTGTGGACTTTCAGATGATTTAATTTCCTACAGCTTTGCTTTCTTACCCTTAAATTAATGAGTGGAATTAATGGTCCACGACTCTGAGCTGGGTGTGTTTAAGCTGCAGGTGCAGCTCCATTTCCATGTAAGGGACAGTCAAGGATGTCAGACAAAGTGCAGGTCACAGACAGGAAAAAAGGAAAATCTGCCCATGGACAATCATCCTTCTCCCCATTAACTCTGTCTTTTCCCTGACATTTAAACACTCAAGCTAATGCAAACATAGCACAGAGCAAGGAATAAATTGTGCTGGCTAATGGGGTGCTGCATCCTGCTCCCACTTCAGAAGAGACTGAAACAAGGACCAGTATATACTATCTTCTTTAGAGCATCTTTCATGGGAGATCATTTAACCCCACTTGTTTGGGAATTCATGTGGTAAGTGAATCTGGCTCCAAATTTGCAATGGATATTGAGCAACAGAAAGCAAAAAAGTAAAGAGCACAAACTTTGTACCTTAAGTGTACACATAGAGTATTTGGAGGGCAAAATTAGTCTTGCTTTACTTCGCAAAAAGCCAAAAGACTAAATTGTATGGATCTACAATACTGATTGATCATCAGCCTATTGGGAGGATGAAGGCAACACCACCAACTTCAATGTGCAATGATTTAGCCACAGAATTTACTTCCTTTTCATGCCACGCCACCACATGAGTCAGCCCCAAACCACTCAGTTTTGCATTTCCCTTTTCACTGTTCTTTTAACCTCTATGCCAGTGGAATGAAGAGTTAATAAAATTTCACTGCTACGAGAGGTCATTTCACAACTAGATGCAATAAATTGAAGTGGAGAACTGAATAAACGCCAAGAAGATGTTTAATGAGGTGGAGTTCTGGATGTACTCTTTGAAGAACATTTGCAGAATTGTTTCATTCCTTTAGAGCACACAGGAAACAATAAACTAAACCCAGTACTAGTGTTGACTCTCGCAGTTGCATTGAGCTCAAACATTTCAGCTCCCCTTGGAATTACTGAACCATCTAATATCATGGAAACATTCCTGTGTATTTTGCACAGCAAAATGCTTGGGAAAATGGTGCTTCCTTCAGCCTAAATATTAAGAGGGTAAGACTTGAACCTGCTTATTCATATTAAAACAATTTCAGGCTTCAGACTGGTGAACAAGTTGTGTTTAAGCAGTACAGAACTTCAACTTCATCACGTCACACCAGTTAGATCTTTACAGTTTTGTCTTCTGACAGCAAACAGGAGAAGACTATACTAGGAAACTGTCAGCATTACATGTATTGATTTTATCTAAAAGAAGCAGGCTGGTGTTACTAGCTTTGCATGTCAATGTGTGGACTCCACTGCCAACCCCTCAAGGAAAATGTTAATCTCAGCTTCTAAATCTCAGCATGCAATGTACAGATTCAATCTTTGACATGATTATTCTTGGAAGAGCAAGAAATCATAGATATTTAACCAAATTGGAATTGACTGTGCTGCTGGAAGGAGTATAGTTTTGTGTCAATCTTGTTGCCATCAGTGGATACCAGTCAAATCAGGTACCTTATATAGCAGGAGAAGAAACAAGAAGTAGATGCCAGCTGTTTTTTCTTATTTAGTATCTCCAATTAATACAAGGGTTTAACAGTTTCTTTGCATTCTTCCTCGTTTCCCACCACACTAATTAATAATAATAATAATAATAATAATAATAATAATAATAATAATAATAATAATAATAAATAATAATAATAGCAGCTCTGTTATTCCTACATTACTCATGGTGCTGTGTGGATGCTAAGATGAAATCAACATGCAAATTCTGTGGGACAAGTAACAGAGCGAGGCAAATTTGTTACAGGGAAGAAAGCAGAAAGATTAACAATTTTTTGTAAAGTATCTTATATGATTTTTTCCCCCCTCTGCATTTCTCTTGGTTTGTTTTCAAAGGATTAAGAGGTCTCTGTGCAACTTAGTTTTGCTTCCTGCTTGATCCTGCAGTCAGAACACAGCATCTGTGGAATGCTTTGCTACAGAAATGTCAAATGTTGGTATTTCAGCTAGACAAGAGTCACCAACCCTTGTCTACCTCCATTTCTGCAAGATCTCAAACCAATGGTTTCAACAAGCTGTCTAGATCCTGAAGGTGA
Organism: Apus apus; assembly: GCF_020740795.1. Lineage (NCBI taxonomy): Eukaryota > Metazoa > Chordata > Aves > Apodiformes > Apodidae > Apus > Apus apus. The sequence goes on along the minus strand of NC_067312.1, from coordinate 73,674,505 downwards.
ATTTCAACAACCTTGGTGACTTAAAAACAAGTAACTTAGCCTAAATCTTCCCTAACCTGCTCTTTCCCTGCAGGAGCTGAAGTCTTGCCCTTTTAACATGACTGCCAGCCATGACAACTGATTACAGCCAAGTAACAACTGAAAAGCCAAACCAAATGAAACTTTTGCTGGAGTGACTTCCATGTATCTTTGTTCCTCCGAGCAGTCAATGAACCTTTTCCTTTTTTTCCTGCCTCAATACTACTGTGCTTACTGGACACTTTCTAGCTACCTGTTATGGCTGGCCCTGGTGACACCTGAACATCCTTTGTGCCTCAAGGACACAACAACAACTTTTAGTGAGTCACACGCAAGGCCCATCTGGCTTTTTATCCTGTCTCCGACCAAAGCAAGTAGCAGCTATTTAGAAAATGACAAAAGAATTGGGCAAGTATGCACTCATTTTTTATCAGCATCTTGTGGTGGAAGAACATCCTGACCAGGAGTTTGCATCCTGGCATATAGTAGCACAAAGTGGAATTTTTTTCCCAATTAATTCTCCCCATAATTTAAAGGCATTTTTAGCATACACAGTACTCCTCAGTATGAAGTTCCATAACAAAACTGCACACTGGCAGAAATAGCTTTCATCAACTTGTGCTGAATCTACCACGTATTAACCTATCAAATGCATTCTTACTCATTTACCAGTTTTCTCTTTCTGTACCTTGATTCTCCCATGTTTTGTCCATTCCGGCTTCTCTGGGATGTGCCAGCTCTTATGCCTTCTTTGTGCCTTTGTGCAGCAGAGTTATCCCAACTGAAGTTTCCATTGGGATGTCAACACCTTTAGACTTCATGTGATCTCTTGTGAAAATGTTTGGGTTTGATGAGGCAGCATCTTCTAACTCTCCTTCTCCTGCTTCCAAAACCCTGAGTGAAAAAGGGAAGTTAGGAAAATTAACAGCTAGTATGTTTATAGTTCAGAGCTGAAACGATGACCTTAATTTCCCTTTAACAGTCACCTCTTGGGAGGGACCTTAAAGATCTATTTTCAACCCCCCTGCATGGGCAGGGACACCTCCCACTAGATCAGGTTGCTCAGAGCCTCATCCAACCTGCCCTTCAACACTTCTGTGGATGAAGCACCCACAGCTTCTCTGCGTGACCTGCTCCAGTGTCCCACCACTCTCTTAGTAAACGTTTTCCTCCCAGTGTCTAACCAAATTGTCCCCTCTTCCAGTTTTGATCCATTACCCCTGGTCTTCTCACATCAAGCCTCTGCAAAAATGTAGATTAGTTGTCACCTGTTTGCATCAGGTGACCCATCAGAACAAGAGGTTTTTGTAGTCATCTTGCTGAAGCCGGAAGACAAGAGATCAGTACCTCACGCATGTGAGGGCAGTGGTTTCAGAACAGAGATTCCTTGAATAAAGCTATGGATGCAATCCCAGGGTTTGGCATAAATGAGCTCTACACAGAAATATTTACCCAATAAAGAAATAAATTATTCCATATTTAGCTCTGTGATGGCATAGGAAGACATCTGTGAACAGCAAGCCAGTACTGTAACACCAACTCACTGGGCAGGGACTGATGTGAATGTATATTTGGAGAATCAGACTCAGCTGTAGCCATCAGCCTAAGCACAGGGCTTTCATAGGGGATGTTTATAGATGTACACAGATGTTTCCTGGTCCCAGATCTTCCTTGGACACCCAGGTAAAAAATAATAATTAAAAAAAAACCCCAAAACCACAAAATGAAGAAAAAATACAAAACCCAAAAGGATCAGTATTATCCTATAACTTATTCTATATCCTCATAAATTCTCACCAGAAATAAGCAGGCAAATCCCCAAACAGCATGTCTTCTCTTTGTTGATCCAAATAATGTATATTCCACATAAATAACTGTTTCCTTTTTATTTTTCACTCTAGCAGAGTGGACTGCTTAACTGGCCATGTAAATGTCTTCAACAGGATAAAAGCCACTTAGCTACATAACACATACTATGGGATGGACAATGAGGGAAATTCCAGGAATAGTTTACAGGCAGAGGTTGTACTCCTGTGGTCATCATTTTAGGGAGGAATGTCATCTGCCTTGCATTATGTTCCCAAACATCTCTCCAGGTGAGCACATGTACATATTAGTAAATGGCAAACTTAAATGCAAACACACACATGCCACTGTGTGTGTTTACATATATGCTTATGTTACACAAACTCAGCTTTCCAGAAATGGCAATAAAGAAGTTATGCACTGTTTTTTAATAGCAGAGCCAGTGCAATGCCCTCTCATTAGCACATACAGTTTTGCAGGCATAGTTGCTGGAGTTTAGACCTTTAAACTGGCAATAATCTCTACTAACTTAGGTTACTTAGCAGTTAGGCACTTCCAATTAGAAAGAGGCACCTCCAGAAATCAGTACAAAGAGATGGGATTTTTTTATCATCTGGATGCTACACAGGCACCTTAGTATCTTGTTTACATTGGATGTCTTAATTTAAGACAGTTTAAGTTAGAGGAAACAACTCCTTTTGCCAGCTACTTCATCGCTTTTACAAAGCTCAGAAAGATCATCTGAGTATGCAAATAACTGGATGGGAAAAAATGAGAAAGAAGGGTAATATCACTAGTGCTCTGGCAAAAACTTACTAGACAGGTGAAGAATCCAGGCAGAGCTAAATTTCCAGCCTGCACTTAACACTCAAGTGCTGCAAAGTTGCACAAAATACACATTTTCAAGATCTCTGTGTGCTACCAGCTTCCACTACCTGCACCTATTGCCGTGTCCATTTCCAGGCAAGGGCAAAGAGGTCTTCAGGTAAAAAAGCCAGTGTTAATTTTAATGGGCAGAAACAACATAACACCAGCATAAATGACTGGAGTTGTTAAAATGTACTCATTGCTGCCTGGCATCTTCAGAGTGCCATTGATAATGGAGGAACTAGGAAAAGCATGGAAATGTTAAAATATTGTAGAATATTTTCCTCCACTAAGGAAGTTTATAAAAAATATTTTAATATTCTTATTTTAAGCAAGTGGTATTGCTAATACTCCTCAATATATTAGAAACACACTGTTTGCTCACAGTCATTTCTGAAAGTTAGGGAGTGAAACAACATGCAAATCTGATTTGAGCAAACCTGCAGAATTACAGCTTTGCTCATCTTTGGGAATTATTGCCTGAGTGGTGCTGCATGTGTCCATATAACTGAGGACATATTCCATGGCCCTTTCAAAAATATAATCAAATTCAGTAGGAAATAAAAATGCTTATTTCACATGGAGCTATGTATGCAACGATTCAAACCTTATGAGAATATTCATTGTTATTTGTAGCGTTTATCTTGAAAACATCATTTGAGGCTTGCTGTTTGTTTTTTTTCCCCTGCAGGAAACATGTAAAACATGCAGGACATATTTTAGCTGCACATGTTGTACCTCCCACTCCACTGTGGAAGGTGGCTGAAGGAATCATGAGCATATAAAACAGCTGTGCTCTGTTAGCAATCTGTCAGATGCTTGCAAAAAAATATCTCACCAGTGGTTTTGAACAAATGCCCACACCCTCGATTTCACAGCAGAGTTTTGCATGCCCATTTTATGAGCAAATGTGGTGTTGTTGTAGTCACACACAAAGAAACAACCAACCAAACAAACATACAAACCCCACAAGGACCATCTTTTTCATTGGAGCAGATTAGCAAAATCGACTTCTATAATATAATGAAAATGTTTTCGTGTGGGTCTGTGGAAGCAGCTGAGGAAGGATGTCCTTCCAGAGTAACTAGCCCAGGCACAGTAGCACTCCATTTTGGAGATGGCAAATTGCAGTCTGAAGATCCTCATTTTCTCCTGCTGACTCCATTGGTCTTCCTTCTGGAATTAAGCTGGAGCTCAAGGAGATGAATCACATGTCAGATCAGTTTGGGACTGTGACAGAGAGTCAGGGACTTATGTTCACCCAGGACAGGCTCCTCGCAGAGCCAGACATCTGCAGTGAGGGAGGAGCTGGTCATCCCAGGCTGCCCTCATCGTTAACAAGCACTTCCAGAGCCTGATTCATATGGCCTTTTCTAGATGTCTGCCTTTGCATGTGAAGAATTACTGCCAAGAAAAATACGCCTGTGTTTGGCCAAATCACCCCTACCTCTGGTTTCCCTTTGGCCAAGGTGACATCTAATTGGTTGCAAATTGGAAAGCCATCTAGAGTCCCGCATTTTCCAATAGGATTAAAAGTTTTATACTTAAGGGATTGTGAGTTGCACACCACTTGTGGTTCAAGTTCTGATCTTGGTATTTTAGCTGCAGTCTTCAGTGAAACTCTTGCATCAAAAAACCAAGCTCTCATCCCCTAAATTAATTCAGTACTTGAATGCCTTTAAACCAGCTAGAGACAGCAGCTTCCACAACAGCATCAGCCAAATGCTCTCATGGAATTTATGATGGAGAATGGGTCTATCTGTTACCAATGCACATTAAAAATCATGTATGTACTTGTTAGTATGAATTGATGATGGACAATTGCATGTATCTATTTTGCTTTTATGCTAAACTATAATATTAAATAAGAGGGGAGAAAAATGTGTTGGAATTACCTCTTAAATCTCAAGTACTCAACCACTGTTCATTCTGGCCCATTTTTGTTCCACGTGTGATTTGTTTTATCCTGCTCTTTGTAACACAGGAAATGTATTTGTATAAATGAAAAAAGCTGGTTTGGCCAATGACATTTCAAACAAGAAAGCAGAGCCTGTACTTTGGAGCTGTATATTAACATAATTTGAAGAGTTAACAATGAACTAAACCATATTTGCACATGCATTTGTAATAACAGCTCACAAACTTCACAGGATGTTTCATTTCTATTAGCTCAATTGCACAACTGGTTTGTCACATGGTATCTTTCCCAAACTGTAGATTTTCCTGCTAGATAGGGAATATAGTCCATTTTACCATCACCCTTCACATTAAGCACACATTTCCTGCTACTGTAGTGAGAGAGAACTAAAATCTAAGGATTCTTTAGAACACTTCATTATTTTTTAATTGTACACTACAGCACATTAAAATTAAAAGCACTCCACCTTATGCTTCTTGATGAGCTTTACAAAAATTGTCATAATTGTGTGAGGTGGTTTTAATGACTGCTTCTTGTAAAATAACTCCGGTAGTGCAAGATCAAAGCAAAGCAGAAATGTCTGCTACAATATGATAATTCAGGTAAACACAGACAATGGTAAAAATGCAAATGTTGCAATGTGATTGACTTTGCTTCTGTTTAATGTTTATTTTCCCTGCCAAAACAGTGACAAGTTCCAACTAATTCCAGACCTGCTATAAAATGAATTTAAACCAGTATAAGTCAACTTTTTCCCATCTTTTTCTACCTTAATCTAGATCTCACATGCTAAGACACTGCTCAAAAGTTTCATCTAGTCAGCTTTCTATTGTGCTCCAGGAACATAATAAATTAGCCCAGCTATAAATATTTCCAAAATAATATAATCAATTAAAATCTAATGAGAACACACCTTCATAGTTTCATACATTTCATCAGCTGTGACTTTTGCATGTACTATACATCCCTTATTTGAGATTCAGTCTCACAATTAAACTTTTTAGATAAGTAAGATTCCTGCTCTGGGAACTCTAAGTTTGGGGAGAAAAAAAAAAAATATCTACAGAACCACACATAGTCCTGCATGCAAGAAGGTCTTACTATATCATACACACTTTGTGCTTGGAGGGTGTTGGAAGGAGAGGGCACTTGTAGCCCAGGTACAAAGGTGGGGTGTTCCCCTGCCTCTGCAGGCTTTACAGCCTAATTTAAATCACTATATGCCACACAACATATCACCCAGAAAAGGCTGAGGAAGAAGCACAGGTAGAACTCACAAAATCCTGCAGAGACATTCACCAATTTCACACCATTTTTTTCATTGTTTTTTTTCCTGCTATGCATATAATACTGCTGCAGAGCAACCCCTTTCAGAACAGCTCTGCAGTCATCTCAAGGGCCTTAACAAGATGTCCAGTTCTGGAGCCCACAACATAAGAAGGACACAGAGCTCCAGGAGAGAGTCCAGAGGAGATGGATCACAGATGCAGACGATCAAATGGCTGGAGCAGCTCTGCTCCGGAGACAGGTTGAGAGAGTTGGGGTGTTCAGCCTGGAGAAGAGCAGGCTCCAGGGAGACCTTAGAGCACCTTCCAGTGCCTGGAGGGGCTCCAGGAAAGCTGGGGAGGGGCTTTTTACAAGGTCTTGTATTGAGAGGAAAAGGGGTAATGGATTAAAACTGGAAAAGGATAGATTTAGGTTAGACATTAGGAAGAAATTCTTCACTATGAGGGTAGTGAGACACTGACCCAGGCTGCCCAGAAAATTTGTTGATGCCCCCTCCCTGGAAGTGTTCAAGGCCAGATTGGATGGGGCTCTGAGCAACCTGATATAGTGGGAGGTGTCCCTGTCCATCCAGAGGGGCTGGATCTAGATGGTCTTTGAGGTCCCTTCCAATCCCAACCACTCTATGATTCTGCCATTTTATTTTTAGGGAGAGACAGCAGAAATTTAGATTCCTGGATCTACCAGCATTAGGCCCAATGCTGTAAATCCCAAGCAAGCCTCCTGTAGCTTGCAAGCATGTTGGATGGGTGCAACACCTTCACCTGGCATCTTCCACAGACCCCACAGCAACATAAAAAATAAACAATAACAATACTTCAATTAATTACCATTAATCATTATAACCCTGTTTATTCAGACATCAGGGATGACTAATGTGACCTCCAGATTAAAGCTTCCCCTGAAGAAAGCTGCTTGATATTTACTGTATTTGCTTGTCAATCTTGTTCTGTTCTCCTGCTTCACAGAAATATTAATATTCCCTCCAAAACAGGATTCTCTCTGGACGAGAGCACGTTAGTGCAAGGAAACATCAAACAGCCCAATTCAAGCGCTTGTAGAAAAGAGACATAAAATTGAGACTACAATAGTATAAATATCGAGGTGAAATTACACTCCAGGACAAAAAGAAAGAAATCCTAAGACATGGAGACAGTGTCATAGACACATAGATGCCCATTGCATGTCTGCACTGAAACACACTCATTCACAACAGGAAACACACATCTACTCACAGCATCACACAAAACATTATGTTAATTGTCACCTATAGGAACTGCAGCACTGGCAGGGACTGCCACCCAGATAATTCCATCTCTTGCAAATCCCTGGGCAGTCAGGGAGTACAGACCATGGTCACAGCTTTTGGAAGCCTAGGGGCTGCTGTGGGAGTTGTCCTGGCCTTGGGGTCCAGGTCCAGGCGTAGTGTTGCGCCCATCAAGCTGTACCAGCATGCACGTGTTTAAACAGAACTCCTAGCAAGAATAAACCAAACAGAACTAATGTGGCTGATGCTTTGTACCTCACACACAATTTTGGGGTGTTTTTTTCCATTTGGTTGGCTTGGTTTTTTTTAATTGTCCTGTTTGTTAATGTAGTTAAGAAACAGAGCAAGGAAATTTTGCATGGGTGAGTAAATTAAGTTGCTCCTCAGCTCTAAATCCTTCCTTCTTCTGGCCTCTCTGGAGGCTGAGAGAGCAGGGTCTGAGCAGGGAGGAGCAGCTTGGCAATAAAAAAAAAATATTATTTGGGGGATTTGCTTTTTATTTTAGCAGATTTTGACTCAACCCACTTGAAAGTAACTTTAACAAGTGAAAGGTTTGTTTATGGATCTGCTAATTTGGGTAAATTCACTGACCTCATGCCCAGTGCAGCCCTATGAACAACTGTATCAGAGCAATGAAGAGGAGGGTAAGCTGCAAAATGAAGCTTTGTCAGATGGTCTGGCTGTCAGAGAAGAGGTGATGGAGCAGAGGCAAGGGCCCAGGACTGTGCAAAGGCAAATGGAGGGAAGAAGATGTTAAGGGAAGACACTGTACACTGACTCCTGCTGAACCATCAAAAGGCTTGCAAAAAGAGTGAAAAAATAGCAACTGGCAGTGCCGGACATTAAGAATATTTTTCAGCATATTTTATTTCAGATTCAGGCAAGTCCGGTTTGAACCAGCCATCTGCTTCAGTAATTGATGGATTATAATCCTGATGGAACATTCTGTTTGTTGGTAACCATGTTTTTAGAAGAAAAAGGTGGATTACAATGTGCAGGATCCATATAATCATACACTTGAAATTACAGCTTGCCTAAGCACACAGATAAATGTAAAAATGAAAATAATGAAAAAGGTTTAGCTGTGATACAGCTGCCTGGGAAGACGCTCCAGTTGGCCGCAAATTACTGAGCTTCAAAGTAGTCACTCTCTGAACTGAAGGATTCCTTCCACTCCCCAAACTGGGGCAAAAGCATCTCTGGTTTAATACATGCAATATAACACAGTGAGGCTGGAAAATCACTGTGGTTTCTCATGGTCTCAATTTCTGTTGAGTCCTAAGGGTAATTTCCCTAACAAAATATTTCAGTGCTTGTATGAACACCTACATGTTGAGGCACATGTAAGAAAAGACAGAAAATTGTACTTACTCACAAAAGTTAAACACTTCCTTAAACAGATAATCACAGAATTGTCAGAGTTGGAAAAGACCTCTAGAGATCATCTAGCCCAACCCCCCTGCTGAAGCAGGATCATTTCCAAGGACTGCATCCAGGGGGTTCTTCAATATCTCCAGAGAAAGAGACTCCACAACCTCCCTGGGCAGCCTGTCCCAGGGCTCTGTCACCCTCACTGTAATGAAGTTTTTCCTCAATTTAAATGGAACTTCCCATGTTCCAGCTTGTGCCCACTGCCCCCTCTTCTGTCACTGGGAACTTCTGAACAGAGTCTGGCTCCATCCTCCTTGCACCCACCCTTTAGATACTTACAGGCATTAATAAGGTCTCTCCTCAGCCTCCTCTTCTCCAGGCTAAAGAATCCCAACTCTATCTTTCCTCATTAGGGAGATGCTCCAATCCCCCAGTCATCTTTGTTACACTCCACTGGACTCTCTCCAGCAGTTCCCTGTCTTTTTTGAACTGAGAAGCCCAGAACTGGACACAGGATTCCAGATGTGGCCTCACCAGGGCAGAGTAGAGGGGGAGAATGACCTCTCTCCACCTACTGGCCACACTCTTCCTTCTGCACCTCTGGGTTCCCTTGGCCCTCTTGGCCACAAGGGCACATTGCTGGCTCATGGATAATTTACTATCTGCCAGGACTCCCTGATCTTTCTCCCCAGAAGTGCTTTCCTGCAGGTCCACCCCTAACCTGCATTGCTGCATGGCAGATGAAAAGCAGATGGAGTTCATTCTCACCTCAGTCAACTCTGATTTGCATCAAACTTCATGTATGTTTTTTTGCAGTTGACCTCAATATATGTATGAGGTCCTTTTTTTTTTTTTTTCAAATGTTTGTTCCCACATAATTTTGCCCTTCTTTCAGAGACTTGGATTTTTAATTTATGCTTTATCAGAGGCTCTGAGCTGAATTTTTATTTAAGATGTGATCCAATAGCATTGGAAAGCCATACAGAACTGTGGGTTTCCAGAGCCCTGCTGCCTTTCAGGTTAGGCCTGGTGGTTGCCTGTTCAGGGCTGCCATCTCAGCCTTTAACTGTCTCTGCTCTGAAGGGGAAGGAAAAAGAAATAAAAGTCATGTGGTGCAAAAAAGCAAGCAGATATGAAAGGAGAAACTGAGAGGATCTTGCAAGATGTAGAGTGAAAATCAACTGAAGAAAGCCAGAGAACAGGAATGACTATCTCCTCTTCTTTTTAATATTTACTCGCAGAAAATGTTGGATAAAATAAGTGACAGAAGGACCCTACATATTTCCTGAAATACAAGAGATACATGATACTGTCTCAAATACAGATTTTATCCATATAGAAGTGGCTGGTCCTGTTACACTCTGCTGACTCTGCTGTGACAAGGCAGTTCACTGCAGATGAGCATCAGTAAAATGTTTACACCATTCCCCTGCATTTTGGATAGACAATGTGCACTCAGGAAAAAAAACCACTATATTAGGAGTGTTTAAGACAGTGTTTAAGTATTTCATAGAGACTATTTTTTGCATGCATCTGCCTGTAAAGCCAGGTTCCCTAAAGAATTACTAGTCAAAATACAGAAGGCTTAGAAAGAGTATTGAAACCCTCAAAAAGTGCCCAAGATAACTTTTCTGGATACAAGTATATGCTGCCTGGAGAGCCTTACCATGGGATTTTTTAGGGCTAGAAGTACACGAGGAATCCCTTTAGGAAAATTTCTGTTATACAGCCTTAAAACTCCTACTTTCACCTGCAGCTAAGGTGGCAGATAGTAAAATCATTATATCTTTGGATACGTGGAAAAATTGCAAGCCACAGATTTCATTCTTCTCTGTTGCTTTTTTTTGCATGTGCAGCTGGAATATCTGGACATTGCTCACTCCCAGGGGGAAAGAGGGAATTTTATCATTTCAAAGTGGCAGAGTTTTGAATTTTTTTAACAAGTCTTGGAGGAGATGGATCTATAGTTGGCAAGAAGGTTAGATGATCAAAGGGATATGTTAAAGTATTGTTTAAGGGTGATTTAAAATGTATTTTACCTTTTATCTCTTAAGTCCTGTATGTGATATTAAACTGTGAAGGCTGCAAGAAAGACACAACCCCCTCAGTGAGGACCACTTTTAACTGACAGTTAAAACACATATCACAGCTACTGTGATTCCAGGTGTCAAATGCCCCACAGCATCCCCAAAAATCAGGGCAGTGCAGCCAACTGTTTCAGGGTCAGGAATAGCAAATCCTATCACAGCAATGGCCAAGCAGTGCAGAGACAGGACATAAACGTCCTGAGCTTTATCTGAAGCATCTGCTTACTCCCACTGACTTTGCAGGTGCTTGTGCACTTTCTTAAAGTTAAGCAACTCAAATACCCTTCCTAAAAGAGGGATGCTTTCCTGCATTGGAGTCTTCACCTCTTCAGAGCAAGCCTTGACACTATTGCAAAAATATGTGTGTTATGTATTTTGAATTAACTTTTACTTCCCCAGGTTTAACATATTCATTGGTCTTTTCCTTTTCTCAGGTTATTTGAAGAAGGGAGACCTAACTACAGTCTATGGATGCACAGACTCAATTGCTTGACTATTGCGTATTTTTTTATTCAAGATAAAAAATCCACATAAAAGGATTTATACATTCCTTGTACTGCAGAGCGGGCAAAATATTCAAAATATGAAAATAAAATCATAGAATCATAGAATGGCAGAACGATTTGGGTTGGAAGGGGCATTAAAGATCACCTAGTTCCAACCCACTAGCAGTGACACCTTCTACTAGATCAGGTTGCTCAGCCCCCCCGTCCAGCCTGGCCTTTAACGCTTCCAGGGATGGGACTTGCACAACCTCCGTGTGCAACCTGCTCCAGTGTCTCACCATGCTCATAGTGAAGAATTTCCTCCTAATGTCTGAAATTGTAAAAATGCAAAAGTCATAGGATGACAGGAAATAGGTTTAAGTTGTGCCAGGGGAGGTTTAGGTTGGATATCAGGAAAAATTTATTTACTGAAAGAGTGGTGAGGCTTGGAATGGGCTGCTCAGGGAGGTTGGTGGAGTTGCCATTCCTGGAGGTGTTCAAGAAGCATTTAGATGTGGCACTTCAGGATATAGTTTAGAGGTTGTGGTGGTTGGATTACAGTTGGACTTGATGATCTTTAATGTCTTTTCCAACCTTAATGATTCTATGATTCTCCTCATAAGGAGCTGAAGATGTTTTGCTTGAAGGTACCAGCCAAGGCAGACACAAGAACTGAATCAGTCTGGGGTCCTTTCCACCCATGCTCCTTCTTTGGACTCCCACATAGGGTCCTTTGGTTGCTGTCACAGGCAGAAGACACAGTTAGCTGCAGGTGGGACTTCAAAAACCTGTTCATCTCTCTGCTAATTGGGGACTATTGTCTACTATCTGGTGGTCTATTTTTTCTCCTTCCGGTTAGGTGCTTTTCAAAAGGGCATGAGAAATTGAGCTTTTGTCTCTTCCTTTTGAAGTGCGGTAAATTCAACTGTGCTGAGTGTGTAACTGAGAAAATATCTTTTTTTATTCTAATGCTTTCCAAGATAACTGAATATTCACAAAGAAAAACATTTTTTTTTAAGAAAAAAAAAAGTACCTAACCTCACGTCTTAATTTTTTTTGCCTGTAAAATACATCTTTGGCTCCTATAAAGGTACAATTGTATTATAATTCATATTCATCATAACTAGGAAATTGAAAACTAAAATTCTTTACATACAAAACTAAAGAGAATCACATAGAATCACAGATGCAAACAGGATGTATCTCCTTGCACAGCTGTAAACCTACAAGGAGGTGGCACAGTGTTGGTTCAGTGACCGACACTTTTTAAAACAATAAGAAATGCCTAATGAAATCTTTCGTCTTTACCTAAAACAGAATGATCCTTGCATTCCAGGCTGGAGAAGTTCCCATCATGCCCACATTAAAAGTTATTCAGACAAAGTCTAAACCAACCAAAAACAAAAATAAGTTTTTTTCCTTGTTGTGGAAAATGATTGGTAATCATTGATAATTATTGGGGAATTAATGTCAACTCATTTGTAAAACATGCCAAATGACATTATATTTATTCATAGACTTCTATTATCTTAGATAAACCAACTATTCACATAAAAGAAACAACTGAGGTAATTTCAGCACAGGGGGTAAGCACAATGGGCCAAATTCAAATCTGACTTACCAAGTGTGGTTATTTTGGGCTACATCTTTCCTCTTCTGTAAATGCATACAAGTAGTTTTAATTTCCTAGCACCGTTACGTAACTCTACCAGCTTTAACAGAAAAGTAAGCCAACTTTATGTTAGTTCAATAAGGCTCTGGATGTTACATGTGGGATTTATAGATAAAAATCTCCTGAATTTCTTTTACCACACAGAGATAAAAAGGAGTGATTTTGCCATATAGTCTCAAAACATAAATTCAATTCTAGCTCTAAACAAGCAAATTAATAAACTTAAATACTCTTAAATAAATGTATCTAAAAGAGGGCATTATCTCTTAATGAGAAGAAAAGAGACAGAGAGCAAGTTACTTCCTTCAGGAGATCAAAATGTGATGTGTAAATCATAGAATCATAGAATCATTAAGGTTGGAAGGGACCCTAAAGATCATCAAGCTCCAACCCCCCTGCCATGAGCAGGGAACCCCACCACAAGATCAGGCTGCACAAAACCTTGTCCAACCTGGCCTTAAAATCCTCCAGGGATGGGGCATCAACAACCTCCCTGGGAAACCCATTCCAGTTCCTCACCACCCTTAGAGTGAAGAATTTCTTCCTAATATCTAACTTAAATCTCCCCTCTCAGTTTAAAACCATTAACCCTTGACCTTTCACTATCTTCTCTGATGAAAAGTCCCTCCCCAGCTTTCCTGGAGCCCCTTCAGCCACTGGAAGGTGCTCTAAGGTCTCCTCGGAGCCTTCTCTTCTCCAGCCTGAACAGTCCAGCTCTCTTAGCCTGTCAAGAAAATCAATAAACTTAAATTGTGGTGTAATCCCAAAAGCAAAAGCTCTGGTAACACTGGGCCCACAGCAGATAGCTCACAAACACGGAAATAATTTTACCTATGAATGATGGAAGATTACAACAAACTGATTTAAACACTCCTTCATCTCTAACTTGGAGAAGCAGGGTGCCGCGAGCCGATGGCGTCACAGGGGCCACCAGCTGTCAGGAATTTCAGGAATTTCCACCCCCAATTGAGAAGGGTTTTCCAGTGAAACCGAGGGCACACACGTTGCGCTCGCCTCTCAGAGGAGGATCCATCGCTGCGGGACCGTGTTCCAGAGCGGAGATTGGAATAGCACCCTCCCCACACCCCCAAATCGTTCCTGAGACCGATGTTCACTTGACGAATCAACCGGTTTATCAAAGAATGGCTACAGTAAGGGATGAAGTTTCGGGAAAAAAAAATGTAGAAATAGCAAGTGGCTACCGGGGCTCTAACAGGGAAGTAACGCAGAAGTACCGTGCCCTTAAGACGTACTCTCCAAGAGAGGGCTGCGAATCAAAGGGGAGGGAGGGAGAGCGGGGAAGAGGGAGGGAAGGAGGGAGGGAGAGGAGGGAGGAGGCCAAGCCCGACGAGATTCCTCCTTGAAAAGAAGTCGCGGTGTGTGGTGCAAGTAAGGGGAGCGGAATCGTGCTAGGGCAAAAGGGGGGTTGTGCGAATTTTCTTACCCTCCCGTGAAGTTTCGACGTGCAGCTCCCGGTGCAACGACTTTTTCTTCCGGCGAGGGGGTCCCTGGGGGGTGCAGCTCCCGCGGCAGCAGCGGTTCCCCCCTTTCGGAGGGCTGGCTTGTGGGGGGTGCAGCCCCCGGTGCAGGTGCAGCAGCAGCAGCAGCAGCAGCGGGTGTCCCCCGCAGCAGGCCGGGAGGCTGTTCCCGCCCAGCGGCAGCCGCTTGGTTTCCCCGGCAGCAAAAACCGGGGGTGCGGGGGCCGCTCCGGTCCCTGCGGCGGCGGCTGCGGGACCAGCCGGTGCTCCGGGGCTCAGAGCGCTCACCGCAGTGACGCGGGTTCGAGTCCCGGGGCAGGCAGGACGGGCAGCCTCCCGGTGCCAGGCTCCATAGCAGGGCGAGTCTGCCCGGCAGCAGCGGGGGGTCCCATGCATGAAGCTTCCGAGCAGACTGCTCTCTCGCCCGCAAAACCTGTTGCCTTCCAGACCCCAGGGATTCCCTGTCCAGTCAGTATCACCGCCACAGCACGTATTTTTACATTCCCCTTAGGAACATACTGTAACGTCCAGAGCCAGTTGGCACCCATGAGCCCCAAGTTAGGGCAGTAACCAGCAGGGGCAATGCATAACTTGTTGCCCATCCTTCCTGCCTTGTATCACACCTGTTGTTTTGCTTTCATTTGTCCTTTGAGCAGCAGGCCTGGTTTTGGTCCATCAGCTGGGCATAATCAGCAGAAGGCTTTTGCTGATTTAAAAGGTGTTTTGTGTATGCTTATATAGGGAAGAAGATGGGCTGTTTCCCACACAGGGTGACTGGAAAACCAGAATTACAACAGACTAGGAGTCCAGCTTGATAAAAACTGTATTAACTATGCTGATGTGAAAAGATTATTTTAGGGATGAGAAGGAGGAAAGGAGGAAGAGAAGAAAGGAGGCACAGCTGCTGCTGGGTGATGTGGGAGAAAAGGTGGAGAGGGTGGCTGTGCATCATGTCTACTCACAGCTTCAGCCTTCTCACATTAATGCATCACTGTATGGAAAGGGTCACATTATAGACACGCTCCTCACCCCAGAGTAATGCTCAGAAAGGCTTCTGAGGTTTTTGTTAGAGCAATGCTTGCTAGTGAGGGTTTTCTGGGCATTAATATTATTCTCATCATTATGACATCTCAGCACTTGGAGTCTGTGGTATAGTTTATTAATTACAGCCTCTGTTGGACACTTGATTGTGTGCTGATGGGAACCATTACTTCCAAACAGCCATGATGCTTCTACCAGGTGTGCTAGAAGCACATCTTATTTTACCTGATTTCTTTATTTATTCCAATGAAGGCAGCAGGTTGCCCAGGTAAGCTGCAGCCTTCCCATCCTTGGACCTATTCAGAGCTCAGCTGGATGTGGCCCCACACAGCCTGACCCACCCCAGCCACTCTGAGGGCAGGGCTGGATGACGTGGCCTCCTGTGGTAGCTTCTGGTGTAAAACAGTGTACGACCCAGGGAACAAATTGAACAGCAATCACGTGTGTATATAACACTCTCAGTTGGCATTCACAGGGCAATACCACACATGAGTTTTCCCCACTTTTCCTCATATTACAGCCCTAAGCAGCTAAACTGCACCTCAAGCTGTGGCTGGGGCAGTGGTATCAAGCCACATATATATCTTTTTCTAGGGAGTCAGCTGAAATTACTCTGTCAACACAAAGTTGATCACTAACTACATGTGCCAACAATCCAGGCTCTCAGTGCCCTCCCAGACACCCGCAGCTGCTTTACTCAGCCCCAAATTTTCTTCATGAACCTTGTAGCAGGATGGGTCTGGCTCTGCACTGGTGGTGTGCACAGTGGTGCCCATCCTGGCACCCATGATGATGGCTATTGGTCACCCTGAACTGGTGCTTTTTCCTTCCACCTGCCAAGACCTAGAGTTGCAATCATAATTCCACAACCATTTAACTTGCCTGACATGCCAAAAAGTAGCAGTAAATCACTCTGCAGGTTTGTGCAACCTTCTGTGTTCATCGAAACCTGGAAATAAACTATTTATTTTTTTCTTTTTGAGGTCAGAACCTAACTTGCCCACAGTAGGAGATTTTATAATAGACCCTGAGGGAGCAGAGAGAGCTGGATCACTGTGGCTTGGAAAAGCGGAGAAATATGTGTTTATCCACAGGTCCAGAACAGTGCACACAGTTAAGACGTGTGTAGTTCCTCGCATTTTTATTTTCAACATCAGAGACATCATCTTTACAGTCTGGACAGGGGGAGGGAAGTGGAAAGACGACACAAAAAGAGTAAACAAGCAGAAAGTTGGTTTTATGTGCTTTATAGGAACAGAGTAGCTGCTCTTAGAGTCACAGTGATAGTAAGAGAAGATTATGGATCGGTGGTTATTAGGCTCTAACCATAGTCTCATAGGTTGATTTCAATTACCATGATTATTTTAGTCTGATGGTGCTCCTCTTGCAGAAGCCAACCCATTACTACATTTTTCTATCAGATCTTAGAAGATCTTCACTTGCCTCCACAGACATGTATTGGGTGAGAAGTCCCCCTTTCTATACACCTGCTTCCAAGCCATCTGGATGCCTCTTCTGAGCCCTGCAAGGCCGTTGTCAACCCTGCTGTATGAAGGGACATCTGCAGACACAAGGAATGAGAAATGCCATGTGGTGAATGCCTTCCACTCCAGGGAGGATAGATGCTGCTGTGAAGATTTTTGCCCCTTCCCTTCCAGGCCAGGAAGGACAGAGCTATTCCACAGCGTGACCTGTCTGCAGGGCAGCACTGATCATCAGGCTTTCCATGCAGCAGAACTGAGAAGCACCTGATTCCTGATTGGAAAACCATCACATCTGACTTCCTGGGATGCTTTAGAAGCAGCAATATTAAGTACAGAGTGCTTCCACAGAGCAAATCTGCAAGGGAAGGGTACTCTCCAAAAGCAGGTGGTTTGAACCACCACAGAAAGGCCATGGCAAAGACATCCTTGGCAGGGAATGAGTGAAGTTTGCAATTATGAATGTTATCAAGTCCGTTATTGTCAATGCCTTGGTCTAATCCTGTTTGGAATTTTTAAAAAAACAACATTAAAATTAGCCAAAATATTTCCCCAATGAGTTTCCAATCAAAAACCAAAACAAATAAAACCCCAAACCCATAACTCAACAAACAAACAAAATTTAAAAAGAAACCAAAACAAATCAAAACAAAACAAACAATAGACAGGTAAGTGAAAAATGAGCCATTATTGCTCAGTCTGATAGACAGTAGGTACCTTGTCAAGGCCAAACAAAATCAACTTGGGGAAAACCTACCCACAGAGGGCCATTTTCAGAAAACAAAAGTGCAGACATAGAAAATCCATAGATTTTTCCCAGGTGCAGTTCCTGAAGCTTCTTCAGCATAGTATCCTGACATAATATTTTTTTTTTTTTTTTTTTAGTAAGTTACCAGTATCTGTTTCCAGATAAGACTTTTAGGTATTAATGGCAAAAAAGCCCCTTGTGACACAGTGGTAAGATGCATATAAATTGACAAAGCTAAGTTCTGCAGCAGTTTCTTTCTCTTAGGTTTCTGGTGCTTCCTGGTTAAAAAACAAAATAAATAAATAAATAAATAAAATTACATGGCCCCAAAAGTCTTCAGCATAGGCCTAATTCCAGCTCCAGTATCAACTTCAGTGAGCTAAAAGCTGAGCAGTGTGTGCTAATAATTTGTAGCAAAGACTATACAATGTTTACAGTGTAAACATTTAGTAAATATTCCTTCTTTTTTTATCCTTTGCCCTTTTCAAAAAGATGAAAGGTTGTGATTTACAAGTATGGTGGCTTCTAATTGCCTCATCACAATACTTGTTTGTTTTATTTACTTCCTTCTTCTGGGAAAAGGTGGAGGACACTGAAAGACAGAAACTTTTCTACCCGTATCTACGTGTCTTCTGTAAAACCACACTCCCCTCCAAAAAGCCCCCCCAGCACCTCCCCTTGGAAAGCTGCAGAGCACCAATCAGGATTTCCTACACATCCACCTGGGATCTCAAGTGAAAATTCTCCTGAGTTCATTTATAATTACAGAGAATACATCAGCAAGCATATGTGTGCCTTTGTGAGCACACAGCTACATACTTGCTGCAAGAGAGGAGTTTATTGGATTTTATAACTACTCTGACACAGACATGATCTCTGGATGCATTCGGTTTGTGGTGATTTGGTTTGTTTTGGGGGTTTTTACAGCAAAGTATGGCTGTAGGAACGGTTATGTTTGGGCTCCATATGCAAGTTCCAGCCATATATTCAAGCTGGACAATAAAGCAGGGAAAAAGCAGCTGATACACAAAAGGGACCGTCTAGACAGTGCCCCATCAGTCTGGCTAAATTTGGTGCTGGCTTTCCCAATGGGATTGTAATATAATTGTTCTGGTGTCTGCCTTCATTCCCCCTGTCAAACACCATTCCAAATATACGTCCTTTTTTTCAATACAATAGGCCCAAACTGTACCATTAGATGGAGGCAGCTTGGAAACAACCACCTATGCGAATACAGCCTAATGTGCAGAAAAACACTTCTTTAATTGTTGAAGAGGAAAAAAAAAAAACCACAACACAAAAAACCCGGAAAAAAACCCAACAACAAACCAAGGCAAAAAACCCAAACCAAAATAAAACTGGGGAAAAAAAAAATCGGAAAAAAAAACCCCAAACCACCATACAACTATTAATCAGAATGTAATTAATTTGACGACTTTCAGTCAAAACATAATTATTTCAATTAGGGATCTAAAAATACTTTGGAAGGGGGAAAGTGAAAACACACTTTTGCGTGGGTGCAAAGCAAAAGCGTCTTCTCCTGCAGTGTTATTAACCTTTCGAAGAAAATTTAACATAAATGATGGGGTGCGACAGTAAAATGACAGCTATAGATAATTGTAATGAAGGAAGAGTCTAATTTAAAAAACCCGAACACATTAATGAGCTAAAAGTAAGGAAATAATGCTGTAATTCTTCCTCTTACAATTAAAAGAAGTCGGTGGTCACTTCTTGACTATCTGTGAAGTGACAGTTTTATATATTTGGAATTTTTGGAGCTTCAAAAACGGGGGGCGGGGGAGGGGCGGGAGGCGCGGAGGAAGAAAAAAGGAATTAAGAACATTGCCTGTGTCGCTATGTCCACATACACAATGGTAGAAGTCAAAACATGCAAATAAAATGCAAAGACATAAAATCCCTGCTTTAGGAAAGCAAAGTGCAGAAAATGTGTTTCTGATTTGTCTCTTTTCACATTTATGTGTTACCTTTTGTTCCAAGAACAAATTATTCCAGGACCAATA
Organism: Apus apus; assembly: GCF_020740795.1. Taxonomy (NCBI): domain Eukaryota; kingdom Metazoa; phylum Chordata; class Aves; order Apodiformes; family Apodidae; genus Apus; species Apus apus. Next base: position 73,654,961 of record NC_067312.1, on the reverse strand, counting down.
GACATAAACCGGAGTCTGGCTTGATTTTAGACGTTTTAAAAGAAGATTACCCTGACTAATTTTATTTTAGAGAATTCTACTCTCAACGTGCATCATTAGCTATTGTATTAAGAATCCCCACAGGCTGCAGCTCCAGGCTGTATCCTTGTATGGTTACATTGCAAACGGGTAACACTATTTTATTCCCCATCATTCACCACTTCTGACAGAAGTGTGCCAAAAGCCCAAATACCAGGATATATGGCAAACAAATAATAATTTTTTTTAAATAAAATCTTTCCGGTGGTGTGTCTCATTCCCTAAGTTTTCTCTGCAGAAACTTTGGTCCCAGCAACTTTTTGCAGGACAAGCGATGGAAAGGAGAGAGAGGAAGGGCCAAGTAACAGAAGGGGAAATAAATTCCCTTCCTCCCCCTCCTCATCATCTCTGCCCAGAAACGACTTAAAGGAGCCAGTTGAGCTACAGCTCACAAAGACGGGAGAGAAACCCAGGTGTTGCCCATGGAGGAACAGGAGCACTAGGAGGAAATATATTAAAACTATGAGGAAAACAAACAAACAAACAAAACAAACAAAAAAACCCCACAACAACCCAAATCAATCAAGTGTAGGTTTAATGTCGGGGTCACCGGCCCCTCTGGAGGAGTGAACGCAATACTGAGGTGCTGTGGGGGTAAGGGTGTCGGGTTGGGAGAGGGGGGCTGTGGATGCCAGGTGTGCGTGTTTGTGTGCTCTCCACCCCCCCCCTCCCCAGGTCGCCTCTCTCCCCGCACCCTCCGGGACAGGGGATGCGGGGGTTGGGAGAGCGGGGTGGGGGTCGCGGGGACTCTGCAGCTGTCCCTCTCGCACTTGAATAAAGGAGAACTTTTCCTTCTGGAGGGGGCGAGATCCGTGAATACCTCACCCAATAAGAGATGGGGCATATTGAAAACTATATTAAATTACCCTGATTAACAATTTAACCACGAACAGGGGAGCGTTGGGAGATCTCTATAGGCAGGGCTGGGGGCTATTCATGCCAGCAGCTAAGAGGTCGAAAGGTTTCTGAAGTTCACAGGCTCGGAGCCTTTGTTATGCTAACAGACAATCTCAAATCAGCTGCCTGCTGGAGTGTGAAATATAAATGATTCCTTGAGAACTTCCAATAAGTTGTCAGTCTTGTTTTCCAAATACCAGGACAGGCTGCTAATTTCTAGCCGGGCCCTTTTTCTTGCGGCATCGCGATCGCCTAAATGAGCGCCTCATAGCACAAACGCGTCCTGGTTTTGGTTATTTGGGTTTTTTTGGCTAAGAAACGAAAACTGGGGATATCTTCGAACTTGACTTTCCCCGTGCGGGAGGTGTTTGGGGTAGGTGGGAAAGATGCTTCCAAATACACCAACCCAGCACCCGGGGCGGGGGAGAGATCCACGAGGTGTGATCTCCTGGGAGCTGCCGAGAGCCAAAAATTCAGCCTTTCCCCCACCACCACCACACCCGACGACCCCCTTTGCTCTGAACAAAACCCAGAGCAAGATTTACGTCTCCAAATCTACCTGCCCCCCCCCCCCCAGTTTAGGTTAAGGAGCAAAGAGAGTGCGGCCGCCCCCCCTCCAGCCTCCGTCTGGGGTGGGAGAGGAGGTACCTGGGGGTCTTTGCGCCGAGGGCAAGGTGGGGAGGAGCCTGCGACCAGGCGGTCAGCGAGGTCTAGAGGGTCGGGGGGGGGGGCATGTGGTGGGTTAGGGAGGGTATCTTAGGTCTGGGCATCAAGAGAAATATTCATACACCTCTACAGGACATCGGCGCTAATGCCACTAAGAGGAGACGAATGAGTTAATTATCTTTATACAGGAGGAAACCAATCTGTTAAGAGGATGTGAGCTGCTCCTAGCCGGGGACAAGAAGAAAGCCTCCCCTCTGAGGCCCCCCGAGGGGCGGCGAGGAGGGTGCGCAAGGTGCTTGCGGAGGCGGCTCCGAGGGGCGCGCAGCTGCGCGCAGCCCCGCGCTGCTGGGGCGAGAGGAGACCTCTCCCCACCCGGAGCAGAGTGATGGTAATCATCATGAAAACGACACGTCTATAGTGTGTTTGCAATGGAAATAAAACACGTGCTCCCTCCACCACGGCACCCACCCCTCTAGCCAAGGCAGGCACACATGCAACACGCGAGGGTTTTTTGGGGTGGTGAAGTTTGGTTAAAGGAGGAGCTGCGCGTGCCACAGGCAGGTTCAGGCTTCTCCGATGAAGGCAGAGGGGGAAAATGAGGCCGTTTGCTGATTTCTACACTGATACGGGGGCGGCAGGCAGCGCGGAAGGGAAGAAGGAAGAGGTGTTAATTGTTGCCCTCCTAATCAGCATTGATTTTTCCCTTCTGGAAACGGATCTCATCAGTTGTAATCTATAAAGCTTTTAGGAAAATTACACGGAAACAGGAGAAACAGAAGTCTGGCTTGTGTTGTGTTGCAAGAGAAGAGGGCTCTGAAAAACAAAACAAAAACAAAAACCACTTTTATTTTCCTTCCCCCTTTCCTGGTGCGCGCGCGTGCGAGCTGATACATATATGGGGGGTTATTGCTCTGAAAAGCCAGTCACGAATAATCCGTGTCCTCGGAGTTATTAATAAAGCTTAGCGCTTCCAACGTGCTTTGCATTTGCAAAGAGCTGACGAAACACACACTAATTAGTGTTGCTGGTTTGGTTTTTTTTAAGTTTTCAGTTTCTCCCGCAAGTTTTCAAAGAAACGTAAGCCCGCTACGTTCAATCCACTACTGAAAGTTTGTTAGTAAATTGCCTATAGTGGCATAACCATTAAAGTCTATAAACACCTAACCCTGAACGGAGCAGTCTGCATGTTAATGACGGTGTTGCTGACGGCATTTACTTCATTGACAAATAGCTTCACATCCTTATTCTCAGGTTTTTAGTGGCAGAGTTCTGAACTTCGAAATTCAGCTTTCCTTCTTTAAAAACAAACAAACAAAACTATAACCAGGTAGAAGCTGTACAGCGCTCTTTGTTACAGTTACTAAGTAAACAGATATTTTTTTTAAGGAAACTTTTATTTTTGAGCCGGTATCTTTGAACTATATAACACTTTAAGTAGAGAGCATTAAATACTGCTTTTGTTGAAATACGATCGACACAGTGAAACTGAAACAAAGTTAAGAGGGACCAAAGTCCCTTAAGTTTTGCAGAGGTAACGATTACAACAATATATAGGTATTTCCATAAGGATCAGCTATTTAAGCCGAGGCGAAGTTTATTTGGGAGAGGGGACATCCTGGAAATTTCCTGTTTTATAATTCCTGATTCGCACACCTGCAAGCTAGTTTGTAGATAAATTAATCTCGTTCACAATAATAAGATTTTGCTTAGTTATTTGCTTTTGCTACTTGCATATCCACCAAGAACCATACAATACAAAAATTATGCGTCGTTCATATATATGAATAAATACAAAGGCTGACATAGTTTCCTTGTAACCAGAAGACAGCGACTGCCTAAAGGAGGATGCAACTTTTCCATAAGATACAGAAAGTTGAAAATATCTTACGCATACCAAGCGCTGTCTTCTAGGCTAATTAGGGTGAAAGGCAATAAGACACCAAAAGGAATGACTGGATGGAAAACAACCAAGGAGAAAAAGTGCAATGTGACACCCACAAGATGGCTGCCTTTTCATTCGTTCCCTATAAGCCCAATTTCTGTAGGAAAATTAACGGAAAATGTTACTCAGCAAATCAGCCAGAGGATCTACAGTCGCGTTCTCCTGAAGCATGTGCGAGCAGCAATGAAATGTATTTAAACCGGTTAGCTTATACAAAGAGAGCAGAACGTTTATATAAGTTTGTCTGGAGCAACGCCTACTGCACTTTAGTCATCATACAAATACGGAGAAGTTTGGGGGAGTGGGAAGGACGGCAAGGTACGTGAAACAAAAGAGATCGCTTCAATATGACATACAGTAGACATGTGCAACATCTCAATTGCTTTAGCAGGTGAGAAAACACAGCGCGAAACATTTATCTGAATACTTGAAACATCTGTAGGCTTTCTTTAAGAAGGCTCCTCAAATTCGGAAAAAAACAAAACACACACCCCCCCCAAATAACCAACCAACCACAAAAAAAAAAAAAACAAACAACAAACAAAACAAAACAACCCCAAAAAACTAACCCACTTTTGTATGACTGTATTAACGTCGGTCCTCTTGCCCGAAATCGACAATTTTTTTTAATCATGGCAATACAACAAAGAGAACGCTCATGGTTGGATCAGAAGCTGAAATAATAATAATAATGATAATAATGATAATAATGATAATAATGATACATTATATTATGAAACATTAGATCAAATACAGCCCGTTTAGACAAAAATAAGGCTTCACATAAATGCTAAATATTTTGGATTTTAGTCTATTCAGAAAAAAAAATTGTTAGGTTACAAGGTTACTTTGTGGGCTGAAACTACAGACGAAGAACAAAGCAAATGGTTCGGTTTCAATAGGAAATATAATAAAAACCCCTTTATCTAAAAGCCATCAGGGACAAGCACTCATTACAAGTTAACAAGCAGGAACTGATAAGATAACATTTATATGAGGTCAGAAGTTAAATGCCAGTCAAAGGCTTTTAACCTCTTGGGTCATAAACAGGAATAGTTAAAACACGTAGATAGTTATTTATCGGATTTTAAAGTTATCTGGTCATTATGAGTTAATAAAGCGATAATTAAACTAATTCGAATTTATAGAAGAGAAACTTCGTCGTCGTTAAGATGAAAAACAAAGTTTCTAGCCTATAATTCTTCATTGTTTTATTTTTTTAAATTGTCCTTACTGTCTCTAGTGAATCTGTAAGACCAAAGCGGACAGGTGACCAAAACGATAAACACTGTTTTAAAACAGGCGCAGACTCAATTAATACGTGGATTGATCTGTGCAAACCAAGGCTTGTCTGAGGCTTCAATGGGCTAAATATTTACAGTCAATATACATAAAAGAACAATAACCACCCTTCCTATTGTGGTGTTAATGCCACTGGAGTTTTGTTTTGTTGCTTTCCTTCGAGTCCACTAAACCAAAAAGAAATCCTGTTCCACAATAAAAAGTTAAGGGATTTCCCTTCATGAATCCAGCATCTGGTAATAAAAAAAAATATCAAATTTTAACACTGCAAGTATTGCAGGCGGATTTAGGAGAGCATTAATTACACTTCTAACCTAGCCGAGAACTGTAAATTATTTCCTTTTGCAAATTGAATCTTCAGATCCTGTAACTTGCCTACATTTATGTCCAAATGTGCATTTTGAAGGTAATGCTAAAAAAATGCCAAATAAAATACAGTTTCTGTCATCTAAGAGAGACACAGGGATTGATGAAAGGCCTTTCTAGGCCCGCTGTTTCTTTAAACAGAGTTCAAAATACACTAGGCGAACACTGTGGATTTAAAACGCTTTAAAATATCTATCAGAAGCATTTTATCACCATATTCAAATGACACCTGGAGTGCACTCACCTTTATTGACAATCTCTGTTCTGAAAGTCCATTTGCTTCACGAAAGCCCCCCAAGCAGAACAGCAAGGACTAATCGTTTTCATTCAGTTAATGTTTAGTAAAAAACCAAGCAACCTTAATCAGCATGCTGATTGCATCGTCAACGAACAAATAATTTACTACTCTGAGCATTGCATTCCATTAAAAGCTCATTAAATTTTCTGTTCTCCAATAGGAGCTTTAGTTTTTGAACTGCATGGGTTTGCTTCGATTTTTTTTATTTATTTTTTTTTTTCCTAAAGCATAAGCGAGAATTTCAATACCTAGATACAAGAAAGCCACGAGAAAACAGACCACAGATTATTATTCCTGTTCTAAATCCGAGATCCTTGGTTTTCGGGAGGGTGCAGAGGGGAACTATTTTCCTCAAGCAATTTAACTTTGGTGAAACACGCTTACTCTCTTCCACAGAGAGCAATGGTGAGTGATTTCGGTGTGAGTGTGCTTTGAACAATTGCGGGGAGAGGGGAGTTTTAATACGGAAACATTTTGTACTGGAAGTTGGAAGCGATCGCTTAACCAACAAGGAAAGGAAAAAAAGATTAAAGATATCAAGAGCCTTCAATTCTGTTCGTTTAAAGAGTGAACAAAAGTAGAAAAAAAACCAACCCCAACACCCTTTTGGTTACAGAATAGAAAACTTCTTGCCTGTCCTAAATATCTGGGACTGTAGTTGGGATGCCTTGGGGGATTCAGGAAGGGGAATAAAAAGCTCATCTTCCTCAGCCTTGCATACTAAGCTGCACATAATCGTTATATTTAATAAGTAAAATGCAAAAAAATGTCAGCCCCCAAATTAACATGCATCTTTGGGTTGCTAATTGTGCAAATTTGGGTCATTTTGCATGAGTGAGTCTAATGTAGGGCTGAAATTGCCGTGTAGCGCAGTGGATTCCTGATTCCCTGTGCTAATCCTGAACTCGGTGATTGTGTCAGGTGCAGTTCTGTATGCTCCAGCAGCTGGTTCATCCTCATCAATGCAAATAAGGCAACTCCTACAATCAAAGCCTCGTGAGTCTGAAGCCTGATTGCTGAGGGCAGGCTGAAGCGCTGCACAGGCTCGCTTTCAAATCACGCTAACTGGCAAGACAACTGTAACGCCTCTCCGCTTCAAAGCCCGGCCTTTTGCCAGACAAAACAAACCAACAGCAAAAACTAAACAAAACAAGAAACTAAGGAGACATGCGTCAGTTTGGGGGTGTACAAATGTAGTCAGGTCTTCCGTGGGAAGTGGGGGAGATTAAAAAAACAACGGAGGCGGGTTTGGGGCGTCCCTTACCCACCCACTCATCTTTTCCTACCGGCTTTCGGGAAAACCCTAAAGAGACCCGCTCCTGAAATGTTCCCTCCTAGCCCCCAGACTTCGGGTGTTGTCCTGGCTGCTTTTCCAGAAATCCTACAGCGTGAGAAAAATGTTGCTTGAAAACGATTTCGGGCTTGATAAAGACTGTAGAAACCCGAAGGCCCCCCCAGTGGATCCAAATCAACGTGTATAATACGTGCATGTGCTATAAATATGATACGTACAATAATACAAACACAAACCAAGGAAAAAATAGGGTTTTTGGCAGCGCGAGGTTAGAAAGCCTCGTGGAGAGGGGAAAGCTAAGACCTGCCGCCCTAGCAGCACCGCCCAGGGCTGAAAATCAGGCGCAGGGGACGTTTGGTAATGGAAAGTCTCCCCAGGCAGCGGGAGCCCCCCCGCATCCCTGCCTCCTGCCCGCAGACTGGCATCAGGCGGAGATGTGTGGATGTCGGGATGCGGGGACGCAAGACACTCTGGGAAGCTGCGGGGATGCGGGAATGCAGGCGCCCGAGACAGGGCTCCGAGCCGACCCCCGGACGGGGAACAGAGGGAAACCAAACACCCCCTGCAAAGTTCGCGGAAGGAAAGATTCAATGTCCTTTTCACCTTCCCGCCACATCTCGCCCCCGTTCACAGGGCTTCAGGGGGTAGGGGGCAGCGCCAAAAGGTGCGACGAGTAAACCCGAGCCCCAAGTCCGGGATTTCCACCCCGCTGTGTCCGCGCCTCTCCCCCCTCACTTCCCCTAACAGGATTAACAGACATTTTCCTAAAAACAAATCAGAATTCGTCAAATCGTGTGTGACAGTCGATTTGCTCACAATACCCAGTTTCTCCAGGTGCGGGGACAGCACCTTCCTCAGACAGGTTTAATCCTGGCTGACACAGGGCATCCTTCCGGCCAAGCACCTACACCCTCCGGAATTCTTCACATCTCCTCCAAGCACCCCCGAGCGGGGGATCCCGGAGTCTCGGAGACCCTGGCATACTGATGATGAAGTCCGTGCGCAGTACCATTGCCGTGAAAAGATCCCTAGTGTTTTTTTGTGATCTGCTCTCTGCTGTTCCAAGTTCAATGATCCCTTTCGGGCACCCCCAGCCGAGCCGGTGAGGGAGTGGTCCCTGGGGCAGCACCATGACCATCCCCTTCCCAAGACCCTCCGACGCTTCCCTCTGCACTACCTGCGGGAGGACAGCAAGCTCTGCCCGAGCAGAACAGGATGCAGTTCTACAAATTAATACACCTGGAGTCTGGCTTTCAGGACGCGGCCACTCAAAATGTGACGAGGCAGCTGCCCCCCCTGGCCCTGGGCTAGCGGCAGGGCTGCTCTGCTCGCCAAGGGCCCTGTGGGACCCCGGGGGCGTCAGGGGGTGATGTGCTGCTTCCTCCAGGTGCTGCAGCTACATCTCCATCCTCTTGCACGGGTCTTCAACAGAAAAGCCCTGTGCTACCCCCAAATTCCCTTGACCTTAGGGGTTCTGAGGTTTTATGGTTTTATGTGTGGCCTTCCTTCCTTCCTTCCTTCCTTCCTTCCTTCCTTCCTTCCTTCCTTCCTTCCTTCCTTCCTTCCTTCCTTCCTTCCTTCCTTCCTTCCTTCCTTCCTTCCTTCCTTCCTTCCTTCCTTCCTTCCTTCCTTCCTTCCTTCCTTCCTTCCTTCCTTCCTTCCTTCCTTCCTTCCTTCCTTCCTTCCTTCCTTCCTTCCTCCTTCTCTCTCTCTCTCTCTTTCTCTCTTTTCTCCCCAGTGACATTAGTCAACATTAGTTCTTAAGCTAAATCTAAGGATCAGCTGCCACAGACAGAAATTGTACTGAAATCAGTTTTCCTTTGTAGGTCAAGTGCAGCAGGATATATAGCAGGGTATACATAAAAAAAACCACTTCAGTAAGACACAGGCTACAAGACAACAGGGAAAAGACAGAATGACCAGGGTTAGCAATCAGGTGAGGAACCTCCTGGCAAATCTGGGGAGGTAGGTGTGCAGGAGGGGATGTAAAGCTTGATGCCCATGCACATCACTGCATCTTTCACCTCACCAGAAAAAAATCAGCCCTGTACAAGGCAAGAAAGAAAAAACAAATGCCAGAACATAAGGTCACTCCAGGCACGTGCTGGAATCTTCAGCTTTTATAAATTTCATCTTTATTCTGGGTATCAACCTTAGTCTGAAAGCAAAGTAATCACCCTTACACATAAACACAATTACCACACCACTCCAGGACAGGTTCTCTAGTGTCTTTAATTTTTCTTATTTATACACTCAAAATGCCTTAGCAGAAGTTAAAAAACCAGAAAACACATTATTTTTAAAATGCCAGCTCTGCCCATTAAGGCATCACCCAATATTCTCTGCTGGTAAACACAGAGGAACTATTCTTCCTATGAAGGAGCAGTGTGTCAAATCAGAGCTAACAAATAAATTTAGTTTTCCATTTTTTGCTGATTTTGTGCTCTTTCATTGCATGGCACCTAGCTAGTATGTAATGGAACATGGAAGGGTGGAGCTAGTTGTAACATATTCACTCAAGTAAGTACTTGGGTGTAATAAATTTGTTTTAAAATATTCATATTATATAAATGTTAGTTGAAGTTGACAGTAAACATTGAATAGACGTATCAAAAGGGCAGCATGTAATTTTCGTTTTTCCTATGTTGTCTAACATTTAGACAGCTGTTTGTTCTGTTTGTAACCATAACCATTTTCTTATGGAAAATAAATTTTTAAAAAATTATACCAGAACAGTATTGAGTGTGACAGATGGAGTTTAAAGATCATGCTGCCCACAAGAAATTCTGATCAATTTCCCAGGACTACTGTTTGATTTTTATCAATAATTAGTGCTTAGTTATCGAGTCTCTTTTTTTCCAGGACATCAAAATGAAAGACACATGGAAGAGTGAGGTCTAAATCTATTATAATTTTTTTAGCACAAAGGAAGCGTCAGGAAATTGCCATTACTAAAAAAAACCCAACACAAAAAACCCCAACAAGTCCACCTCCATCAGTGTTTTTTCTAAGTGATGCATGACAAGTAAGTGTTTCATGATATGGCAAAAGTCTAAACCATTCCCAAGACAGAGACAGGGAGAAGAACACAGGACTAAAAGTGGTGTGAGAGAATGTCTCAGCTTAATGTTCCTCATTGTGTCTAAAGGCAAAATGCTCCCATTCCATTCTGGCTTTTACAATATGGTTTATAAGTATGGCATTACTAACCAAGAAAGCCAATACTGTTTTACTATCTTTTTAAGCTAAAAACAAAAACAAAACCAACAAAAAACAAACCTACAAAAACCAAAAACAACCCCAAAAAAACTCCTATGCTGAAAAGGTTTTAGCATAAATGTGTCTGCAACAGTTATGCTCCTAAAAATACATACAGGAGTCTGAAATGGAGGACGGGTCTACTGGAGTAAAACACTGCTTGTGTGATGTGAACAGAGATTTGAAGAGGGAAGACATAGTGGGGTCTTACATCCTCCTAATTTAATATTGACATAAGTCTGTCTGCTACTTGTGGGTTGCTGAGGGTGCAGTTCACATTCTTGTAACCTCTAACAATCCTTCAGAATTTGTATGGGTAGATTGTGTCATGCAAATTTACTCACAACTATGTTTGTCTGCTTTCATGACCAAAAAACTTTTTGCTTGTCTTTTTGGGTTGCTCCCACTTGTATATAACTGATACTACTATTTCAAAAGCACTACTGAACTAATATCCCATCATTAATGTTTCCTTGTTCAGCAAACTGGCAAAGTTCAAACATTTTTGCAGGGGATTAAAGGTTGTTGGTTTTTATTATTATTTTTTCTTTTCCACTAAAAAAAATGCTGTGAAATATTTACAAAACATCCACAACGGGGGAAAAAAGCCTCAAATGGTTGCAGTGAATAGAGAAGCATTTTGAAAGCCAAGGGCCTATTAAAGCATTGTCTTAGCTCTTCTTTTGCCCCTCATAGTCAGCAAAGTCTTTCTGCAGAAAAAAAGCCTATCAGAATTCTTCCCTGTTAAGCTGCCATAGGTAGTTTTGGTTAGAGAATTGGTATTAACCTATTGTTTTCCAACAGTCTTTCACCAACAGAGCATGTAGATGCACCTAAGTGCCAGGAAATTGAGAGACATGAAGTGAAAATTATTCTTCTTGGGACGTTTTCGCCACCAGCAGTTTCACGATTTTCAAGTCACAAGTTTAATTTATTTCTCTTTTGACACAGATGGTCATAGTCTTTGGGCCATAGGTGAGGAATCACACTTTATTTTGCAAGTGCCCTCATGGCACAGGCATGCTGGAGTTATCTCCCCCAGCCTAAAGGTCCACTCCTGTACTTTGCAAAATGGAGAGCTAACATTAACTCTGCCTCTGTAGCACCTCATGTTACTGAAGGATGGCAGAGTTCTCCAAATTTTTACCACATTTTTATCACATTTAGTGGAATCACAGTGAGGCACACGAGGGCACAGTTGAAAGCACTCAACAGATGTGTTGTTCTGTTCCACTTTTAATTTGAGACTTATATCTTGACAACATTTATTTTAGACATTTTTGACCCAGATTCATCATTACTGCGGTTGTGCTGAAATAAATGAATTTACATTGGGGGTTAATTTGGCCTATTATGCTAATTAGTACCTATTTCTTCATAATCAGGCTGTATCAAGATGTTTTCAAGAAGTTCTTTATTTTAAAGGGAGTAAAGAACTCCTCCTATAAATAACATTCTGATAGGGAGAGAGAGAGGAAAGGAGAGAGGAAAAAATACAGATATAAGTAAGTATAGGCAACATAACTCCCCCAAGCTTTTATTCTGTGATCACAGAGCATTATTTCCAGCTAATGCTGCTGAAGCAATGCAAGACTTTACTGTTGGGTATAAACAACACATAATGAGCATCTATGGGACACTGGGTAGCTCCCATTAGTGAGAGTACATCTTCATGACTCACATCTTGGTTTACCACTTTGTTTTATAAACTCATCCTCCTTAGACAGCAGCAGTGCTCTCAGCTACCACGACAGCTAACTTCTTTAGTGCCCAGTGTCTGGTGGGTTTGGGGCTGCTGGCCTTTTGGAGAGGTTTCTGAAGAGGGAACCATACATGTGATTTGCTTGGGTGTTGTCAGAAAGGTAGCCAGAGCCAACAAATAAAAACAAAGGGCTGCTTGGTTTTCTGTGCATGCAGCCCTTGCCACTCTGTCCACAGCTGACTGCACAGTTTCCTTCCCAGAGAGCACAGGAAAGCAGAAAATTCATCACCGACCTTGATCTCCTCACCTAGCAGAGACCAGGACAAGGGAAAACTTGTCTCCTTGACCCTCATGTCCCCTTTGACAACATGGGACTAGAACAAGACAGAGTCATTGCCTGATTGCCATCCACTAACAGCCATTCATCCTGGGGCCCCTCTCACAGCTTTGAGCTCTACAAATCATCACTGGAGTGAGGAAGGCAGAGGCATGTGCTCAGAGTACCAGCAGGGACTGGAGGGCTTGAGTCCTGAGCTTACAAACACTGATTGCTTAGCCTGATTCACAGAAGTAAAGGATGAGAATACTCTTGGAGTGTCAAGGTTTCGTTTATTGAAGGCTCATAGTAATACCTGCAAGTGTGTTTGGAACACATTTCTGATGTCCAAGTAACTGAGACACAGTGATGGCACTTTCACTGAGTGTTTGAAGAACACCCCTGTCAGGTTGTTAATGTGCTCCCAACTCTCCAAACCCACCTGAGTTACCCTGTCCATCACACTGCTTCCCTGTGAAGCAGAGGATTGGTTTTAAAATTCTCACTCTGACCTGCAAGACCCCCAGCGATCCAGTTCCTCCAAATGGGCACAAGCTCTTTTCCTTACTTGCACTGCAGATTTGAGCATGCTGCTCATCATCTGCTGCTAGTTCTAATACCAAAATACCAAAGAACGTCACATTTTTTTGGCATTGCACACCTGGAACACTTTGCCAGTTTGCAGTCTGCTCACCCATGGTAAGATTTTTTACACAAGTGTTACTCTGGGCAACTGTAGCATGGACAGACCCATAGCTAATATAATCACATTCTGATTGCTGCTGCTATGCTTTCATTTTTCAAACACTTCAGTGTGTATTAAAACAATCAGATGAAACCTTAAGGTACAATGCTAAGAGGAAAACATCAAAACCACTTGGTGCTTTTTAAAAGGAAATACTGTCAGAGACATTTATTTTTAAATTCTTTCAATATGTAGTGGTTAAGACAAGTCACAACAGGCCTTTCTAGCTCTACTGCACTGCTTAGCAAGAAGGCACTTGCAGCTCAGTAACTTGATTTTTTCAGGAAATAAATGAAACCCATGCTAACTATCAGACAGTAAGTTTCAAGCTACCTTAGTCGAAAAGAACAGTAAACATTTCAGAAGTGACACATAGTAGATAAAATGAAGAGCACCTTATTTTAAGTGGCAAATCTGAAGCCTACAGTTTGATCACTATTCTGTTGTGTTCTCATTTGGAGGATTGTGTGTTTTAGTCATAAATGTAAGTTTTATATATAAACAAATACATATTTGAATTACATACATGTGTGCTTATGTGTGGCATGGCCAGGGGAAATAATATATAAAAAAACCCCAATATATAAAACCCATTATATATAAAAAATTACATACTTTCATAGATAGTTAAAATAATTTGCTTGTAATTTCAAAATACGATAGAGAGGTTGGGAGTGGGGTTTAATATCTAGAAACCTCAGGCCCAACATAGGTGCTGTGAGGCTACTTACTACACACATGCAAATGAGCCCACAGCCTTTGTAGCCATAATGTTCTGTCTTTTGGGTGGTAAAGCAGGTGAAATGAACACACCCTGGTGGCACAAATACAAGTGTTCTATTTTTCGGTCTGGTTGCCAGTGGAAATAAGGCATATATGGTCCTGCAGTGTGGCTGTATGTGAATTCTTCTGCATGTGTGAATCTGCCTGCTTGTGGGCTGGTGTTCTTCATTCCATTTGGAACCCACTGGCCTGTGTCAAACACATTTGTAAAGTAAAATACTCAATTACAATTACACTGCTTTTGTGCAGGATAGAGACATCATAAATGCCCCGAACACTTGAACTAGAAACTTGAATTTCTCATCAATCATGAGATAGAAATCCACAAGAAACTGATCTCCATTAACCCCAATATTCACAGCACTAGTTTAAATAAGCTGAGGAGCCACCTACCTAAGTCAAAAGAACCACCAAGTTAAGCCCCTCCCATTCTGTATAATAAAAGCCCTGTGTTTTTACTATAAAATGCTGGGAAATATTTTTATTTTGCTCAGAAGACTCAGAATTATTCATGTAAATGTACATCTTCCATTCTGACACACTGTCTTTCAAAAAGGAAACTAATGAGCCCTCTCTGGAACAGATTTTGATGATTCTGCCCCCATTTTTCCTCAGCATCCTCTCATGTGTCAATTTAAGCTTTAAGTGAGCCTCCTGATAGTCTGAACTTTACAGGAATGTAAAGAATCTCCAAAATTGGAAATTCAAGAAGAAACAGAACACAGTGCAAGCACATGTGTTCTTGTTGTGCCCTTCAAAAATAAACTTTGTACTGACCTGGGATGGTAAATTTCCACACAGTTACAGGGGTCTCTTCACTTAAAGAGAAACATGGTGACTTTAGGGCAGTTCCAGCTTTACCTCAGATTCTTGTTGACAAAGTATTAGTAAATTCCCATTCCCTTACCTGCTGCTAAAATGAAATGCCAAATTCATGAGGGATCCCCCTGCGACAGTCAAGATATGGGAGATGAAAAAAACCCTTTAGTGCATCCAGGGTCCTGACAGGACCAGGAAAAATGGGGGAAAATTGGCAAGTGCTCCAAATTGTTCTCAAGTTTCAGTGGGTGAGTAGGGGGCAGATGGTTTAGCATCTGATTCAGATCTCTGAATGACTATCTGGGACAGTTAAACCTGTACAATAATTAGCCAGAGAGACCTAGGGGGCATTTAGGTCACCCAAATGTAAACTGTGAGATTTAAGAATATACTGGAAGTTATAAACCTTGGTGTTACATCAGCTTTCAGAAGACTTACAGCTGGCTCTGCCTCATTAGGTGGAACAAATTCTTCAGAGCAAGCAAATACGCCCTTTAATTTTCTTCACAGATTGAAAGAAAGGCAGAACTTACACTAATCCAGGAAAACAGACAGGAACATTCAGTTCTTCAAGCAGCACTTGTTCACCCTTTGTGGAATAAGAACAGTGGAGCTGGAAGAAGTTCCTAAAGTATGGCTTTTTGCCATGTGGGAAGCTGTGAGATAAAAAGCATCCTCAGAAACATGTAGAACATTTTATCACCTTCCAATTGTGAAGATCAGATGGAAGTCATTGAAACAATTCCACTCCTGACAGC
This sequence comes from Apus apus, assembly GCF_020740795.1. Lineage (NCBI taxonomy): Eukaryota > Metazoa > Chordata > Aves > Apodiformes > Apodidae > Apus > Apus apus. The sequence goes on along the minus strand of NC_067312.1, from coordinate 73,639,737 downwards.
AAAGTACTGTCCCCCCAGAGAACCTTTTCCTACAGGTGGAGAATTTTCCCCGAACCCCTAATTACATCACCTCAAACCTGTCAATCTTATGTCTGCTTAGACCTAAGTAGTGCCTAAGTCATTCTAGCTGACATATAACATGTTGTGTATTACCCATTTTTCTTGTTATTTTATTTTACTTTATTATTTTATTTTAATAATTTCATTTTTTCATGGAGGTTAAAGAATGCTTGGTGTGGGGGAGAAAACTAAATTGGAGGAAAAGGGTGTGGCTGTAAACTCATGCTTGTCAAAGAGTTCAAGCCAACCAATGCACAATTCTTATTTCAGGTAATGAAACAGCTCTGCCTACTATTAATTTCAACAGCTCATTTTTCGTAAAATACCACCAAATTCTTACTGGTGATGAAATCTCATTCCAACAGTTGTGAATTTCCTCTGAACTACACACTTTTAAGACCTTTGCATTCAGAAGTGTTAAATCTGTCTCAAGTCAGTTGCTCTCCAACTTACTTCTGATCTCTTACTCTTCCTAACCTATCAGCAAGATTAATGCTTTTCAGCTGCAGCTTTGCTTAAGAGCTAATTTCCTTTAGTGTTCTCTTACGGTGTAAACAGAATGTCTTTGGAACTTGCTGGTTTGTAAACTGTCAGTGCTCTTTTCTACCATGCCACATTTGCCACAAACATCACCAAACTAGCACTAATTGGGAAGTTTGTCTTGTTGTCTACAGTGAAACGGTTGGAATGGGTAAAACCCATCTTGTTTTTGTTCCTGGTACTATAATCTCTGGTATCTGAGAGGATTTCCTTTCAAGCCCTGCTGGCTCTATTGTTTTAGGATTGTGATGTCAAGTGGGTTTTGTCGGATTTGCCTTTCAGCTACCACCTGTTTCCAAGGAACAATTAAAAATGTCAGAGCTGGTTAAGTCCCTGTGACAGTTGCCACTCAATTATCCCCTCCTAGGTATCTGTGTGTGCGGAGCCAGACTTAGATTCACCGTGAATCCCCCATCTTGGGACCCTCTGAGAGGCAGAAGTTTGTCAGAACAGCCACAGACGTAGGTTAACTATTGCCTGCAAAAACACTGCTTGTCCCTTCGAGCAGCACGGCTGCTCCTCAGTTCTCCAGTTCGCGCACCACAGACAGCAGCTCGGTTTCAAGCAGCAGCTCCACTTAAAGCAGCAGGATTCACATGAAAGCTTTTTTGTCACGTTGGTCGGAGATGCACCAAACGGCTCCTCGGGGGCGGGCAGGGCCGGCGCGTCCTCTGGTGACAGGAACAGGGCGGCAAAGCAACCGGGGACCAAGGGGTGAGCATCCTCTGCCCGCAGCGCGGCGGGAGGCCGAACGCAGGGCTCCTGGCCCAGCCGGTTGCTGCTCGCAGCCGCCTGCCGGTGCCTCCGGGCGGAGCGGCCCGTCGGGAAGGCCCCGCTCCCCTCGGGAGCCGCCGGGACCCGCCGCTCTGCCCTCACGACGGGAAGGCGGGCGGCCCCACTTCCGGCTTCACCAGCCCGCTCTGCGCATGCGCCCCAGCCCCGCTAGGCCCGAAGCGGGGGGGGGGGGAGGAGGCGAAGGGGAGAGACCGACACGTGGCGCATGCGCAGATGCGGCGCCGTACTTCACCCCCCCGCCCTTCCCTGCCTGCCTCTCCCCGTTCTCCAAGCCCTCCCCGGACCCGGTTTCTCTGCCGCCGGACACCGGCTTCGCCGCCCCGCGGGGCCGTGGAGGGAAGTCGGAGCTCCGGTTGGGGAGCCCTCCCGCGTCACGTGGCCAGGGTCGCGCCGGTGCGCTGCCCGAGGTTGGCGGCGCAGTCAGTGCCTGACTAGAATAAAGACACCGGCTGGCGGGCTGTGTCCCGGAGGTAGCCTCCCCTCTCCGTCTCTCTCTTTGCCGGCGCGGGTGGAAAAGCGGGTGCTGGGGTAGCCACCGAGACGCGCTTTCCGTTCGCCGTTCTGCCAATTCTGCGCAGGCAAGTGGTTAGACAGCGCGAAGGGGGCGGGGGGCCCTCGGTCTGGAGGGGTCCTTCGGTGACCTCCGCGGCCCAGGCGTGCGCCGGGCGGGAGCCGGCGGGAGCGGCGACGGATTTATGTGCTGGGAGCGGGGCTGGGCCGGGCGGCGGGAGCGGCGGCGGGCGGGGCCGGCTCGGGCACCATGGTGAGCGGGGCAGGGCGGAGGGACCGGGCGTGGGGGCGAGACAGGGCGGCGGGCGCCTGTGAGGGGGCCGGAGCGGGGGGGGGGGAGGAAGGGGGGACGCTGTGAGGGGGGGGGGGAGCTGCGGGGTAACGGGGGGCGGTGGGGGAGGTGGGGGAGCTGCGGGGTAACGGGGGGCTATGGGGGAGCTGCGGGGTAACGGGGGGCTGTGAGGGAGGTGGGGAAGGCCGGGGGAGGCTGCGAGGCGACCGGGGTTGGGGGGGGGTTGAGCAGGGGCTGTGGTCGCTGCCCTGCAGCTGAGGCCCTGCAGCCCCCGCCCTGCGTTGGGTGCAGGAAGAGTTCGTGGGTTTGGGGGCACCTGAGGCGGGGGAGAACGGGGGGAGGCCGTTGGTCTCTGTGGTTTGAGCTCATTAATAATATACTGCGCGGGTTGCTTCCTTCCCGTGACTTCACACCGACACATTTTTGCTTCCTGGTGTTGTTGTGTTGGTTTGTTTTGTTTTTTCCTCTTTGCTGCTTTTCCACAGAGAGGTAGAGTGAATGACGGGGCTTTATGGGCTGTGGCAGGTTCAACGTGTGTTTTTATAAATACATGAAGCTGTCCATGTCCTCTGTGGAGCCCCTGTAAATAAATAGTTTATTTAGTAGTGGTCCTGATTGAAGTTTTGCCAAACACCTTGGTTTTCATGTTACTAGTTCATCTTCCGTGCTGTGGGTTACATCGCAGTTGTAGTAGCACACAAAGACGGTGGGTTTATGAAAGATCCTGCCTCCAATTACTTTTCTCTGCAGGTGTTTTGGCACAGACACAATGTGTTGCACTTGGCTTAGCACACAGTACACGAACGTACAATATAGGCAGTAGCAGAAGAGCAAAGTTTGACTGGTGGTAATTGCTGCTAATGACGTAAGGTGGATGGCTATATGTAGCTTAAGTACTGGATACTGAGAATTTTATGAGCACCTCTTCTTTGCTCTAAAGACCTGCTGAATTCTGGTTTTAGATCTTGGTTAGCATTTAAAGTCCTGAAGTTGATTGGTTCTGCTTTTAACATACTTTACATATAGGAGGTGTATGGAGCACTGTGGGGGTATGTGAGTGCAGCTATAAAAACATATTTTCTGTGTGCCATTAATACATACATTTCTTTTCCATATGGGGTATAAATGTCAACATGTCGCTTCAACTAAGGCGACACAGTGGTTGTGCAAATGATGGAGGTCTTGCCTAGGGACTAAACTTCAGAGCTACGTTTTGCTTAAAATCTGGAAATACACACTTGCATTCAGATTTCAAAACACATATACTTTGGGAAAGTCGCAGGCAAACACAGCCTTTCCTCTCAGTGTAGGTCCTTATTTAAATAAACTGAGTGCTTGCTTCTGTTGCCTGTTGGGTTGAAAAATCAGGTCCAGTTTTCTGTGCTAGCTACTGGCAGCGAGGACAAATAATCCTTGTGCATGATTCCATGACGTAAGGAAAGAGAAAAGGTGGTAGTCTACTTTTGTGCTGTTTGGAAGCTGTATTCCCCAGTTCCAAAGCAACAGGAGAATGAAATGTTCATCAGTTTCTTTTGCATCAGGAGGCTTATAAATCAAGTCATCCCAACAATTTAGGGGCAGTGTGCTGCCAAGTTGGGGCTGCCAGGACTCATCTGTGTAGTTCCAGTGCCAGTTTTGCTCACAGCTTTAAACTCTGCACAAAAGTTGTAATGTTGTGTAAGGCTGTTTCAGACTGTGCAGCAGAGGCATGGTAGGCTTTACAGTTTTTATATCTGGAATGACTCCTGTAATGACAAAATTATTTAAAAAGCAAATGTGGAGAGTGAGAGCTTCCATAGTTCCTTCTTGTGTTAATTGGGGAAGTATGGGTAAACAAGATTTAAAAAATCTCATTTGAATAGTAACAATAGAATATAACCTTGCTTTTTCCTTCGTGATGCATCAGTTCTCTGAACTAGTTTTATATGTAGTTTAATAATTTGTTTGATATTTATTGGTGTTTTGCACAGCAGACATTCTGTATTTGCTTTTTCAGTATTAATGATAATTCTGTGATTTTATAAATGCCCTTGTTCCAGTTGTGAGATTTCTGTAGCAATAACTTGATTTGCCTGAGGATCACTAGCTCTGTAATCTTGGTGCTTAGAGAGCTTTAGTGGAAAAGGAAGCAAGACTCAGGTAAAATACAGTTGGCTGATTGGAATGTAGTTTTGTTTCAAAGGGAGTTGTGCTGCTGGGGACTGTAGTTTTGTTTCAAAGGGAGTTGTGCTGCTGGGGACTGCTTCCATTCATTTAATATGTGGGAAAGACACTGGTCACAGGAGAGGTGACCCTTGGGTGGGAATGACCTGTGAAGTAGTAGTCCAGAATTCCTTGTATGTTCTTCATCCCTCTTCCTGCTTCTTTTTGTTCTCTTCTATGTTGTAAACAGTGGTAGGTGTAGGAGAATTTGGGGGCTATGCATATAAAATAATAAATACATATGCAGATAAATACAAATTCAGGGGAAATTTGCCCATGAAAATGAAAAAACAAAAACAAAACCCAACAGAATTTTTAAGAGATCTCTTGGCTTTTTTTCATTTCCCAAAATTAGCTTTATGAATGTCTGATATTTACAAATTGTAAGGTTTGAATTGCCTCAGATTGCCCACTTGTGCAAGGTATCATTCTGACTATAGGTGTTTTATTTTCTGCTAGTGTTCTGTTTCACAGGAAGTGTTCATTTGAAGAGCTCACTTTCTTTGGCTATCCCATACCATGTTTTCTGTTGTTTAGCAAACAATTTCAAATTGCCTTTATGCTTCAGGAGTATGCTGTTTTGCTTTTGCAGGCTGCAGCTTGAGCATGGGCGTATACGTGTGGAAAAATGTTGCATATGGGAAAGTCTCATTTAATAGCAACAGCAATAATGTGTCATTGATTGAATGGCATTTCAAATAGGTTGTATTGATTTAGCTTCTAGGCGTAACCAATACTATTACATTTCTGGAATTATCACAGGAGATAAGAGTGTTATATTCTCCTAGAGATCTTTCTCATTGCTTCTAGCATAAAAGCTTTGCCATTTTTTCCTTGGAAATTCACAGCCGTGTTAGTGTGTGTGTGTGCTACCATTGAAAGAGATTAATATTCCGTGAATCAACATCTGTAGAATAACCCAGTGCATCTGTGTGAAAAATCTTGTTTTTACAAGGCCTACCACTGGAGAAAGTAAGTAGTTGGCATTTCATTTCTGAAGGTGAGGTTGTGAATTGGATTCTACTTGGTGCTTTTTCAGGCATGCAGCTGTCTTGCTGCAGCAGTCCTGGTGCATACAGCAGTTGGCTTCAGCTCAAGGCTCTTGCTCTACAATGGAGAGGAAGGTTATTGTTGGAGGGCCAGTTGTTTCAAAATCCTGTGGCTGGGTGTTTAAATTATTTGTAATACCTAGGTATGTGGAGAGAAGAAAAACCTGACCTGTTGCTACAGGTGTGGGAGAATAACCTTGAGCAAGGTCAAAATGAGGATACTGGAGTGATGTCTTGGCATAAAACTATTAACCTTGGTTATCTTCTTCTTCGTGTTCTGTAAATCAATTAATGACGAAAAGAAAAATGCCCTTTAGGCAGAAGTATATTTAAAAAAAATGTTTGTTTTGTTACTATTCTGAGATAGCTGTTGGTGTATTATAAATATGCTTAACTTGTAGATAAGAGTATTGTAACTTTATCTGTACTACTATTTGTTTTCCAAATTATCAGCAACGGTGCCTTCAGGTATGTAGAATAAAAGGTACACAGTGTGAAAACCAAAGTCTAGGTTATATTGTATCCAACTCTATAGATGCCTTTTGAACTTGTAGTTTTTGTCCCTGTGGATTTTAAGAAATCTGGCAATCTTTTATTTAATACAGCTGCTGACACTTCTTTTGTAGCCCACTCATGCACTCTCTGCTGTGTTTTATTAAAAGCTTTATTGTAAAACGTGTGCTGTGTTGCACAAGCAGAATACTTCTAACTACTGTACTTACTGAAGGTCCTGGAACTGAGCATAGTGCTCCAGACTTTTAAGACACCTCTAAGCAAAGACCTTCCTCTGTCTCAGAAACACAACCAGACTGCTGTTTATTAGACAGTGTAATCCCTGCATGGCTGTACTATTTTGGTCTTGTCTTTGACCACAAGGTTGCTTGTCAGCATCTGTTTTGCAGAGAAGCTGACTTAACTGTCCTATGTAGTCATCTTTTCTTTGGGATGAATTCCTCTTGGTGTTACACAGATAGACAGAAATGTCTCTGACCAGGGAGATGCTGACTTCTGTCCTCAGTGTCTTGAATTTCAAAGTTTCAAACTCCAAGCTGCAAGGCTGAAGCATGATAGGGAGATGGATGCATGTGGAATCAGAGAATGCCGGAGGTCTTATGGACTCAAATGTCATTTTCCACAAACTGTTCTGTGACTGCAGAGCCTTTATTTAATCTGTGCAGCAGTTCCTCATCTCTAAGAGGTGAATAATGCTTCTATTACTTTTGAGTCAAGCCTTTTAATGATTGTGTGCTCAATTACATTATCGCAGATCACACGGGTTCATGAGTTCCATGTTTTGCTCATCAGAGGCCCTCAAACCACCTTGTCCTTGTGGAATTTGCCCTTGAATATCTTGTTCCTCAAACACATATGGTATTCAGTTAAGCAGGGCTAGAGTTTTAAAGTTGTGGATATCTGTTTAAATTCTAAATGCTGTGTCCTCTAATTTAGGGTATAGCAAGTAGAAGATATAAGATTGGTGGGAACCAACACCTGATCTTCACTGATGTTCCTGAAACAAGTGATTTTGAATTTACATTGATATTATTGTTAATGGGAAAACTTTATGTGGGAGGCTTGATCTAGAGGGAGATAGAATTGGGATGAACGCTATATTTTGTGATACTGTGTGAGGGGGCAAAAAAGTGTGTGTTCCAGTGTTGTAATACGAGATAATTCAGGATGCTGTAGTTTTTTCTATAGTGTGTTAATAAAAATTTAAGTAGTGTATAGCAGTATACAAGCGAAAGAGTAGAGCTGGCAAAGTGTCCTTTGCACATAGCGTGTTATTTTGCTGGGACATATCACCTACTCTATTCCTGTGCCATATGTTTTTAGGCTGTTTGCAAGAAGATTAAAGCAGTGGAACTTTTTAAATTTCATGACAGGTTTAATCCGTTAACATACTGCACATGGTCAATTACTAATCTTCAGGAATCAAGAAAAAACTGCCCTGCTCAAATGAGTGGGTATATCCATCTTTTAATTGCTTGAAGAAAAAATACTCGAGGTCTGTTTCCTCCACTGAGTCAGATTTTAAATTAGAATGAGGGTTATTATTATTTTGTTGTCATTATTGTTATTATTTTTTATTTCTATGGCTTAACGTTTGCTATGTTGTTTTCATTTGTAAGCTGAAGTATTTTTGTGGGTATTTCTGTTTTTAAGAAATACAGCAGTAACTTTTATGTGAGTGAGTACAGTGAATTTCTGCTGAAAGGTGGCTGGGGGAATACAGAAACATTCGGTAGTTTTAAGATGAAACAATCATAATGGGTTCAGTTACAACTTGTGGCTCTCTCTTGAGTGAGTAAATGGGTTTCTGTTTGTGCAGTTTTAAATAGCCTGTTGAACTATATTTTAGCTCAGCTAGTGGAACTGATACCCTATATAAAGAATAACTGCCTCCATTTGCATCATTTTCCCTTCTGCTATCTTGAGTTGAAAAGGCATTTTCTCTCTTTCTCTCCCTTACAAATTGAAGAGATGTGGGCATCCAGTTAAGTAGTCCTCCTAATAAGAATGCAATTCTAGAGAAATATTAATGTAACTTTACATTGAGATTGTGAACTCGGGGAATCCTGGCCTGCTAGGCAGGCTAGGGGGAAAGACAATGGTGTCTTTCTCCCGTTGAGTGGAAGTGGTTAAGCTTATGAGGTAGTCAGGATAAATATTTGAGTTAAAAAATGCATTATTTGTTTTGTAAATAGATTAGAGTATGTTCTTCCTGAACAATTTAGTAATTTAAGTGTATCAAATATATTATGCAGGCAGTGTGTTTTAATAACATGTCCTTTAATTTCAAGTATGCTTCCCCTTAGCAGAGGAATTGGTTTGAGCTGTTTTATGAATGGGACTCCAAGATAAGAAGAATCCCTAATAAAGATAGAGTGTTTAAACTGATACATACAGCTTTCAATCCTGATCTTGATCCCTGTTCCTGGTGATGTGGAATATAAACAAAAAGTACCTTTTTGAGGTATGTCAGAGAATTGATAGCACCAATGTAAAGGAGCAGTAGAAGTGTCAAGGGGGGACGAGAGTCTTGAGTACTAAAGAAACTTAATGGTATCTGAACAAAAAAGGAACCTAAAGGTGTTAGTTGAAGTTAGAAAAAAATAACAGGTACTTCTGAATTATATTTGTCATGTGTGGTAACATACTGGAAGTGGTAACTTATTGGAAGTGTTTTCCAACACTGAAAGGTTGTTTTTACTATCTTAATCTCCCTCAATCATGTTTTAACAAGGATGATACTGGACATCATCTGTAGCATTTAATCTGCCTATAATTTTTCATAACAGCAGTCTTGACACTATTTCTGATTTTTTTTTAAATGAGAAAGAAAAACGTTAAAGGTAGAAAAGAGAAGAACTTGCCTTAGTACAACATTTAAGTCAAATAAGGTGTTGCTGATGAGGAGAGGGAATGTTGATCAAGAGTGGTGGATCCTGTAGCTTAAAAGCTGGTTTCAATGCAGGTGTTGACAGCAGGGACTTTACTTTTGTGACCACAGGACCCTCTTTGAGATTTGAGGGCTGCTAGAAGGAGGCAACATCCACCTGACCAGGTGGAGCAAAAGCATCTTTGCCAAGAGGCTGGTCAAAGTGGCATGGTGAGCTTTAGGCTAGGTGTGAGAGGAAGAAGGTGATAAGCTCACAACTGGACAGGAAAAAGTGATGGCCTGGGCTGGTAAGCAATGTATGCAGGGTAATGTAGGGAGAAGTCCTTGAAAACAACTCAACAGAGAAGAAGGGGCCCACACAACTCTATGAACACAAACAAGGAAATACCTGTGCAGAGACAGTGAGTCCAGCTTTATGGGGGAGAAGCTCTTATACCTCTCCTGGGAAACTGCCACACTTGGGTGCATCTCTCACCCTCTTGAGCACTAATGTATGCAACATGGTGAGAAAATGGGAAAGTATGGGGCAGTATGAAGTTGCAGAGCTATGATTTATTTGGGATAACAGGGATATTATGAGATAGCTCATATGATTAGCGGACTGCCACAGATGCAGATGGATTCAGGCCCTTTAAAAATAATGGCTGGTACAGTGAGGAGGAGGAATTGCTTTTACATGAGAAAGCAGTGGGGATTCGTGGAGCACTAGAGGAAAGAGCAGCATGGTTGATGTTATTGCAGATGTCTGCTGTAGATAACGTTAACCATGAAGAGGTAAAAGGTGAGGCCTTCCTCAGACAATGGGAAGAAACCTCAGGTACAATTCTAGAGGGAAATGTTTTTTCTTCATAATGCTGTTAGTGACTAGCAATATCCAAAAGTTGGTATCTAAGAAGGAAAGTGAATATGGACTCTTACATGCCACCACTTAAATGTGTTTTGTACTTTTTACTACTGCTTGTGACATTTTAAGCATAAAAATCTTGCATGTTAATAGAGGAAATATGATATGTATGCTTCATGTTCGTTTTTAACGTGGCATTAGTATTAGTTGATAGAATTTCATGTGTGGGATAAAAAATAATTTGCAATATTTCACTCATTGTTATTTAGCTGTAGAAGTTTAAAATTGCCTTTTTTTTTTTTTCTCTATGCAAAACAAACTAAACTGAAAAAACACCAAACTAACAACCAATAGTCAAAATTAAAGCTTGCTGAGTGACTGGGAATGAGACTGCTGCTGGCTCTGCTGAAGTGCCAAGTCCTTATTCTGGTTTGTCCTTCTTCCCTTCTTCACCTGTGCCTGGAGTTCAGCAAGCAGCAAATGCTCTGCGTTAATCAAAGGCTGAAATTTCACGCTGCGGATGTTGTAAATTGTTGTTAATTCCAGGGGGTTTCTGTGGTGCCAGCTGTTAAATCATGTCGGAACTGAAGAAACCAAAATAACCAAGGTTGTGATCAGTGACATAATTTTAAGACATAATGTCTTGTGAAATGCCACATCCAAGTGTGTGTGGGGACACACTTCTGGCCTTGAGTCTTGGCAGGGCTTTTACTTTGATGAAGTATGTAACTGATTGTAGCAAGTTCCAGAGGATTTCCTCAACACTGGTACAGCATGGGTGCTTTTCCCCTCTGGTTTAAAAAGAACAAAAAATTATCCTTATCATACAAGGTGTTTTAATTTTTTTTTGTTTTTGTTTTTTTTAAAGGCACTTCAGCACTTTTCTAAAATACATACTGACTTGTTGTTAACTTATTCCTCTACAGGGTGTGATAGGTGTACAATTGGTGGTTACCATGGTAATGGCTAGTGTCATACAGAAGATCATACCTCACTATTCTCTTGCTCGTTGGCTTCTCTGTAGTGGCAGGTAAGATAAGATGCAGTTGCTATGCTGTGTGTGAATATGGGAATGCAATTATGGGTAAGAGTAGTATCAGTAAAACATACTAATTTAGTTTTTTGTCCTGAAAAACAGTTAAACTGCTTTTATTTATATATTACCATAGCATCATGAAACTTTACTTAAAGGCTCAAGGCATAAAAGAACAAGCTTGTCTGTTGCAGTTCATTGTATCAGTCATAAAGTTACCCATTGTCCAGCTCTTATATTATTAAAGGCACAAAGTGCATACTTTAAATACAAGAGGCTGAAGGGTGGAAAGATTTTTTTCTCTACAGTGTCTGAGTTCTTGATAATCCATCTGCTGATTAGCCTTGCATATAGAGAGTCTTTAAGTATTTATTAGTTTTTTAATACTTCATAGGACAGGATTAGTATAAATTTCAATATAGTACTTCCTCATAACAATAGATCAAACAGACATAATGAGTTGCAAGGGGAGCATTCCCTGTGTGGCTGTATCCACAATAATAACAAATCCCAGAAGCTGTTTTGAATATAAATCAGTATCTTAGGTACTAAAGGAATCAGAGACAGTGTTTTTTTTGTTTGGGAAGAAAAACACTTTGTATGGTAACAAGCTAGAGTGCTGTCTTTTGTAATTGTTAAAATTTTGGAAGGAGTATCCTTGAATAATGTGCTTCACAGGAGTCTTGGCCAGTCTTGTATAATTTTCTGTTGCCTATTTTCTTCTTCATCTCAGAATTACCAGTATTATTGCTCTCGATTTCACCTCTCATCACTCAAATAACTGCTAATGAGAAATGACTCTAAATGTTGTGTTTAGATGCATGTTAGGTATCCACTGGCTAGGTATAATGGAAAACAGTAATTTTCAGCTGAATAATAGGAACAGGGATCATACTGTTAGCTGTTACATGAATTTTACATGATTGTTGACCACATCTGCAAGGTATTGATCTCATTTTTTGTGCTCTAAAAATAATATTAAATTAATGAATATGAAACTACATACCATTTCTTTTTAAGGTGTGTTACTACCATGGTGGTTTTGTCAGCAATTATTCAAATAGCATTTTCTACTTTTTATGTGCTATTTAAAAGATTTATTTAAATTTTTATTTCAAAATTTAAATACTTAATTGCTCTTTCTGAAGAATTGCTCAATATTATGCTGTATTCTTCATCCTTATGAAGGTTTCAGTTTCTGTGTCCTTGTTCTAAGGCATGCATTGTACCAATGGTTTGCTGTTCAAATATTTTTCATAAACCTTGTCTCCTTTTATCTCTGCACACCCACAGATTGCTAAATACATAAAGCAGGACTATCTGCACTTGTGCTTATGGAATTCTGCTCCCACTAAGTCAATGGGAGTCTTATTATTGCCTTTCATGTTAGTATCCTTGAAAATATTGTTGCTTTTCAGTGTTCTTCTGTTTATCTGGTAGCTATTTTAGTGCATTGTAATTTCAGTCATTGTGAATAACCTCCTGAATATATGAATTATGTGAAGAGCCAGAAATAACTTTGTGTTCCAGAAATGAAAACAAGTCAGAAGCTTCACAGCAACAAGAATTTTAATAGCAGAAAGAAAAAAAAAAAAGGTCTTCTCTTCTTAGTTTGGCTGACAAACTATCTTTACCCATTTTCCTTTGTGCTGTCCTTTTGCCAACAGTGTTTTCTTTGACAAACCTGTGGAGTGTTGGAGGGTTCTACACACTTAAGTGTATAGACACAGGCAGGCATGCTTTTAAGCAGTTCAGCTTTCCTAGGAAGAGTTTTTACCTGCACCTCCTTTCCTTGGTCAATACACTTCAACATTCTTCATAGTCTTTCATTCCCCAAACCATTTTTTAAGTTACCTAGTGTGTCTTTCTTCCAAAGGGTTTGGGAGCTTTTCTAAGCAAGATAGTCTGTAATGTCTACAGATAGCCCTTGCCCAGTGGGAGAAAGGATAAACACACATCACCAGACAAGCCAGGAACTCTTCAGTGACTAGTTGATTTCAGGATGTCTCTGTGTGCACGTTCAAAGTCCCTTGAAAGGAAACACAGACACTTGAAAATTTAGAATTGTTAGAACAGACAGACATAATTATTCGTTTACAGAATGAACAGCTGTCATTGCCTGTTGAAAAACTATTTGCTTAAATTTGTAAATAAATGCACACTCTTTCAACCAATGTTATTTTCAGAGTTTAGACAGAATTTGAGTACTTAAATTTGTTGAAGTCAATGATCTGTATTGTAACTACACAGGCCTTTGCATTTTTTAACTAAGAAAACATTTTCTGCCAGAATATTGCTTTTAGGTTGTTTTAAGGCCACCTCAGGAAGACGGGATAAAACAGAAGTTTTTTTGTGCATTCATTAATGACCTTTATTCAAATTGACGGGGGCATATCTGTGCTGGTGTGGCTATTCAGACTAACTTGAATATGTCAAAGCTACAGAGTCATCAGTTGTGGGATCTCAGTCTTAAACACATGGAATCTAAAGCAGATATGAATAACTTTTTTATGAATAATTTTTTTTCAGCTCTACATCTATGAAAGTGCTTCTTCAGGTCTCTTGGTTTTGAGATTTTAAGTGCAAGGTGTGTAGGGTTTATTAAATAAAAAAATCCCTATCCTGTTAGTTGTAATTATGACTCACTCACATCATAATTCTCTTGTGTAATTAAAAGCAAATTGTGGTTTAAGTCTTTGGGTTGTGTTAATACCTTACAGAGAATAAGAATTTGGTATATTCTGCTTTAATAGGTACTGTCTCTCTATTTGTGCAGGAAAGATTGTGAAAAGTTAGCTTCTAACATAGGTGGTTTTCATCACTACAGAACTACTTGTGGTATTCTCAGTATGCCAAGTTCAGGTCTGCGAGATGGTGAATGACAAAGCAGAAGACTGTTTCTCTACTTTTCCCTGCTTTCTCTAGATCATGTGAAAGATGGGAAGAAGTTAGTATCTAATGTAGTTCATCATCTTGGATTAAAAGGTACATGTTCGGATATCTGTGTGATTCTCAGACTTGTCTCTTTGCAGCAAAGTTTGCAAGCAGCAATTTTTTCAGCTAGGACCACGTGATAAATAACTGAAATAACTTGCACTCTTACTGATGCCTCAAAAAAACCCCCAAACAAAATTCACACTGTCTTCTCCCCAAAACTCCTTGTTCATACAGTCTGTAGTAGTTGCCATTTTCAGTTTTTGAACTGGCAGAGAATTCCTGCAAGTGAAATTTGCAATGTGCAATGGTTTGGATCTCTGTGAGGTATTACTGGTTAGTACTGACGTTCCTTTCTCTTGAAGAAATCCTAGCATCATCTGATTCTCTAGCTCAGCAGTACCTACTGACACAAGGTTCTTGGAACCCCCTATTAACCAGATTGCATTATTTGTAATATTACTGGCTTGAACCCTTATCTGTTGATTTATGCCAGTTTTGAAGTTATTTTAAGATTATGTCCATGAGCTCTGTGCAACTGCCTGTTTAATGCTTCATTATACCAACAATTGAACTGCCAAAACTGGGAGCTCCTCCTGAAATGTGTTGTATTTTTGTTGCACCATTTTTCTGCATTCCCACTTTCCTGCCCTCAGCCAGGTTTAGTGTAGTGTCAAGGACAGTACCAGGACAGAGGGACAATTTCTCCTTTTAAGATCTTTCAGGCAGACAGATTCTCAGTGATACATACCTTTCACTAAAATTGTACCTGTTCTTTCTTGTAGTCTTTAGCTAGTGTCTTTTGCAGCATGTGTGCACAAGGGGTCCATGCCACCACAAAGAAGACAGAAGATGAATAATACTACTTGTTACGGCTTCTTGCATTTAGAACTGTTTTTGGTTTTAGCATGGATCTTGTAGCAGTGTACCTCCCTCAGGATTTATTGTGTAGACAGTGTTCCATGAAGAATTTGAAGATTTTTTAGTATTTACATGGAAGGCAATATTCTATGAATATAAAGGTAGGTGGTCCAGAATTCCATTTGCCACAGGAAGGCTCTCCAGAGATGAGGATCGAGTGTTATCAAGCAGCTTGAGGTTGTTTGGGTTTGGTGTTTATTTTCCCAATATACCTTGCTATATTTTGGAAATTGAATGTTATGTATCTACTTCAGTGATTTAGAGATTTTGAATGGTCCTACTTTACGAGGTTTTTTTAACATGAGAAAGGCTTATGTTTGTGGATTCCATTGTCTTTACTATTACCATGTCAACCTGTGTCACCAAATGGTGCTTCCTAAACCAGAAAAGTACTTCCACATAAATACAGATAAATTTCCTGAGTCTGTTTCTGTTAATACCTGGGCTCCTTTGCCCAGCATTTCAGAATGGGGGTGAGAGTGACATCCTTAATTCATCTGGACAGCAGGCCTCCGTTGTTAAATGTGGAAAATGCCTGGTTTCAGCTACTAAGGTTCTTGAAGTGCTTATAGATGAAGGTAAAATGTACCATCTTGGAGAATTAGCCATCTCTGGTACTTATGGGTAATGGATTCTAATTATTCTGGTGGACTTTTTCCAATATAGGTACAACTTTGTTTGCTGTATTTGGTAACTTGAAAATTTGGTATTTTGAGGAGTGAAGTGCTTTCATTTAAATGACAAAGCAGCAAAGCTTTCTAAACATGAATAAAGATAGGCTGAAGAGAACTGAAGTTGAGCTGTGGTAGTTCAATTAAGGCAGTGTTCATACTTGCATGCAAGAATCACGTAATACCAAGTTGAAAGGGACCTCAGAGGTCATGTCATCCAACCTTTCTTGGGAGTAGCACGGTCTAGACAAGGTGGCCCAGCACCCTGTCGATCTGTGTCTTAGAAGTGTCCAGTATTGGGGAATTCAACACTTCCCTGGGGAGATTATTCCAACAGCTGATTGTTCTCATTGTGAAAAATTTTCATCTTGTGTCCAATTGGAATCTTCCCAGGAGTAACTTGTACCCGTTATGCCTCACCTTTTTCATATGAGTCCTTGTAGAAAGAGTCTTCATCTTCTCTGTAGTCACACTAGAATATGGCAATGAGGTCTCCTGTGAGTCTCCTTTTCTCCAGGCTGAACAACCCAGTTCTCCCAGCATTTCTTCACATGAGAGGCTGCCCAGCCCTTTGATATCCTTGTGGCCCTTCTCTGAGCCCTCTCCAGCCTGTACACATCACTTTGTACAGTGGGGACCAGAAAGGAACAGAATGTTCCAGGTGTGGCCTGACAGGTGCTGAGCAAAGTGGGGTAAGGAGTTCTTTCTCTCTACTCATGTTGCCCTTGTTGATGCAACCCAGGATTCTGTTGGATTTCTTTGCTGCTGCTGCAGCACACTGCTCACTCATCTTGAGCTTGTACACTAGGACCTCCAGGTCCCTTTCCACAGAGCTGCTCCCAGCATGGTAGATCTCAGCTTGTGCTGCGCTCCTGGGTTATGTTTTTCCAGGTGCAAGACCTTACAGTTGACTGTGTTGAACTCCATAAGGTTCTTGTTAGTCCACTTTTCCAGTCTGTCCAGGTCTTCATGCATAGTGTTAACCCTTCCAGGGTGTTAGCAATTCCTTTACTTAGATGTTGCAAAAGAGCAGTGTTTTAATATGCACATAGATCTGTTTTGATATATAGTTTTTTAAAAACAACCAAAACACTAAATTGCTAATACTGATACTGTTTTACTTGAGATTTTCTTTTTCTTTAGTTTGCGGTGGTATCAACATCCTACTGAAGAAGAACTAAGGATTCTTGCAGGGAAACAAAGAGGAAAGAGCAAAAAAGACAGGTAAGTACTTAAGATTTTTCTTTTTCTTTTTTTTTTTTTTCTTTTTTTTTTTTTTCCCCTGCGTGATCCATATAACAACTTTATTGGGAGGCTTATATTTTTGTGTGCAGAAGCTGCTAGTAGCTAGTTACATATGAGTGCTCTACTTGCATTAAATGTCACAGCTCTGTACCCAGCTGTGCTCTTTCAGTTTAACAGAGGGTTGAATATGCCCAAATTAAGCAGGACTGGTTGATTTCCAGTCCACATAATTGGTCTGTGAAATCACCAGTTTGGTGACGAGGAGGGTTTTTTTCAATGAATGTATTCATTTGGATAAAAAGCTGAGGAGAGCAAATCTTCTATAGGACTGAAGCTCTTCTTTTTGAAGCAAGTGAAGAAGGATTTGAGTCTCTTAGTTCAACATAGAATTACTGTGAGCCACTACTCTTACACAGCTGTGAAAAAGGTAAATGTACTCTTAGGATGTATTAGGTGAGGTATTTCCAGGAGAGGAGACAGGGGAGAGTTAATCCTTATGGACAAGGCACCAGTGTAGAACTTTATCTGGATTATTATGTACAGTTCTGATCAGTCATGTTCAAGAATAATGAATTTGTGTGTGAACAGGTGAACAGGGGGCTGCTAGGATCATACAGGAAACAGGTCTGTCTTACAAGTGGAGACTGGAGGAGCTTGTCTTGCTTAACTAGCAAAAAGGTGACTGACAGGGATGGAACAGCTGTCTGTTAGAAAAAGGTGGAAACAGATTTCTGGAGTTCAGGCATGAAGGTGAACAGCCTTTCAGAAGTACAACTATGGCAAGAGCTGAGACATCCTTAGGTGGTATAACTGCTGTGTTGATGCAAGATTCTGAATTGGCTGTTTTTAAAACAAACAAAACAACTGCCCCCCGGCTTTCTTTTTGGTAATAATAGGATCTTTCCTTTAGTATTTTTTCTTCTAGTCCATTATTTATTATTTTATTTAGTTACGGACTCTCTTGTAATCCACAAATCACACAGATAATCTGGTGATTTTAATGTGATTTGGTTTTTTTTGAGTTTTGTAGTCCTTAAGCACCCTTATGTTTGTATTTCTTTGGTTAGCACCCTTATTTGCCACACTTTGGGGTAAAGAATTAAGTTATTCCTTTAACATTAAATAGCTTTAATTTTATGTTTGTTGCAGTTCTATGAAACAAATTGAGGCAAAATAGTTTTAAGTAGAATTACAATTTACAACTTTCCGTTTAACCAGTAATCACAGAATCCTAGGGGTTGGAAGGGACCTTGAAAGATCACCTACTCCAACCCCCCTGCCAGAGCAGGATCACCCAGAGCACATCACACAGGAACATGTCCAGGCGGGTTTTGAATGTCTGCAGAGAAGGAGACTCCACAACCTCCCTGGGCAGCCTGTTCCAGGGCTCTGTCACTCTCACAGGAAAGAAATTTTTTCAGATGTTTATGTGGAACCTCCTGTGCTCCAGTTTCCACGCATTGCCCCTTGTCCTATCACTGGTCATCACTGAACAAAGCCTGGCTCTGTCCTCCTGACACTCGCCCTTAACATATTTGTAAACATGGATGAGGTCGCCCCTCAGTCTCCTCTTCTCCAAGTTCAAGAGACCCAGCTCCCTCAGCCTTTCCTCATATAAGGGAGATGTTCCACTCCCTTCATCATATTTGTGTCTCTGTGCTAGACTCTTTCAAGCAGTTCCCTGTCCTTCTGGAACTGTAGGGCCTTAAGGTCTCCTGGCAGCCTTCTCTTCTCTAGGCTGAACAGTCCCAGTTCCCTCCCTGTCTTCATAGCAGAGCTGCTCCAGGCCTTTTATCATCTTGGTGGCCCTTCTCTGGACCCTCTCAAACAGGTCTGTGTCTTTTTTGTGCTGGGAGCACCAGAACTGTACGCAGTATTCCAGGTAGGGTCTGTATTTGAATATTAGGTTTACTGAAAACCATAGAAGGAATACAGATACTTTAGTTATTATTTTAAGCTGCACGATCATAAAGGCTGACAATCAGAACACAAGAGTGCAATACATAGATGTTTAAGCTGCACAACCTGAGAAAAAATCATGGTTAGGCCTTGTGTTACTTTATGATGTTAGGAAGGAAGAGAGAGAAAGTAGAATAAAAGCTGAGAGAGAGAGAACAGAAAACCACCAGTCCTGGATCCAGTGTTGGGCCAGCCAGCAGGGGAGAGTTGGTGTCAGTGAGGCTCCCCAAGCTCACCAGTGCAGCCACCTGTTTTATGGGCAGTTGCCTTGTTTCCCAAGGGTCAGCAAGCATGGTTGAGTCATAAGCCTGAGTGGCTGGAGTGGACCTGCCCCCTCCACCCCTCCGTCCTTTTCTCAATCCCTGCACGTGCAGGCCACAGGCCATAGGCAGCCATCAGTGCAGTCTCCATCTTCTCAGGCCTTTTGGGATGCAAACCAGACTTTGTTCAGGGCTCACAATGGGGTTTCCAGCAAGTATAAGGCCTGAGGGATGGTCCCTCACAAGGGGAAATAAGGGCACATCTATTTGATTGTCCCTGGGTCTTTTCAAGGTAAAGAATTTGCTTTGTCATGCCCATAGTCTTGCAAAATGTAGTACCTGCTCCTAATTTAAATACTTTTCCAATTTGAACTATTTAAAAGAAAAATGGTGAACGGACATCCAAGGAGCTTGCTTGAAAATGAGCCTTAGAAAAAGCTGTAGTGTGAACTTGTCCATTTCATTCAAAGCATATTACACTTCAATATTTTATGCTATGTATTATAGTAGAAAATTAATATAAGGTAGATTTTCTAGTTCAGAATAGTTTGTGTTATATTAAATTTTCAGGCTAATGAAAGGGCCCGAAGTTACTATGAATTACTTTGTATTAGAACTGTCAGTGATCCTGGATATGTTCTGACTGATCCCAGGGGTAAGTGTAGGAGCACCAAATTTTTTTGGGTTGAAATGGCTTCAGTTATCCAAATCTTCTAACTCAGGATGATGTTACTCCTGGGTGCACGCAGTAGGAAAAAACATCAGGAGTATAGCTGGGGCAGGGAAGCACACAAAAGCTTGGAGGTACTCAAGTGACTGGGCAGTGTTTGGGACTTCTTGTTTAGGCCTGAGCACCAAACTTTCAGTAATGGTGTAGATTCCTATCTTCTCTTTTCAGTTGGTTAAAAATCTTGTGCTTTGGATGGTACTAAGAATTAATGTCACCTGAAAAAATATTAATGTTGATTAATAATTTGTGCTTGTATTCTCATCTCTAGCATTAGCAGAGAGGACATAATTTCTTTAAAATAAGTTAACGATTGATTTAATTTCTTTTTAATGCTTGTGTTCCAATAACTTAACTTTCTATGGAAAATCCACCTCTTTTTCAGTTTCAAAAGGGCTATTTTACAATTTGGCATAGTATACTGTTTCCTTGTATCCATTTAGGGGTTTCAAGCTTTGTTTTTTGTTTTCTAGCAGAAAACCCCCCCACATTTTCTGATCTTCTTTAATAATTGAATAGTAATGAGGTAAATTTTACTGTAGTTGGTTGTCACAGTTTGACTCAGGATCAGCAATTAAACCAGTGACAACGCTCTCGATCCCCTCCCCCTCTCACCGAGGTAGGGAAGGACAGAGAAAATGAGAGTGAGACTTGGCTGGATTGAAAACTGAACTGCACAGCTTTAATTAAACACTAATGATACAAGAAAATATATACAATTATATACAAATGTGATCAGGAATGTGCAAAAGCCTCTCGCCTCCCCCAGCAACTCCCACCACACTCCCCTGAGCTGTAAACAGTCCCGAAAAGTCCTGGAGCTGCTGCTGGAGAAAGTGGAGAGTGATGAGGGTCAGGAGAGCTCCAGCCTGGGCATCAATGGTGATGGGTGGATGGAGTCATGCCTGGATGCTGGCCATGGACAGAAGAGAAGGGAAGAAGAAGCAGGAAGGAAGTTGTCTTCTGTGCTTTCTGACCCTGCTCTGAGCTTACATAGCTCTATGGAATGGAATATCTCTGGCCAGTTTTGCTGTCTAACTCAGCCTCTTATGGGGGTGGCATAGATCTCCCTGTAGCATCTGAGCTGGCAGAGTAAAGATGTGACCTTGGAGTCCTGGCAATAACATAAACATTCTAGTGTTACCAGTTCTAGCTGGAACACTTGCTGCTAGTTAAAAGAGGCTTACTGAAAGTAAAAGGGAAATTGGCTTCATCCTGGCTCGAACCAGGACATTTGTAATGGCAATCTCTCAGCGTAATTTAATGTAACTTGACTTTGTTCGGGTTCTTTCAAGGGCATCCTGTTTTCTTCAATCTGAAGTCTAGTAGTGTAGCTTATTTTCAGGAAAGTGAAGATCATGATTGGATATAGTTTCAGAGCTCCAGGGAAAAACAAGCTTTTTACTCTAAATATGTCATATTTTATGACCTTTACATCTGTCTTTGCTCTGAGAAATGATTTTTTCAAGATGTGCTAGTTCTGACCAACAATTTGCAAAACAATCTTACTTCATATTATACATATAAAGCATACTTTTATTTCAAAGATGATTCAGTAAAACTGGGAAAGGGAAGCAATGGTGCCTAGACAAAGGGCTTCCACACAAGGAGAAGCAGTTTAAGGATTACTAGCCTGGAAGCTGGGTGTGCACAGAGGGTGGGTAGGGAGTAGTAAACTTACTGCTATGTTATACAAGGAGGCACTGAATGGTGTTAGAGTTAAGGATGTCCCCTTTTGGGACACACATTGTAGAACTTTGTGCTATTAGGCAATATGCAGCTCAGCAAATTTCAGGCTGGCTTAGAAGTGATTAGGCGAATTCACATAGGTTTTGGAAAATTATTTTAGAAGATTTAAGTCTTTGCCTCAGATCATCCTCAGGTTGCTGAATGCAGGAAGTCAGGAAGGGTTTAGCAGTGTTAGGATCAATCTTTGGTTGCCCTATTCCCTTCATTTGCATAAGCAAGTAATACTACAATAAATATTTTTTGCTTTTCATAAGCAAGGTATGAATTGAAACAAGTCTACTTGAAGCAAGGGTATTTCTACATATACTCTTTCAGAATAGAAGACTCTTAACAAACTGTCTTTGCTTGATGGCTGGTAGGATGGATGTTTTGAGGATCTAGGTTAGTCTGACTCATGCGATGGACTTGCAAAGCACCCTTTTGTGATAAAAGAAGGCTTAATTTTGGGGGAAAAAATTGGTTGTGGGTTGTTTTTTGTTTGGTTGTTTTTTTATTTTTTTCCTTATCAGCTGCCCTGTAAGATAGATTGCTGCTTGTTTTTATTTCCAGTGAACATGCAATAAATTAACACTGCCCAATCTGTCTGTCTTTTTTACTTACTTTCAATCTGAACACTTTAGCATTCCTGTCTTTCTGCAGCCTGGTCTAGACCTCAGTTAAAAAGTCTCAGATTAGGGTTGATTTTTTTTTTTGGTAGGCATTTGAATGGCAGCATGGATATATTTTGCCTTGTAGCTGTACTTGTGTCACTAATCTTTGAGACTGGGAACTTAGTAGAACATCTTGTAGCTCCCTGAACAGAGAAGATTGATGGGCTGAAGTAAATACTGGCCGCTGGATCTTGCCCTAGTACAGCTCAGGATGCAGCATGTAGAAGCCATTTAAACACATATTGCTGTAATGTGTCAGAGCCTTGCAAGTTAAAGGTAGGAATTGTTGACATACTTGGTTGTTTCTCAAGATTTGAACTTGAATTAGTGTTTTTAGCTAGATAGAAAAAAAAATGCTTGCATATGGCAAAAATGCAGACTTTTTCTTAAATTTGAAAGACTATTGTATGTTGGAAAAGTTTGTCATATCCATGTTTGCATTGTCCATTTATTTTTACAGAAAGTACAATGGTCATATTGAAAGTAAACCCCTAACCATTCCGAGAGATATTGACCTTCATCTGGAAACAAAATCTGTGACTGAAAGAGACACTATTGGTAAGAATAAGTGGATGCAGACAAGAGTACATTATGTCAAGTACATCCTGATTCTTTCAGCTGAGTGTTTATTTGTGACGAATGCTGGAATATCTTCTTTTTATAGACAATGAATGAAGTACAACTGGTAGCAAAGTTAAATGGAAAGATAGAACTTGGGCCAATTCTCCTTTGTTGTTCCATGGGTTACATCTTAATAGCAGTGTTGCAGGGAAGGATGAGGAGGTGAAATCCACATAAAACACCTCTGTTGTTGTATCAGGCATCCATAGCAATATGGGACAACTCTGAATGGATTTCTGTTTGAAATACAGATCATAGCTTTGTACAAGAAAATTACAATTGGCAGATGTCGAAACATATACTTTCTGCTTGTCTAAAACAGATATATACTGTAGCATTGAAGCTAGACGTTTCAACCACACACCTGAAACATCAAGGTAAAATGCTTAGAAACCAGAAGTGGCAGGTGCATAAAAAAGCAGCTTTAAGTGTTTTAGAAATTGCTGTGGTTTTAAATGGTATTTTTTTTCCTTAATCATAACCAGTCATTCTGTTACAGGAAACTCACATATGGATATGTATGTATGTGTGATAAGCATTTTCTTCCTATCTGTATTTTTGTGTGCATGGATTCTATGCATAAATAGAGAAAGAAAGGCAGCACAGTCCTATGTAGATTTCTGGGTTTAAATTACAGGGTATGTCGTATAAAATACATTTCACAGAAATGCAGAGCTTTTTGAAGCTGGCATATGAATAAACAAAGCATTCACAATTTTCAATGTTATTTACTTGAAATCATGGCATTCAGCTGCCACACTGAGGTAGATCCATGGATACAATGTAGGGTTTAACTATCTTTAAAATTTACATATACAAGTTTCTGTTGAATTTAACCCCATAGTTATTTAAAAATAAATGTGGCCAATTTCATGTGTTTGACATCAGGTAGCTTATAGTCAACAAATACTCAATAATGCTTTGTGATATTTTAACAGTGTAGATGTGGGGAAGGTGTTGGAGAGGGACAGGCTGCAATTTATTGTGACAAATTGGCCCTCTTTATAAATCACCCAGCCTGCATGCAACACAGTATGATCCTCAGAGTTTTTACAGTGGAATTTATACAGTGATTTATTGCTGTACAGGATATACTACCAAAAGGTGTAAGACCAAACAATCAGTATCATGAATGGTGGGGTTTTTTTAAGAAACAGAGGAAGTGATTATATGTAGTGTAAATTACGGCCAATGAGCTTTTAGTCTTTAGCAGAGAGTCTGAACACCTGTTACCTGGAATTGCAGCTACACTCAACTGAGGAGTCATTTTCTGCCTTGATGTTGAGATTTAAATCAAGTATGTGTTTTTAATTTAGGAAGTTAACCTATAAAAGCTGAGATTATAAAATAATGAAATTTTGTAGCCTTACAAATTTGAGTAGTAGTTAAGTCTTGAGTAACAAGTGAAGAGAGACATTCAGGTGGTTAACTGGAAAAAATGTGGCTTTTTTGCTATTGTTGCTCTTCATGTGAATGATCTGGGTCTACCAAGACCTTAGTTGAAAACTTTTTTTTATTTGTCACTCTATGTCTGTAACTGCATTAAAATATCAAACCTTTAACATTTGCAAACTTGTATTTTTCAGCATTGCATTATTTTCCGGAATATCAGTGGTTGGTGGATTTCACTGTTGCAGCCACAGTTGTGTATGTGGTGACAGAAGCCTACTACAGCATTGTGAAGCCCTCACAGGAGATGAATATCAGTGTAGTGTGGTGTCTGCTTGTCCTGGCTTTTGCAGTGTATCCTTTTCTGCTTTTTAAAAAATCACTCTTAAGCTGTTCCAAATAGTTTAAATCATTTGGCGATTCATAAACCATTGTATTGTTGATAGGCAGGATACACAAATATTTAGGCTACTATCTATGGAAAAAAATACATCTATATGAACACACAGTGCTCATCTGTAATATCTAGTGGTTCCAAACTAGTTTGGTTTTGCACAGTTTGGCAATCAGAATTCGATTTCTGTACAGAAAGTATTTACAGCTTTTGAAGAAGTGTGCAATTGACTGCATGCATTTTGTTTTCAGTATGTTTCATCTGATACTTCCTGAAAAAATAGTATGGTAATATGTATACTAGTTTATAGTAAAGATACAGTCATTGATTCATAATTTTAAAATACATTTGAGACATTCTGAGGAAGTTTACTGAAAGGAAAACATGTAGAAAGTTGTAGGAGCTAAGGTGGTATGTTTTCAAAGGTCTGTGAAAAGCTGTCGTCTCTTAAAATTGAAGGAAACAAAAGCAGCGTATTGAGAAAACAGGCAACATCAAACCATAAAAATAAGCTGCTGCCATGTTTGTTTTTACTGGAGAGTGCAATATCAGACATGAATGCTTGCACAGTAATTAACTGCTTTCCACATATTGACCCAGACATAAATTTTAGGGAGGAAAGTTGCCTTGGGAAGATGTAATAGGTGATAAAGCAGTGGAATTGAATAAGGGCCTACAAGAAAGTGCAGGTTATGGAAAGGTGAGTTAGAAAATGAATTTCTGCAGCTCTTCTGCTCCCTAACAGCTGACAGCCAGATAAAGTACCAAGTTAGGTTAGATACAGCACTTGAATATGCAAAATTGATTCCCCTCTAGAAATGGTTTTTCGTCACTAGAGGTTCTTACTTTGCTGTGGGGTTTTTGCAGGGCTTTTTTTTTTTTGATGTTGGCAATATTTGGTGGTGTTATTTAAAACCTTTGAACTCTAGTGTTTGGTTTTATTTGGCTAACAGTTCTGGATATGCTTAATGCTTTTCGCTACTTGATAATTTTTTAAATCTTCCTCTGAGATAATGACAGTGTCAGTCCCAGCTCACTGAAGGAAAAAAAAATCAGTAAAAGGATAAGTGTCTTCATCCTGGCTTAAACCAGGACAGACAGGAATAATTTATCTAATTGGTTTGAAGTATAAATGATATCCCACAGTTTCCTTGTAATGAGTAAGAACTTGCTAGAAGAGGGAGTCGACTCACGTTAAGGAAAAAAAAGACTGTCAGGAAGTAGCTTACTTCCAGACCAGCTATTTGTCCTTTGACTTTTCAGTAGATGGATCCAAAGTCTGAAGGGTGGGTTTTCTAGTCTTCAGCATAGTCAGTGTCTGGCTCCTGTTCACCTTATAATGGTGTTACAGCTGTATGACTGGTATGTCAGCAATAAGAGGAAAACTGAGGAAGATGTGGGCCCACTCCAGAAGGAAACTGGAGAGCTGGTCAGGCAGGATGTTCCCAAAGGGAAAACATAACTCCCATTTTTAAAAAAGGAAAAAGGAAGACCCGGGGAACTACAACCCCAGTCACTCTCACCTCTGTGCCCAGCAAGTTCATGGAGCAGATCCTTCTGAAGGCTCAGTTAAAGTGTGTAGAAAACAGAGGGATGATTGGTGACAGTCAACACTGCTTCGCCAAGGGCAAATTCTGCCTGACTAATTTGGTGTCTTTCTATACTGGGGCCACAACATTGGTGGACAAAGGAAGAGCAACTGACATCATCTACCAGAACTTGTGCAAGCTTTTGACACTGTCCTGCAAAATATCCTGGTATCCAAACTCAAACAATATGGATTCGATGGATGGACCACTTGGTGGATGAGGAACTGCCTGGATGGTCACATTCAAAGAGTGGTGATCTATGGCTTGATATCCAGGTGGAAACCAGTGATGAATGGTGTTCCCCAAGGGTTGGTAGTGGGACCAGTGCTGTTCAATATCTTTGTTGGAGACATGGACAGTGGCATAGAGTGTGCCCTCAGCAAGTTTGCTGATGGCACCAAAGTGTGAGGTGAGGTGACATGCTGGAGGGAAGGGATGCTATCCTGAGGGACCTTGACAGGCTGGAGGGGTGCGCTTGTGCATACTGCATGAAATTCATCATGGTCAATTGCAGGGTCCTACACCTGAATCAGGACAATTCCATGCACAAATACAGTCTGGCTGGATGGGAGACATGCCTGAGGGGAAGGACTTGGGGGTGATGGGGGACGAGAAGCTCAACATGAGCCAGCACCATGCACTTGCAGCACAGAAGCAAGCTGTCCTGGGCTGCATCAAAAGAAGCATGGTCAAGGGATTCTCTCCCTCTACTGTGCTCTCATGACACCCCACCTGGAGTACTATGTCCAGTTCTGAAGCCCCCAACATAAAAAGGACATGGAGTTCATGGAGAAAGTCCAGAGGAGGCCACGGAGATTATCTGAGGGCTGGAGCAGCTCTGCTCTGGAGACAGGCTGGGAGAGTTGGGGTGTTCAGCCTGGAGAAGAGAAGGCTCCAGGGAGACCTTAGAGCACCTTCCAGTGCCTGAAGGGGCTACAGGAAAGCTGGGGAGGGACTTGGGACAAGAGCAGGGAGTGAGAGGACAAGGGGAATGGATGAAAACTGGAAGATGATATTTGTTTTGTTTTGGTTTTATTTGTTTTTGGTTTTGTGTTGTTTTTTTTTTTGTTTAATTTAACTTCTGATTATATATTTGTTTATATTTAAACTCTGGTTTAATTATTCAGGTTGATAGTGAATATTGCTGCAATTGACTGTAAGTAAGCTTAAATCAAAACTATACTCAAGAGTAGTGTATTTGTGGCTACCCGTTATGTCATCATTATGCTTTACAGGATTCTGTGATTTCAACTTGTAATTGGCTGAGCACATTACTTTCTTAAAAAAAATTGCATATCATTGGACAAACCTAGTGTAGATGACCAAAACACAGCTTTGCAGTTCTTAATTTTCCTTGACCTGCTCTTGTGTAGTAAGGTACTGTTTTCGTTGACTACCCATTATTTCAAAGTAGAGGATGGAGGTGAAAGATCAGTCTGTGTCACCTTTGGTTTTTTCTTCTTCGTGAAAGCAATGGCAATTCTCATTGTGACAGAAAACTATCTAGAGTTTGGCCTGGAATCAGGTAACTCCTTTCTTTAGTGCTTGCTTGCAAGAGCACTACGTGCTCTGAAACATTTATTTCCTGTCTTTTAGGTGTTTCTGAAAGTATCTCTGTTAGAATGAACTCTATATGCTGTACACTTCTAAGTGTTTTGGAATGCAGATTCTGAAGGATATTTGTCCTGCTTTCTTTTAAATAGTGTGATCTTTGCCTAAGTTGCTTGTTTTATTAATTGTATTTACCTTCCAGTTTTACATTTAACCCATTTTGCCTTTCATAGTAAAATGAAGCTCCTTTACTGAAAAAAAAAAATACCAACAACTTACCTTTGTAAAAGATGTTTATTTTATTAATGTTCCTGAAGTGTACAGATGTCAGAGATTTTAATAATATTTTTTTTGCATTATGGCATACTCATTAGGACATGGAAGAGCTATGCTGGACATACAAAAATTGTTTAAAAGATCACCTGCTACTTAGCATTTTATTTCAAAAGAGGGATTCTGCTTTTGTACTTTTAATAAAATACATCTAATATGTTTCTCTGCAGGATTCTCGAATTTCTCAGAAAGTGCTATGCAGTTCCTTGAAAAGCAAGGTTTGGAATCCCAGTAAGTTTTGGAACTACTTTTGCCTGTTTTTATGTGCAGTTATGACTGAACCACTTGGATTTTCTTAGCAAGCATTTCTCTTACATGTTTTGCTCTTGTACATGCTTATAATCTCTAAAATAATGTGAAGAGGTAGGCTAATTAAAACAGTCAGTCCTCACAAGGAAATTAAATTGCCTTTTTTTTTTAATTTGCAGATACAGTTCAAAACCATCAACATTTTTTTTTGTAATGGTGGTTCCCTTCAGCTTTGCAAGGATTGCTCAAATCAGTTGATAGGTGTTTGTTTGGGGGTTTTTTTTGCTGCCATTCCTGTGGTATGCAAGAGGATGGCTGTGCAAAAGCTTCTAATGGAGCTTTTGATAAAATTGGCATTTGGAGTAAATTTTGGCTCTCAGTGATGTTTTCATATTGCAGTAGTGTTTTCATATTACGCAAAAACATCTGCTTGCTACAGGACATCCAAGTTTTGTATAGCCTGTCAAAGGAACATGCCATAGCTTGTGATGTTACATAAATGCACAGTCTCTATTCTGTACACCCTTTTTTTACTATAGAACAGATTTCTGGTACAGTTCTTTGCTTTGAAGTGCATTTATGGGGTATATGTCATCACTGTGGGAGTACAGGTTTGAATTTCTTGCTTGGAAGTTCTGAAGTATCATGCAGAAACCATGGGCACTCTATTTTTGAGAAACAGATGTTTCCTTACTTGAGATTAATGTGTCATTTATCAACTCATGGGAAACCCTTAACTGAATCCCATGTGCTTCTTAGCCTTTCTTCACTCTGCTTTTCCTAAGCTATTGCAAGTTTACTAACTTCTGTATTAATTTTCCTGTTAAGTGTATATTTTTGAACTTTTGCTGTGCTTTGGCTGTTACAGCAGCAGTTGAACTGATGATGGTGTCTCTTGGTAGTTTATATGACTTAGATTAAGAATCAAATTCATGTGGATCACTAGATTTATTTCTGTTCCTCTTTGTGTTAGTTACATGTTACTTGTTTTTTTGTGTAATCTGGTGTTTGTCAATTCTGTAATTAAGTTGATCTTTGATATTTTTCTCTGTAACTTTAAAATGTACTCTATAGTTCATTAAAAAACCTGTATTAATCACTCAAAAGAGATATGTTATTTGGCCACATGTATGATTTAAATAAATCTGTGAAAAACTGCTGTAATAATAATTTTATATAACTTTTTAATGGATAATAGTACAATGTAAGTAGTGTAATTTAAATACCCATTTTGTTGTTGACCAGTTAAATTTATGATGCATCTCTTCCTCACTTAAAAAGCATAATCATTGCATTCATTCTATTAGCTGGTTTTGGTATGTGATTTGTTTTTTATTACAACATACTCCTTTTTCAGTTCTTCTCTACTAACAAACTTAACATCTTACAGGCTGTAGCTTAGGTTTTCTGTTTTTCTACAAAATAAATAGGTGACTCAGATTTTTAACTTCTGATTGGTTTGTAATAATGCTGGTATTCCAGAGTAAAGCTGTAGAATACTGTTTGCTTTTTTATTAAATGTTAGATACTGTTGAGTTGAAAGTAGTCTCTGATTAAACCCCTCCCCCCAACTTCTCCCCAAGAAAATGCTTATTTCCTTTCTTTTCTTTTAGGGGTCCTGTGTCTAAACTAACCTTCAAATTGTTCCTGGCTGTTCTGTGTTCACTTATTGGTGCTTTTTTGACATTCCCTGGCTTGCGACTGGCTCAAATGCATCTGGATGCTCTGAATTTAGCAACAGAAAAAATAACACAGTAAGAGAAAATATATGCACATAGGTATATGCTACTCAGTCTTAAATCTTTAATGTCTGAAAGTAAACAGCAAACTATTCCAACAAGAAGGTAGTGACTAAGACTTCTGTTGCTGCCTGCTTTTTGTATCTTGAGCAGACTTGCCACCTGCCTCTTCCTGCTCAACCTGTGCTCTGCCAGTCTGTTACATTCTTTGCCTTGTAATTAGAGTCCCAATTAAAGGAGCTTTCCTTTCGTCCTGCAAGAGCTCCACCATGAATGTTTCTGCTGAGAAGCTGCTTCCTTTCCCCCATCATATCTTTTTGGAACTTTGAAGAAGTAGAGGTGCAACCAAAGACTTTTTTTTCCCACCTCACGTCCAGGTGGGCATCAGGCCTTTAATAAATTTATGGTAAGATACAAAGAAAATGACCCAGAACATTTAATATGGGTCAGATGCTAATACCAGTTTAAAGGAGTATTTTCTGTTTCAACTGTACTTGAGTTTGGTACTAAAAGAATTTCTCCAGTGTAACTATTTCTCTTCAGCATTCTCAGGTTGAGAGAGAAATCCCACAAGTCGTTCATAGACCTTGACCTTTCATGTATAATACATATTATTGAAAGATTCTGCAGCATAGGTCATTGTGATAATTTAGTCTGGTCACTTTCCTTAAAAACCCATTATATTTTCTGATACGAAAATTCTGTATGTTCAAACTGCATGTTTCTTTTCCCCCAAAAGTGCCCATCTTAAAAATTAATCTGTGTTTCAAGTGAGTCTTTCACTCTTGGTAAATTTATAACCCGGTACTCTGTGTTACACTTGCACTCTGTAGTTGAATGCATCCAGGTACAAGCTGTTGACTTGTTTTATCTGCTGTAAAGTTTCTGTCTATGTGTAGACTGTGACTGAGTCACTTCCTAATCTGTTTTTTTCAGCTAAACAAATTAAACTGCTTAGTTTTTAATTTATATGCCTCTCAATATTTTACAATATCTTGTTTGTTTTCTCTAATTATCATCTAATTTTCCAACATCTTTCTTGATCTGTGCATGAGATACTAGGCAGAAATAGAAAATCTCTGAAACAGAAGATGATTAATCAAGAACTAAAAGGGTAATTAATATCCACTGGTATGAAAGACCTCTGATGTTTAGACGATATTGGAACTGCCAAGTGGTATGTTCTAATTGGCTTGACGAGATCAGTATTTGCCCTTAGTTATGTGTTTTTATCAATGAGTAGTTAATTACTGACTTTGCAGTTGTTTGGCAGTGACTATAGAGGAGTAGTGAATGAGGATGAAGTGTCACTGATACAGAGATTTCTAGTTTGGGTGCAGAAAAATGCCTTTCTCTGCAGTCAAATACAGATTATGCTATTGGAAGACAAACCTAAACTAGCCCAAAGCCAAAGCAAAATGCCCAAATTGCCAAAACTGCCCAAAAAGCCACCAGCCTCAAGCTGCCTCCAAAACCAATCAACTAAAAAACCAAAATAAGAATAAAGAAAAAAAAACAACAGAAAAAAAAAAACCACAACAAAACAACAGTGAAGAGGAGACAAACTTCTTTTCCCATTCCATTAAAAAAATGGAAGACTTAACTTATAGGGAGCACTGACTTAAGGGGTGGGGGGAAAGTTAATGATTAACTACCACTTCACTGATATGGTCAAAATTATTAACGTGGTTCGTTTCTGTATGTAGGAGTAAGGCTTTTTTTGGGTCAACGGAATAAAAATCATCTGGTATCCTGTTCGGTTTTGATAGCTGGTATTATTTCTTTTCTTCAGCAGCAATATCCTTGCCTACATACATTTTGGAGTCATCTTAATCAATTTGTACCCTTTTCATACACATTCCCTCTTTCTTCAGAGTCTTATTCAAGAGTCTTTCAACCTTTCTCCCTGTATTCAACAAAACAGGGGCATTCTTGCCACCCTTTGGTACATTACCATCCATTAACTCAGTAGGATATCTTTAAATAAGTAGCTCAGGTAAAATAGTGTCCTGAGTTATGAAAAGCTTTGAACTGTTCTTTGATGCTGTTGTGTTCCCTAGCAAGACTGAATCAGTGTGTGTTATAGAATCATAGAATGGTTAAGGTTGGAAGGGACCTTAAGTCTCATCAGGTTCCAACCTCCCTGCTATGGGCAGGGACACCTCCCACCAGACCAGGCTGCACAATCCTCATCCAACCTGGCCTTAAACACCTCCAGGGATGGGGCAGCCACAGCCTCCCCAGGCAACCTGTGCCAGTGTCTTGCTACCCCCATGGTGAAGAATTTCTTCCTAATGTCTAACCTAAATCTCCCCTCTTTCAGTTTGAAACCATTATCCCTTGCCCTATCACTGCCCTCTCTGGTGAAAAGCCCCTCCCCAGCTTTTCTGTAGGTTGCCTTCAGTATTCTTCATTTGAAATCAGTAATTTAAATGTATGTGATGACGTCTTCTGAAACATACAAACATTTAAATGGTTTTAGGAATCTTGATAGTTTGAAATCAGTAAGGTCTTGTATTCTTTAGAATAACTTTTAATTCCCTCGTTTTTCTAGTGTAGAAGCACTCTGGTTGGAGGTGGAAGTATAGGCAAGCTGACTCTGGTTCCCAGGAAGCATTAATTGTACTAGTAAAACCACCAGATCTATAGCACCAAAGTCTCAGACTGTTTTCCTTTCATTTTAGTAATGAAAAATAATTTGGGCATGGGGTTTGGAAGTGAAGAAGGATATTAATTACAGAAAAACTCCAGAAAATTATCCTTTCTTTTTGAATTCTGCTGTTTTGTACTCAAAGGTTACAAAAGAGTACTACTTTTACAATAACCATGAAATGGAATAGTTCTGGCTTTTTTTCTTTGTCCAAGTATCTTTAATTGAATGTAAGTACCAAGCCATATGTATAGCCAAGGTTTATAAGTAAAAATCTTCTTTAAACTGGGAAAGCTGACCTCCTAGAACTGTTTTACCTTGTCTGTATAGGTAGTGGAAATGAATCTGAGTACAATTTTAACAAAACAAGGAAATAGTAATAGAGCAGCATATTTCCCATAATTACCCATTTGAGATACTGACTCTGGAGGTTAAAACTGATGGCTAGTGCAGTTTGGTGTCATGCCATCATATGGAAATTTTGAACAACTGTCTTCTGTAGTGTGGCATAATGCAGGTAGCTCCTTTGGTTAGATTGTTTGGAATAAATCAGGTTTCCAGATAGTCCAAGAACACTTTTTAAAAGCCACAACCCATGTGATTTCACAGTATGTGGTACTGCCATTTTGTTGCAGCATAAGCCATAACTTTAAATAGGGAAGTAATTTTCTTCCTTACCTTCTCCCAACTATTATAAAATTTGAATTTCTCCTTTCAACTCTGTACCCCCAGTTTCAACAGTGTGGTAATTTTTTGTAATTAATAACTTCCCCCCCCCTTTTTTTTCTTCTTTCAGAACATTACTACATATAAACTTCTTGGCACCATTATTTATGGTTCTACTGTGGGTAAAACCAATCACTAAGGACTACATTATGAACCCACCTTTGGGCAAAGAGAGCGTTCCTTTGTAAGATTCCCTTTTAAAATTCTTTCTGGGGTATTGAGAGCAAAACTGTAAGTCTAAGTGGAGCCCTGTGAAAGTCACAGAAATGTGAAAGGCTGAAAATTAAATAGCATCTGCTGTCACAGGTATTGTGGAAGTTGCAGCTGAGCCTTAAAGGGTTTCTCGTTATTTTGGAAGAACGGGAAATAGCCACAGAGAATGTTAAGGTGGTGGCTCCCAAAAAGCTGCTGTCTTCAGGCATTTTCTTGGCTGGAATCTTCTTCCTGGGGGTGGAATACTACCTCACTAGCTCCTGTTGGAACCTTGTGTCTTGCATAATGGTGTAGGAGAGGAGTGGTCATTGAAGACGGCTGACATACATTGACATGAAAACAGACATAAGTGATAATGTCTTAATGTCTATATGTAGAGTAATTGCATGTGGAATAGCTATAGTATTTAAAACAGAGAGAAGGAAAGATTTTTCAGAAAGAGTGGTATCTGAAATACATACTGTGTAAGTAGCATAAGTGATTGCCGCTTCACTATTAGTCTAGCTAATTCACAATAGTAGTATTCCAAAAGACTTGAAACAGATTATTGCTGTTGCTTCTAGGTCTAAGATACCCTTTTAAGGTGATTCTGAGCTAGTACATAAAATACTGCAAATGTGTATTTTGTGTTTCCATTTTGTTCCTCAGTTAATTTTAAAATGAGCATTGTGCTATAATACGGTATCTAAGACAACTGAAGTACACATTTGGTATTTAGGACTGTGTGTCTCAAAACCTGTAATTATCTGAGTGAGCTTGTTTTCTAGTATTTTGTCTTCATTACTCAGAATTTCAGCATTTAAGAGCTGTTCTTGTTTACAGGCGAATGTATACTAATTTTGATCTAAACCTGTAACAGGGCTACTGAGAAATAGTAGTAAAGGGAGAAGCAGAGGGCAAAAGCGAGTATTTCTTGCACATGGACTTCATAACTGTAGAGTGTGTCTGAAGTATTATTGACAATAGGCTTCAACTAGCAGTAGGTGACCTTTGGGAAAAAAGCTAAACCCTTTTTTTTTTTAATTCACAGAATGTCTGAAGATACATTTGACACCGTGAGGTTATGGATTATTATCCTGTTGTGTGCTTTACGTTTGGCTATGATGCGTCATCATTTACAGGCCTATCTGAATTTAGCCCAGAAAAGTGTGGATCAGATGAAAAAGGAAGCTGGCAGAATAAGTATGGTTGATTTGCAGAAAATGGTAAGTATGGTGACTCTGAATTTACCTATTTGGAGTGCTCTGTACAAATGCTTTTTTTTTTTTTTTTCCCAGTTTGTTATGTCTTCTGGGGAACCAGAGCTGAAATCTGAATGAAGCTTCCTAAACTGTATGTTCTTTAAAAATAGCCCCACTGAAGAGAAATTCTGCAAACCAAAATATGCAGGGATGTGTCATCTGTATTATGCAGATGGCTTGAGTTATTCAGAAGTTGTTATAAAAGATCCCTTCATTAATTGTTCTTTACAATTATTCACAAACACGATGAGTTTCTGTTCAGCATTTTTGTTTATCTTGGGGAGTACACAGGATGAGTGGTGATTTGTAGGTACAACATGGGAAAAAAGGTTGAAATTAGGTGCGAAAGTAAAATACTGCTACCTAATTCCAATTATGATTTTAAATTGGGGTAAAATTTAAGATACAGTGGTTGCATTTTGGGATAAAATGAGACACGTTTAATTCTGTCAGTCCATTCCAAGTGCACTAGCCAAACAGCAAAGCTCTCTGCCCATCTT
Organism: Apus apus; assembly: GCF_020740795.1. Lineage (NCBI taxonomy): Eukaryota > Metazoa > Chordata > Aves > Apodiformes > Apodidae > Apus > Apus apus. The sequence goes on along the minus strand of NC_067312.1, from coordinate 73,604,698 downwards.
GTTACTGTGATAGAGGACAGATGCCTTTGATTTGTATTTTTTTAAAAGGAAAGTAATACAAGATACCATCATCAAAAGAAATTCATATGTTTGTTCTAGAATGGTGTTGCATGCTGCCTGCAAAATAAACTTAGATTTCTAACGTGTGGTACTGCTGTCTGATGTTCCTACTGAGTTGGGATGTCTTGCAGGAGGAATACGAACTGTGCCACAAGGCAAACATTCCTCTTAGAATTGTCACTGTTTTATAATTATGGTTTCACTGAGTATCTGAAGGTCGTATGTAGACCATGAAGTAGATACACAAACAAAGTGTCCAGCAGTTTGCTTCAGAAAAAAAGGTTACGAAGTGCAGGTAGCATTAACTGGTTAGTACAGATCTGTACTGATTGCTATGAATGCATAGTTTTAGTTTTGGGAGCTTTCTTCCCAACTATAAACAATAACACCCTCTGTATGTGATGTGTCCTAATTCAGTTTATCCAGTAACTTCTTTTCAAGGAGGCCATGGCTAAGAAGTTGAAGTCCTGTCTACTTTTACTAGCCATGTCTGCTTTATCTTCTTCTGGAATGTCTGCCAGTGAAGTCTTTCCTATCTGTCATTCTGCAGTGATCATAACTTTTTAATTTCTTCTTTTTGTTGTAATCCGTCAGTTATCTTACAGTATTTTTGTCCCAAGCTTTTTCTTCTGTCAGTACCTTACTGCTTTTTCTCCTCATAGTGGAGTTTTGAGGATTGCTTATCTTGAAGTTCTTGGAAGTGTTTTACCTTGTATTTCTAAAAATATCAAGTCTTCCTCCATCTTTTTTGCCATCTTGTGTTCTGTTCTTTTCTAAAATCTAGTTAGCTTTATTTCATTGCTTGCTTGCTATTGATTTTATGACTTTTTGCCTTCTTTATTTGATCTAGTCCTTTAAGTCTATATCTTATATAAAATACATAATGTAACAAACTCAAGAAAGATGGAGCAGATTAGAAGCAAGGGGAGAGATAAATCTGAGTGGATTTCAATGAACCATAATGTATACCTGAAATAAAGGCAATTTAAATGCACTTATTGATCAACTACGAAAGAAAATATTGACATTGTATTTAAAATACTGATGTTTCAGAGTTAGAAATCTTAAAAATATCTTTCTTTTGAAAAGCGGCTGCAATATTAACCAAACTTTCCTTCACTTTGTATGAGGCCTTGGGCTCTGAATACTACTTCAGTTTTGAAATGGGATTTAGTTTTTAAATCACTGGGGATTTTGAAAATTAAACATATTTGATTTGATTCTGGGGTATTGAAATAGGAAACTTTGACAATCTGTTTGCAGAAGCAGAGTTGATTCTGTTTATTTTATCAGAACTGATGCTTTTTTAATTATTTTCAGCACCTCCTCTCTCAGGTTTGTGAGTATCCTGAAACCAGAATTTGTTGTAGAGATTTCTTCATTAGATCTTCTGAAGGCAATATGTCACATGTTAAGATGTGCCAGAAAGCTTTTGCAACACCTTTACTGCAAAAGTACTGCTTTTTAATAAATTGCTTTTTCCTAGATGTATTCGTAAAGGTTTACATTGATCAGCCAGAACTCAATAATTACTCTCTTCTGTTTTCCTAGGTGGCTCGAGTATTCTATTATCTTTGTGTAATTGCACTGCAGTATGTTGCACCATTGGTAATGCTCCTTCACACAACTCTGCTCTTGAAAACACTAGGTAGGCAAAATTGGATCAAAAAAATGTGTTTGTTTCTACACAGGGCTTTTATATTTTTGGCTTACTTAAGAGAATTAAAATGTATTGAGTACTCATAATACAGAAATACACTGTAGTTTCCTGCAATTCAAAATGTGTTGTTGTGTGGCTTTTAAGCTGTCCTCTTCTGTGGCTGCTTTTGACATCTTTCAATTATATGCTAATTTTTTAAATTTATTTTTGAGAAATTAGGTAATCCAGCAAATTGAGCTGTTTACTTCTGTTAAATACTTGTCTTTTAAGTGGTGATTTTAAAGTGAACTGTAAAAAGCATTGTTGATTTAACCTGGTGAGCACCTGTTAAAGGAAGTTTTTCAGCTTTTCAGTTCTAAGTGAGCTCTTTGAAGAGAAATGGTGAGATATGGGGTTCGTTTCATTATTGGGATATGTTATGTCACTCCAGGTTTGTTTTCTTTTGTTTTTCTTTCCCTCTCGTGAGGGATGTCTCCACAGGCTGCCATGCAGTAGTGGCATTCTGTTTGCAAAAAGTCAATGGAAGAGGTAAGGTTTATTAGACTGTGATTCTTCCTGTTCAGGTGTAGACATCTGACTCTGATCAGATGAATGATACTTAGCACTGACAAGTGTCTGAAGGCAGGTATATCACATATAGATGTTAGCATGTCAAAAGCTAAGATGAATTCTACCTTAATAACTTACTAGTATCAGAAAGCCAGGCATATAAACACAGTATTTACTTCTAGAAAAATTATTTTTCTTTGTGTGTGTGAGAAATAGATACATCTACAGATATAGAGTGGTGGACATAACAGAACTGAAATTTAATTCTACAAAAATCTATTACTGATTTGTTTTTAACAGGTAATTATTCTTGGGGCGTCTACCCGGAATTGAATTCTGACACTTCAGTGGAAAACAGTCTGCTTCCCAGTTCAGTTTATACCGAGTCTCCACCTGCTGATGGAAAGATGAAAGTAACTGTAGTACAAATAACAATGGCTTTGGGAAGCCTAAAGAATATTTTCACTCCTCTTCTGTTCCGGGGACTCCTGTCTTTCCTCACCTGGTGGATTGCTGCTTGCCTCTTCTCTACAAGCCTTTTTGGGCTTTTCTATCACCAGTACCTGACGGTGGCATGAACAGGTCAACTGACAAAGCAAGTGTGAGGTCAAATACTAGATACGAACCCAGCTACCCAAAAGGGGATGAAAAGAAGAAAATTACATACGAAGAGAAAACATATCAGAATTTTTATTAAACACTTCCTCTGTGTTCTCAGGGTGAATATTCTTATTAATGTTGAAAATTGCAACTGGGTTTGTTGTTTTTGTTACCCAAATGGTAGGTAACAAATTGAATTGTAGTATCAGGACTGGCTGACTTTACTGTGTGGCAGGTGGTGATGAGAGTGCTGTAAAGATATGACCTCTGAGTATCTTGTTTCCATAAACAGCAAGCCAACCTCAAAACTTTGTGTTTTCAGCATCAAGAGTCAGTGAGTTAACTGTTAGAAGGGTACTGGTTATAGTGCTGGGGGCTGCCTATCGATTAAATCACAAAACTGAGCCATACAATGGAAGGAGAAAGGGGATTTAAAAAAAATAAAAATGTTCTGTTGGATAGCTGTTGATCACTTTTCTCCATGAAAAATGAAATAATCCAACAGGACAAAAGAGATACTGTATATTACAGTAAGGAAAGTTGTATAAAATTTAAATTTAACAGGAATAGATGTATGGACTTGACAGGTATTGCTGCCTAAATATTTTGCAGGAATGCTTGTGCAGTAAGAGGAGAGTTGTCAAAAATATATTGTTTCAGTCCCTGCAGTCATTTTAAAGTAATGGCCATCTGTATTGGTGCTAATATTGATCCACAGATTCCATTTGGATCTTTTAAATTTCTTCTTTCCAGGTAATAGATAAATTCCATTGAATTAACAAGATCATAGTAGTAGATTAGTGACACCAATCAAACATTTCAAAACAAAAAGTTTAATCCTGCTGACTGAGAGTGTATGTATCTGTGTAATGTACATATAAATATATATTATATATTAAATATATAATATATATGAAGTTATAAAGTATGGAAATTTATTTTAAATTACTGAATGTATCTTGCAGGGCCGTGGGAGAGGGATGTATGTGTATCTAGTAATTTCAAGATCCCTTTTGAAATGAAAATTAAATTTTTTTTGAAAGTACAGTTGAAAGGGCTATTTGTTTTTGGTGCCTCTTCAAAGGTACTTAGCTATACTAAAGAAAATATGCTCTTTTGGAAGAAAAAAATCTACTTAAACTGTTAATCTTGTGAAATCTCTGTTCTTTAATATCATCATCTCTTGCCACTAATCTGTGTTAACTTGGCCATCTAGTAACAACTAGTATCTCTTGGCTTCAGAAATAGGTTTTCTGTATAATAAAACAGCTATAGTAAGGAGGAACAAAGCATTTAACTTTACAAGTTTTGCTTAACTGGAGGGATAGATTATAAATATAAAACAATTGCAAAGCAAAGTAGAATGACATTTTTTCAGATGTTTTGTGTAATCACAAAACAGGAATGGGAATTTATATGCAGTAACATTTTTAAAAAGTTAATATTACACTTTGCAAAGGTCAGTTTTGTTTCTTTAAATAATACTAGCTGTTTTTATATTACTGTTCTTTTTCTCTTGAAGTTGTGTACAGCTTTAGCATATAAGAAGCATTTATAAATGGAAAAGCTTAACTAAATATTTAATATGTAGCAAACCTACCATATGGGAAAACAAACTGTCAATGAATGCAGAAAATCAATAATTTAGGCTGGTGATAAACTGTCTTACTATGTTGAATGCCTTTTAAGTTATTTATTAGTTTATTAAATTTCATTTACTGCTACTAGGGAAAGATTTACGTGCACCAGCTAGTACCTACTGCATGTGTTTGGGATGTGTGACAACACCTTGCATGATTCTGCCAGTTTCATTGCAGTTCAGTATTTTAGTGCTACTGGTGCTGCAAGCTGTGTTTTTTCACACCAACTTTTCTTACCTAACAGGGACAAAGGCTTAATTGTGTGAATTGGCCTAAAGAAAAACATTTTACTTCATAGATTCAGATCTCGAAACATTCCTAGGAAGTGTCTTTCAGATGCATAGAATGACAAAATGTGACAGGCCCAGCAGTACTGGACCCACTTTCTATTAGTTTGAGATGTATTATTGCTAATAGAATTAACATAGACAGCTTGTAAGTTACAGTTAGATATCCAATGTTAATGTTTTATTCAGGGAAATAAAACAGTTTGATTCTGATGGTGAACTTGAATGAAGAAGTTCACCAAACAGGAGATACAACAACTTGTGGCAATCTGAAGGATAGGAGTAAACTTTGGATGCTGGGCAAGACTTCAAAATAATATTAAGTAATGGAGTTCCTGTTTGTTCTAAAAGATAGTAAGTAAAAGTGAACCATAGCTATATTATATCACAAAGGTAATTGATTGTGTGTAGCTGAGCTTTGCAGAGCTTTTGGTGGGAGCTCACTCTGTTATTCTTCAGACATCACCCTAATCACAGTGAAAAACAGGCACCTGGATGTTGCTAACGTTAAGATCAACGCTTCTGGCCATTGCTATTTCTTTGTTCTGCAAAAATGACTGCTTGACCACCTGGTCAGCAGTCTGATTTGAGTGGGAGGTGGTCTTTCTTTGGGTCTGTTTAATCCTTACATGAGTCTAGCAGGCTTACTGAACTAAAATATAGCAATAAACACCTTTGAAATGTGAGGTGACAGTGAAGCTAGAGAGGGAGCGTGTTGCTATGGCTGTGAGCAATGCTTCCTACATCTACCTGATGTACTCAAAAGTGACTTCTAAAGTACAATAGCAACCCTGCTAGTCTTGACTTCCCATATGTATCATGTAAGCTTCAAAGGAGTTATCTACTCACTTCTTTAGCAAGTTCCTTTAAATAGCAGCTGGCAGATACTTTTTTTTAATTTTTTTTAGACCATCATCACCTGGGTGGTGGAAAACATCTTAAAGAAATGCTAAAGCAGGTAGAAATTGGCTGAGAAGTTTGTATTTTTTATTGAGGATTCTTAAACATTTTTTCCTGCTTTTTGCCTACTATCCACTTAATTTCTGAGGGATTTTAGAAGGAAAGTGCCTTTGAGAAAGAATTAACATTACTTACTTTTTTCCTTACTCAATTCAGATTGCTCTCTCACTTCAGTAATGTGACTTGTTAGCTTGACTCCTTTTTCCTACCCATAGGTATTGTTTTGGTTCAAATTACTATTAATTTTGAAGGATTTTTTCCTTTAATTAGTTTAAATAACTTCGAATTCCAGCTGAAATATGAATGAACTTGTTAACAGTTGTTTACATACTGCGCTTTGATCACAGAAGTCCCTTTAGAGAAAGTGTTAAGATAGTGATAAATCCAAGTCTTCCAGCAACTTCAGGGCAGTCCAGATGTAACACTTGGGCTATTTTTGAGATTATATAGGTTTATTAGGAAGAGGAGAATGAATTATAACAAGCCTATTCTTCCGCCTTCCAGGTGATGTCCTCAGGCAGCACTTGTCCTCTTTTGATACCTTCTCAAGTTACAGCATTTTCCAGGTTTTGAGGTATTTTTAGCTTCAGTTTTTCCTCTTCCAGGCTCCTCTTGCATAAATATCAACAGATGAAATAATGGAGGAAAAACACATAGTATCAGTACAAGAGAATATCCTTGTATAGGAGGACATGATTTATAAAATTCATTTTATGGCAGTTGTTCTTTGCTGCCTTGGAATCACAAGTACTGGAGGATGTGTGAATAGAGACGCTGCTTAACTGGGTTGTAAAGTCACCCATCAACAAAAATGCCACCAAATCCACAAACACAACCATTAGCTTGTATAATCTCAGTTATACTCAGTATGAAATGGTTAGTTAGTACAGAAATTTGAAGTAACCTCAAAGAAACAATTATAAGTTTTGTATTTTGTCACAGTAACTACAGCTAAATGCTAACAGAGGTCTTCAGTTTACCACACAGAAAATTTAAAGTATCTAATCTCACAGCTCTTGTAAGACTCTAAAAGATAAAAAAGCCTTATGCCTTTCTATTTTCAAAGGCCTCTGTTTTCCTTCTGAACATTAGCATTTTTCTCCAGAGAAGACTTAGAACAGTTTTTAAATGCTATGCTTCATGTTTTATCATATGGCACAAGTTGCGCCTTTATTGGTTAACCACAAAAATCCTAGACTTGACCCTGCAGGTAATTTTGTCCCTACAAAATTATTAGTATGTTTTAGTTAAGATTAAATAATTAAGTGCATGGTGAAAATGGAAACATGGAATGAAAATGAGGCCTAAGAAAACTGTGTGTTCTGTTGGAGAAATGTCTATTATGGCTGACCAAAATCTTGATACAGGAAGGCAACAGCAGGCTACTTGTATCCTAAATTAAATATTAAATGTGAATGTTTACCATTGAGTAAATAAGACTGTTATTTTCAGCATCTGCAGCCTAAGTTCTAAATCCCAAATGGTAAATCAAGAGCAATATTTTGACCTCACTGATACTTATTCTAAAGAGAATCGAGGCAACAAGCATTGAAGCCAAATTTCTGATCTGGTTAAGCAAGTGGTTGCAGAGTAGTTAGTCTGTGCTTCAGAGTGATTTTTGAGCTGTAACTTCTTTAGGAAGAAAGTTCTGCCATGCCTTGTGGCCTTGGCAGTGCATGCACTGAAATGGTTGGTATGTCTCATCTCCACTTCTAATTCTGGACTGAAAGGTCTTCCTCCTATGTGGGAGAGATCGTGAGGCCAAGATGTTATTTCAAGGCTGCTTTTACTGACATCTGTATATGCTGCACTTAACTTTTTCAAGTCTCTCACTGTGGACTGCCAGGAGAGTAATGCTGCACTGGACTTTGTTTTGCATGCCAGTGTGTATGTATTTTTGTAACTTTGATTTCAATGGCATTTTTAATGAACATTACTTTCAGTCAAATAATCTTAATCCTGGTATCGTTGATCATCTTTTTATTTTTTCAATTAGTATCAGTGCCTGGAAGCAGAAGTCAAATACTTCTAGACTAAATTTTTTTAAACTTAATGTTAGTTAAGACTGAGTTATTAACAAGTATGCAGTTTTATATTGAAGCATGAAATCCACCTGTAAATACCAAACTCTTTCCGTATGTGATCACACATCAGCAAGAGTCCTTATCTGAATTTGCAGCATTTCTCTCAGCACATGCTGTCCATATAGCTCTGCTATTTATAAAACAAACATACACCTCAGTAGAGATTTAAGAGTAGCTTTTTACTAAGTCCCTAGTAGTAGGCCATTTCTATTTATTTTAGGGTGCTGCCAAGTATCTTTTTAAACCTGGCGTAAAATACTTTGTGCTTAAAGTCAACAATGTTCTCTTTTCCTCTGGCCATTGTAACTCTGCTTCCCATATATGTTCTAAGCTTCAAGAATGCATATTTATAGTATTTTTGATAAAAAAACCTTGGACAAAGAAAAATGAGCCAAAAATTCTATTTTGTAAGTACAGTTCATACCCATGTCGTAACGTGCCAAGAAACAGTTTTTATTTTTACTATCTCTAATCATTCCTTTGTCCCATTGTTAACAATCTTGCACGTTTTCATTATGTAAGGCTTTTCTAGGAAGTATACATGTGGGAAAATACTCTGTAATAGCAATCACAGGAAACTTTGTCTAATGTTTTCAGTCTTCCCATTTATGTGAGCAAATAAGGTAAAAATGGTATTAAATATTTAAGCCTAAAAGTTCTCATAAGGTAGACTTGTTACAAATTGCACAGGGAACATCCTCCAAGTTGTAAATATTTTACTTTAATTATGTCTCTTTCTTGCTGGGAACACATAAATTCAGTGTTGTTGTTCTGCTAATAGTCTTTTTTGGTGTCTTTTTAAGTAAAAAGCACATAATACTCCCTGCTCTAGAACAAACCTAAGAACAAAAGCCTCCCCTCCCTTTGTTTCAGTATTTGCCAAATGGGAAAGACTTCTGATGTCGTTTATGGAAATTCTAGCTTCCTCTTATTGCTAAATTACTGTTAAAATACAATTTTTGTAGTGATAGCTTTACAAGTATTAAGACTGTCATGCTTCACAGTGGTGTGAAATGGTTGTTGCTATGTATTGACCTGTCCTGACTGGTGTTGCATTACCTGCTGTTTCAAAACAAATTGTCTCATTTGCTTAATGCTTTAGAGATTCTTGGGGATCTGTGAACCAGGAGAGCGCAGCACTTGTTGGAAAATCTGGGGATATGCTCTATTTTGGGTTGGGGTTTTGTGGGCATTTGGTGGGTTTTTTTGTTGTTGTTTTTTAAGTCAGTGTGGATAATACTTGGGTACAATTACTACAAATAATAAACAACCTACAGTAACATTGCATTCTTTTTGTACACTGCAGATTAAAGTGCCTAAATGTGGGTGATCTCTAGGGGACATGCTTTAAATTTCATGTTTGTACCTTTGTAGTTATTTTGTGACATAATAGAAGGTTACATTTTGGAAAGAAAATGCAAGGGCTGATAGCCCTTAAAATGGAGTTTGCTATAAAATTGTTTCAGAACAGTTTTTGGCTTACAGAATGTCCATGTGTGTTTATGGGTTATTACTCATTGGAGGCAAGTAAGATTTTGAAGGAATCTTCATTCCTGTTACTCTAATGATAATCTAACAGCTTTGTCTGCCAGCTGACTGGTCACATAACACCCCACTGCCACGTTTGCATGCAGGACTTGCACAACTTTGAAAGGGTTGACCCTAACAGAGTTTTGTAGGGACACCCTGGGTGTTACTTGCACAGGCACACAGGTGTGTTCAGCCAGGTAAGTAGTTCATCTTGAGCTCAGACTTCACTGAATGTCACTACATCCATATGGATTTGGGGCACAGAAAGTACAAAAGAGCTGATTGTAGCATGACTAGCTGGCACTGAGAAAGCAGCTCCAAAAAAAAAAACAACAACCAGACCAAACAAAAGGCACAAGCTACATGTTGTACCAGTTTTGTAGAATGCTGTTGGGGTATTGGACAGCAAAACCACTCTTACCTTTGCAGCCATTTCCTTTCCTCTGAAAATGGCAAGAGCTGAAGGTGAAAACTGCCTGATCTCATTCAGCAGGGAAATTTAAAAAATGAGGAAAGAGCAGTGCCTACTCTTAACTATGTGTTGTAAATGTGAAGAGCTTGGAAGTTGAGATGGTGTTGCCGATTCAAATTTACCAAAGGAAACCTTCCTCTGAGGAAGGTTCATAAAAGTATTTTGAGCTTTTACCTCTGAAAAGTGGCTGTAGCAACCTGTACTGTATATAGTACACTGGGGAAAACTTGCTCCGGTAAGCTTACTAAACATTTTCTTACACTATGTGTAAGAAATTACATTGCTTTTTTTTTTTTTTTTCTTTTTCACTGTAGAGCATTTTAACAAGCTGATTTTTGTCTTGCTTAATGCTAGCATGTGTGAGGCAGCATTTTATTAATGTGAAAATAGTAAGAACTGGTTTGTTGTCTAAATGCCTGAATTCCTTTAACATCAGTAAATTCTGTGAAGTGAAGCAAGATTATACTTTCTTATTCCCCATCTGTTCTGTTGAAATGCTATCATTTAACTTCAGTTTTATATTGCACACATTATTAAAATAAAATTTACATTGATTAGCTGCTAATGATAATACCGTAGCAAATCTAAGAGAAACTGTGATATCTGCTGTGTATCAACTTGCTTGCCTCTGTAAAGCGTCGATCCATGTTAGACTTTTAATGCCTCCTGCAGTGATGCTCATACAGAATTCCAGTATCCCTACATGTACTCTGCATGCCTTGCATTTGTGCACTGTAAAAGGATAGACTGTTTTGCAGTACTTACTTTAGGTTTTAAAAAAATGCCCTTCCATTATTTTATATAGTATTTCCCGTATCCAAAATAGGACAATTTCTAAAGCCAAAGATCAATAAATGTTTATTGTCTATCAGTGTCATTTTTCCCCCACCCCCTCTTTTGTATAATACATCCCACTTGTTACCAACTTGTGCAGAATCTCCAGGTTTGCCAAAGAGTGTGTGGTAATCAGGCTCCTTCTCACTTTCTATTCTAGTCCAAATTGTTTAGATTTTTTAGAAATAAGTAGACCTTTTATCCCCTTGCTTGGTGTGCAGCAGAATAAACAGTTTTCTAGTATAAATGTAAATATTGTCTTAATCTTGTGTAGCAGTTACCATGAAGTGCCACTTAGAGATCCGCTGTAAGTATTTTCATTTCTGAGTGTTTCACAATTAGAAGTTGGGTACAATTCAACTTCCTGAGAAAATAATGAGCTGTACAGCATGGCGAGTGGAGTTTTCCAGTACCATCACAGGATTTATCACCTTCCTTTTTGACTCACCTTTCATGATTGGAAACCACTTAACAGGGGTTGTTTTTTTGCTCTTAATTGTAAAAAATAGAAGTAATTACTTTAAAAACACATTATGTTCTATTGGTGTCATCCTAACAGCCCTAAGAGCAAATATACTTGGTTACATCTTGTAACCTTTGTGGGGGGGTCTATTTGATTTTTGGAATATTAAATTTGATTATGCATGGGTGTCCTTTCTAAGGTGTGCAGATTAGTGATACCCCAACTGCTTAGGTAGTTCTGCAGCAGTATAAAAATCCTTGAGTAAATGGCCTCCTTTAACCTAAAAGCAAAGCTGTATAAAAAGCCCTCTTTGATTATAAAGGACAGTCCTGCTGCGGAGAGGAAAAGTGACCCTCAGTCCCTAGGAAGAACCAATTTTGGCTTTTGGAGTGAGTATTTGAAAGCATACAAGGCATTTGAGCTGTGGATCCCACTCCTGAAAGTGATAAACCCACCCCATAAAATGAGGTGGGTTTAAAATCATGGTTAGGAGGAAGGATGAGCTATGCTGGCCGATTTGTCTCGCAGAAGCCATCTCACCTGCCTGTTTTCTCCATGCAATGTGAATCTTGAGGCTGCCTTGAGACTCTACAATCCCCAAGACTTTGCAGTAGGATGTGTGTTTAGTCTGGCATAGTCCTCTCAGCAGTTCTTCCAGTCCATACTTCTGCTGTGGATAATGTGTTGATGCTAGTTTTGTTACTTAAAGTGCAAGTTGTTCAGTGGGTGGCATCACAGTGTAGGTGATTCTCCACATTTCTTCTAGGCTAGGTTTCTGTACCCTGCAAAGTTGGTTGTGTTTAACCTTCAGAAGGACTTTGCCTGGAGCTGTACTGGACAACATCAGGTTACTTGGGCTGTTGACTCTACCTCATCTTTTCTACCTGTGAAATGTTCAAGTGTTGCAGAGCTCCAACAGTTGAGCTGCCTGGAAAAAGCCTCCATCCCTCTGCTAGCCTCCACAGCCCTAGAGCCACAGAGGTGTGCTCTGCTTTTCCAGCTCTTCCCACTCATCTGCTTTGCAGCAAGAAGCTGCTGTTGAAAGCCTTGGCAGCATGCCTGTGGAATGGAAGTGGGCCTTTGATTTCAAGGCTTGTATGAAATCTTGCCTTTGAATCCATCAGGTTTACCTCTGCTGTAAAGCACAAGCATGCATGATTCCATGAAAGCAATGTAGGGACTATCCAACTTTTTGAAATGTTGATTGTAGCAGAAGATGGTCTGTGATAGAGGAAGGCCTGGAAGTGTACTCCAGCCAGGAAGGCAAGCATCTGGTACCTGTCCTGTGCTAGCTGCTCTGGGTAGGGCTGAGAAATAACAAAGCTGTTGCTGTTTTGATTTAGATTTTATGAAGAATCTTGAAAGAAGATACAATTATTGTTGATTGCCTGCTTATAAGGTATCTGATGGACTGCAAAAGCAATGCAGCAAGGAGAAACTGGGATATCACTCTTTTGGAGGTATACTGTTTCCCTCTGAGTCTTCATTAAAAAATAAGTAATTTGCTATACTTGTTCGATAATCACTTCTAGAGATATATATATCAGTTATTTTATAAACTTGTGTATATGTATTTAAAAATGCACAGTTCTGGAATCAATCCTACAGTATTTTCTGCTTCTCATTCAAGAAAACAGTGTATTAAACCGACCACACCTGGAGTGGTGTATCCAGTTCTGGAGTCCCCAACATAAGGACATGGAGCTGTTGGAGCAAGTCCAGAGGAGGCCACGGAGATGATCCCAGGGCTGGAGCAGCTCTGCTCTGGGGACAGGCTGGGAGAGTTGGGGTGTTCAGCCTGGAGAAGAGAAGGCTCCAGGGAGACCTTAGAGCAGGTTGCAGTGCCTGAAGGGGAAAATCCTTCAGTGTGAGCGTGAGAGGGTGAGACACTGGCCCAGGCTGCCCAGAGAAGGTGTGGCTGCCCCATCCCTGGCAGTGTTGAAGGGCAGGTTGGATGGGGCTTGGAGCAACCTGGTCTGGTGGGAGGTGTCCCTGCCCATGCAGAGGGGTTGGGTCTAGTTAATTTTTAAGTCCCTTCCAACTCAAACCATTCTATGATTTTCTGATATCTGAGTATTTAATGTCCTCTCCAAAACCTTTGTTGAGGGTTACTATTTTGCTTTCCCAGGGATGCAGCCCTGATGTGTCAAGGGGAAAGGCAGCCTCTTTGTGAGGTGTGAAGCCACTTAGTAATTCTGTGTCTATTGAAGGCTGAAAGGAAAAGAAAAGCATCCTTCTCTCTGATACTGGAGATTCACAACCTACTTGCAGTCATTCTGGGTGTCCAACACATGCCCATCTTCTCCCCACCTGTCAGATCTGAAAGTGTTTTATCAATCAGTGTAGAACTTACATGATTTCCTGAAATGTTCCTTTTTACAGATTAATGGGGTATACTGTGAAGCAGCTGTGCATGTCAAACTGAAAGACTGCAGGTTTAGTTGGAGCTGGTTGTATCTGATGATCTTTCAGGATCACAGACACACAGTTGCTTCCCATTCATTTGGGTTATCTTGGGGATAAGTCATACCTACAAGTTTTGGTTGTGAAATCCAGTTTTCATCCTTCTGTAAGAACATGCTATTCCACTCCTCCTCTCTTGTTAGTATCAGCCTGATTAGAAGAATAAAATATAAAAATCTTCAACTCTAATTCAATAAATGCTAAAAACCATCTGGGAGGTGGTGTGTGAATGTGACTCCGATTGAAACACATAAAGGGTGAGTTGGAGATTAGAGCAGGACAGGTGGGACCAAAGCCAGAAAAGTGCAGCGTGAGGTGTTGCATGTGGTGGCTTGTCATGTGAAATCCTGGGAGAGCTGTGGATTTGAGGACTATAAAAATTACTTGTAGTGAAAAACATTAAAAGAACTCTGCACAGTGTCAAGGGAAGAGTCAGAGGTTAAAGTACCTTAATGTGGAATAAAAACTGCATAGAGAAGGACTCTAATCTTAGAGGAAGACAGAACAGGAACCAGAGACTGGAACATGATAGTAGATAAATTACAATAGTAGAAAATGTGGTTTTAGCAGGGGGAGTCACTAATTTCATTACAACTTGAAGTGGTGAAATCTCCACTGGGTTGTCTCCAGACATCCTCTGCTGCTACCAGTGAGCCAGTTACTGCTCTCAGTACAAGGGTAATTAACACAAAGTAAAGGAACAAGGGGGCAAACAAATAATTGTTAATTCAGTTTTATTCTAAAAATTGGAATGATGGAACTTTTTTTGTTTGACACTGCTGTGGCTGAATTGCCACATGACCAGGAGGAAACACATAAACTTTGTTTCCTTAACACAGAGTATGTATAGCCACTTACTGTATTGCAATGTTTTCATCCCTTTGAAAAGTTCTAAGTGGCTAAAGATTTTTAAAAAAACAGTTTTGCTAATATATAGAAAAAAAAGGTAATTCAAATTTGAAAATTAACTATAAGGAAATTACAGCTGTTGCATTCTATCTGTTTAGAAGCATAATGAGATTAGGAAGAAAAACTTTCTCTGGAAATTGTTTTTCTAAAAGATGCCGAATTGAACTCCATGTCAAGAGTAGAGTCAGAACATCAGTCTTACAAAGTCCAAAGTGTGTTTTCAGCACTTGAACTTTTTGCTCTGATGCTACAATTTTATGATTCTTACTTCTTAGCTAAGAATAGAGCAGATAAGTTCCTTAGGTAAGCAGCCAAATGGGAGATCAAGAACTGAAACTTAGATTTTAGTTCAAGTTTTGGCTTTCCAAGCACCACAAGTTGTTAGCAGGAGGAGACTTGCTGTTGCACTGACTGGCTTCAAGTTGGAGCTGGCAGTTTAGGGTTCCACTTCTCTTAAATGCCTGGAGGTAAGAACTACTTTGTTCTTTTCCTGTCATTATTATTATTATTGTTATTTATTATCCTTTTAGTGGCTATATTATTGATACTTTTGTGCTACTGTCAAGAAACTCTGCTTTGGAGACATATCCTCCCCTATCCCCTAATCTAGATTGGAGATCTTCTCCCTTAGTAGCATCTATAGTTTTTTTAATTTTTACTTATATTGTTTTTTCTCTCATAGCATGTTTTCACTGTGGAGTCCACTCTCTAGAGCACAGTTCTTAGCTGAGGGGTGTTGTTTCCAGCAGAGTGGCCTCAGCAGGTGCCTGCTGTGTTCCCACCTGGGGGTTTCACCTTCTGCCAGCCCAGACAAGTGCTGAGCATCTCTCTGCATCCCATTCTCATGTCTCCTCCTCACCCACAAAGAGGGACACCAGACACATGCACTCCCCGACATATCTGTAGTTACAGATTTAGCCAGTTATTAGTCATCCTTTATATACTCACACAGACTTACTGTGCTCCTGGACATTTTTCCTCCAGCCCAATTCTTAAGCCAGATGATTGCCTCCCAGTCTCACAATTAACTCTTCCTCTTGTTTTGCAAAAACCTTTGCAACACTGGTTATTTCGATTTTTTTTATTATCTGGATATTGGGTAATACCCTGAAAATTTTAATCAATACAGTTGAAGACAATTATTTCCTATTTCTGTATGTATGCTTCCTTCTTTTTTATTAAGTGAGACGGGATCTTACTAATGTATAAAAATATCTGAGGAGTGGATGTCTAGAAGAAAGGGCCAATCTATTTTCAGTGGTGCCCTGTGATAGGATGAAGGGCAATGGATGAGGAAAAACTTTACTGTGAGGGTTACAGAGCACTGGAACAGGCTGCACAGAGAGGTTGTGGAGTCTCCTTCTCTGGAGACTTTCAAGACCTGTCTGGATGTATTCCTGTGTGATCTGTCCTAGATTCTCAGGTGGTCCTGCTCTGGCAGAGGGGTTAACTTGATCTCCAGAGGTCCCTTCCAACCTTCAACATTATATGATTCTGTGAAGTGCAGTACTTGGCACTTTGCTGTATTTGTTTTTTAAAAAAATTCTAATTTCAGACCACTTTTCCAAGGTATCAAATTTACACTGATTTCAAAGTAGTTGTAACTTGGGTCTATTAGGTTTGTTATGTGTTTTCTATGCAAACATGCTAGTATCATACAACCATAGAATTGTAGAATAGCTGGGGTTGGAAGGGACCTTTAGAGGTCATCTAGTCCAACCATCAAGATGCTAAGGAAAGTATTGAAGCATATTGTCTTCATAGGAGTGTGCACACAGATGCATTATATATTGGTTTATATTTATGTGTTTTTATATGTGACTGTCAACCTTACTATGTGCTCCCCCTCTAACAGGGAACTGCTCATAGCAATTCTTCTGCATCATGCCCTAACTGGCATGTATGTGCTTCATACTCTTAAACTATATGTTCTAGTCTGCTTATGAAAATTGCCTGCTGGGTTGCCTCCAAGACCTTAATAAAGCCAAGCATCTTGTATTTTCCCCTTCCCCGTCAGGCCAGTTGTGTGGAAGGAAATTAGATTGGTTTGACGTGATGTGTCCTTGGCAGATCTGTGTTAGCTTTCATTACTGCTTCACCCTCTTAAGTTTACAGATTAGGAGTATGGGTTGTTTGTCTGGATATTCAAGTTAGTTTGGGTGGTTTAATAGCCCCAGTTACCCTACAGTTTCCATAGATGGATGTTGCATTTTCCTGTCTTCAGCCCCATGAAACTTCTTGTGCCCTGTGAGCTTTTTGGGGCTGGTGAATAATTGCATGGTGACATTTCTGGCCAGTGCATCATGTCCTCCAGTGACCTTCCCCGAGCACTCCTGATGAAATGCATCTAACTTTTCTTAATAGTTGGTAGTCTGTCTTTTTTTTTTTTTTTTTTTTTTTTTTTTTTTTTTTTTTTTTTCTGTATACTGGCTTGCTATTGTGAAAAATAAATGAAAATTAGGAAGCATTCCAGCAACTAATTTGTTTAATTTCCCTATTAAGTAATAGACAGCTATTAATTTTCTTTGTTATTTCCATTCTTCCTTAGGTATTCTGAGCTTTCGTGGTTTTGTATCTGTCTGTTGTAGATTCTTTTGTGCTTCTTATTTGTGTGCTGCTGTTTGGCTGGGTTTTTTTTCTGAGTTTTATGAAGGAAAACCACCTGTCTTCTTGCTCCTTCTGTGGGACTGGTTTTTATCATCTCTCTTTACTCCCACTAGAGAGACCACTTTTCTTACACATTTTAAAGACCAAGCTGTTGAAAGAGTTGAAACATACTTGTCACTCCATAATCTAAATTAATCATTTTGGGTAAGTGCATAAAGGCCAGCTTTGCTGCCTTTTGTGAAACATCCAATCTCTGCCAACTCCTCAAGTTCCTAACTTGTCACATCTGGACAAAAGAAATTTACTCTAAACTCACTGAAAAAGGACTCTTATTACATAATTAATAGTTGCTTTCAGTAGGATGATCTTTATTTTTACCAAATTTTAACTAGTGTGATACTTTCCATCTGTGTTCTCTTACCTTCCCAATCAACACAAAAACCTGGTAGATATTTTTTCTCCCTCACAGAGCCATAGCAAATAAGGAAGTGGCCTTTTGTTGAAGGCACTAAATAGGAATAAATATGGCCAAAGTCAGCTGTTGATGTTTGTGATGCAGACCTATGTTCAACAGAGCAGCTCTTCAGCCAGGCAGGAAGACATGCTCTGAAAGTTGGTTTATTTTCTTAAGTGGATTTAGTAGCATTTCTGCTTTTTAACAAACAAATTAAGTTATCTTAACATCACTGAAATACTGAGAAGTTAGTTTTGAGCTGGTCAGGGCATGTGCTGCTCACATAAAGTATCTTCAAATTGTATTTAGTCTCCTGGTTTTGCTTCTATCCTCCATTTCTTTTGAATCAACTGCATAAAATTATAGAGGGTTTTTGGTTTTTTTTTTTTTTTTTGCAAGCTTTTTGCTCAGAGAGAGATACTATATCTGAGAGGATGACTCTGCTAAACCTTTCATATATGAGTGTTTCATATAGTGAATAAAAAAATATATATATATACAAACATTGAAAGGAATGTTGCTTGCCTGTGCTTCTGTGTTTGAAAGCATTTTCTGTTGTAGATGAAAAGTGCAACTGGCAGAGACTGAACATATTTATTTACTGATCGCTTCATTGTTCTGTGTTCAAATAAAAAATCCAGGTGGCAGTATCTGAGTGAGAATACTAGATTTTGGAAGCAGCATCAAAGAAGCATATTTTGGCTATAAGAAAATCAGAGACTGAAGAATACAAGTGCATTGAGGGTGAGTTACAGGTAAAGTGAGGAGTATGAGGAAGGTGGCCTTGAGTTCCTCTGCTGAAGTATCTTGGTGTCCTGGTTTCTCTGCAAAGACTTTGGCACAAGAAACATCCTTAGGACACCAGCAGACCTTGTCCAGACACTTGACTTGGGCCAGTACACTTTCTCACCCGTCTGGGACTTCGCTCCTTGTTCTCCATGAGTCTTTTCAAAGACTTTATCCTGAGAAGTAGCCCCCTGCCTTTCCGTGGCATACTCATTTTTGAGGACCTGATGTGGTTTTGTGCAGTGAAGGCAAGAAAAAATAAGGCAAAGCTGTAGAATTATTTAGTGTTGCCTTTTAAACTCTGTTTTAAACTCTTATTTTAAATTTACTTGACTAGCTTTCATGGTCACTGTACCTCTTTAGCCTGCTTGCTACCTGGTGTAAATTTAAATGCAGGGGAGGAAAGGAGGGATAGAAGCTGAATGCTGAAAAATGGTTCCTGCTGGTGCATGTGAAAAATGATCACTATGCAAACGACCTTTCCTTTAGGAAATTTTAAAATAATGAAATCACTTTAATATACTTCTAGCAGGTCATTCAATTAAAAGGGTTTTAAAATTAAGTTTCCGTTGCTGAACAAACAAAATTGCAATGAATCTGAATTAGCAATGTAAATAGTTTGTTTAGTGGGTAAATATTAGACTACTGTATTGGTTAGAAACAGAGAGGAGTTTTTACAGGGAAAAGTGTTCAAGCCTGTCTACCTCAAGGTGAGCTCTTAAATCTGTACGGAGGCCCTGGTATCGTTTTGCTCTTCTGGTGACTTTTAAACCTGGGCATGTATCTAACTGGGTAAGCAGAAGCAAATTGCTACTAAATTTAGATGCAGCAGCGTAGGACCCAGTGCTACTCACAATTGAATCCTCCTTTATCTTTTCCCTCTGAAAAGTAATCACTTGGCTGAGGGCTGGATGTTGCCCCGAGGGTGAGGAGCAATCCAGGACACAGTGGGTTCTCCTCCTACTTCCTGGGCAGAGACAGGGTCAGGGTAAGAGATCCACCACATCCAGCTGAGAGTAATTCCAGTTCTCCCAACTCCTCCAGCACATGTTCCTCCTTTTGCAGGTCTGGTTTTAAAATCTTGGGATACCTAAGGAACGTTATTTACTTGCTTTTGTCTGTATTTTCTTTTTATGCAATCTTCTGCAAAATTCTTTTTCTAGTTCTGCTTCATCCTGTGCTTTTTCCTGTACTTTGATCAAATTAGCATGTTCTGATAGCAGCTTCCTTTTAACCTGATAAATGTATGTACGTGTTTTACACACTCTGTACATGGAAGGTTTGTAAGGGAATCCACTGATGCTTACTTAGTCTCTGCTGAATGAAAAGACATAGTTTTGATTAATTTGAAAAACGGAAGGAATCTTCATGGAAGTTTTTGCAATTTAATGGTGAGTTTATTGTGTTGTTCAATGCAAAATATAGTCCCAAAATTAGTGTGAAATACTGGCTATTAATCTAATTTGTAAAAAGCAAGAGCAAGCACATTCAAAAATTGATTAGAGCTGCATGAAGGTGTTCCCTAGAGATCTGAACTCTGGTGCATATGCCCTCCCAGCTACCTTAGTCATTGCTGTTTTTCCTGTTTAGTTTGCAGCTGGCTCACCTTGTTCATTTGTGCTGACCTAGTTTATCTGATTATTTGGCCATGGAAGGAGAGAGGAAGAAAACAGAAATAAACAACCAAAAAGATGCTGCTTCCAGTTGTTTCACATCTTTTAAGTTTGAGATTGCTTATACACCACTGTGTTGCTGCACTATAATGGGTTCAACAGGACATCTCTCTTCAGGCCTGTTCTCAGGAACAGACAGGGATTTTTTGAAATAAGTGTCTGTAGAAATGCAGATACTTGGCAACGTGTTTATACTTCAGCAGGGAGCAGCGCGAGAAGAAGTGTTGTCTTTAGAAAACAAAAGCCCAAAGACCATTCTGTTCAAGGGACAAAAATATTTGTGAATAAAATAAATAACTGTGGAAAACCATTGGTGTTTTGGTTTGGTTTTGTTGTTTTGGGTTTGTTTAGGTTTTGTTTTGTTGGTTTTTGTTTGTGGTTTTTTTTTTTTTCAGAGAAAATGAGTGATCTTATAGCCATCCTTCTTTAAGTAAGTTTTGGATTTTTGTAATTTTTTTTTTTTTTTTTTTTTTTTAAATTGAGATTGAATATACTGTCATGTTCTTCTGAGTTGTTCTGAAATTTCCCTTTCTACACACCAATATTCTGTTTGGTTAGTGGCTAAACAAAGACAAGCAAATTCCTAGTTTTAAGTGTCTGACCTAGACAATTCAATACTGCTCTCTGCTGTGTGGTGTGAGTTATTGGAAAAAAATGTTAAGATATTTATTAATGTATTTTCATCACCCAGGGCACTGTACGTCTAGCCTGCATCTTCTCCTGACCATAAAATGCTTATACCACTAAAGGAAAATGTCTGGAGATTGTTCAGCCCCTTCATGGTTCATATATTTTTTGTTGATGAAGGGGATATTAAAAAAAAAATAAAAAAATTAGGTTTATGATAGCTTAGACAATGTTGCATAAGATAACTGTATTTTTTTTAATCCACAAAGATTTTTTGGATTTTATTACATAGGAATCCAGAAAAGGGAATTTTTTTCCCCCTTCCTGATGACTGTTGTTTTTGATTTTTTGTGTTGTTTTTTTTTGTTGTTGTTGTTTGTTTGTTTTGTTGTGGGGTTTTTTTCCTTGGTGAATAATAAAAATGACAGGGGAAAAAATACAGAACAATTTCATACCTGAGATTGAAGGAGTTCATTACCATCATTCTGATGATGTGCCTTTTATATGTCTGCAGTGGTTAAGAAGGACTTTACTTGGAGCACGGGCATTGTAGAGCAATTCAAGATTGTTGAAGAGCTACAAATTCTGAGAAGTGCTTCAATTTGTTAGTGACTCAAGCAGCACTGAAGCTTTGTGGGGCTTTTAGTACAGTCGTATGCACAGCCTATAAACGTTCTTGTAATCTTCCCTCCCATTTTTCCCCCTACCACTCTGTGTGCTGTTGCTCCCTCTGCTCATGCCAGCATTCCTGTTCAGGAGCAGCAGCCTCCACATCAGCCTGGCCCAGGTGAAAGGGAGGTGGATAACTGCAACTCTAACACGATAAATGCATTGCGATGCTGGCGGTGGCTTTGGCCACTTTAAAGGCTCAGCACCCCCCTGGTGTGGAAAAGAGGATGCATTTCCCTCTCAAATGCTTAAAAATGAAATGATTAACAAAACCGTGATCAGAAAAGGCTTGCTATTAAAAAAAAATAAATAAATATGCAGCACACTTCAATAAAAATATAATAAAGTACTAAGCTGCCACCTTCTTAGTAACTCTTATGGGCATGGAATTACATTCTTATTCAAAGTGGTCTTAGGTATTGTGGAGAAACTGTCTCCTAATGCAAGGAGATGATTTGGGTTTTTTTGGAGTGTAAATCGCAGCTTTTTCACATGTTTTCCCTCATTTTTTTTCCTCATTTTCCAAAGCAGCATGAGAATAGGTCAATTTGCTTAGTAAGCTCCATTGCCCATCCTAGTCAGGCAGGAATGCCTGAAAGTTGTGGTTTTATAATTCAAATTTTCTGACTTGAAATAATGAGAAACATCCACACTTCCCATCAGCAGTGTGCTTCTCACTCAGTATTACACAGAGCAAATAAAAATTTCCTAACATTTTTGCACTAAGTTTTCTACAAAAATCTGAGTGCTTTTTTCAGCATTAAACTTCTGGAATGACCTGAGTCTTCCATTTTGTGGGTTGCTTTTGACTTTTGAAATCCAGCATCCTCTTAGCTGTGATCCAAATTGCATTTTACCTTCTGAATGACTGTAAACCCAAGATCACTAATCTGGTCTTAGTCCTCATTTTGAGTAAGACTTTTATTTCTTGGGGATGCACACATGGTTCCTCAGAGATTTGCTGGAAGCAAGAGTCAGCAATTTGCTTCCTTCAAACTTGATGGGAACTTTCACCCAAGGAAAACAAATAAATAAAATCAGCAGTACTCACATAAAATTTGCATCAATATGCACCCACCTCTATGCAGAATAATGGGTCTTAAGAGTTTCCTTTTTTGAACAATTTTGTTAGAAGGTATTTATGAATTAACATAGGATTACAGTGGGGCCATACTTTACAGTTACAATTTTGAAATGCTGACAGTATGGCAACGGCAGTCTGTTTTTTATCCATAGCTTCTGAGACATCTGACTTTTTCAGGGCTTCCAAGGAGGGCAAGTGTCCAAAAGCAGAACCTGCAGTAAATGAAACACAGTTACACCACAGTTTTACACAGACACACAAAAAAGGGAAAAAAGTCTCAGTCACAAAGTTGTAAATCCCAAGAGGTCTGAAACATCGTAGCTCATTAACCACCAGTTTGGTGAAAGCAGAGCTGAGCTGGTAGTGAGGGCCTGCTGAAAGCCCCATTCAGGCCTTGCAGGAAGGGCTGAGAGATCTGGCAGCTGGAAGGGAGCAAAGGCTTGGCATCCTTTATTTTAGTTTGCAAAGTATACCAGACATTCAGTCATCAGGTGCCTGCCCTGGCTGCACCCTTAGCACTGTGAATTTGCATTCCCACCAACTCAGCTGGACATAATGTGGATGCAATTCCTGGTGAGAAGTGATGTGAGACCAGGTGAGAATTCATATGATACAGCAACTGGGAAAAAGAAGTAGGGCTGCATCAGAAGTGGTGACAGAACAAAATACTGCAATATTTGCCACACTGCAAGTTGTTCTCTACCCCAAATCCATGCTATGTCTCTGGGGGGTCGGAGGGCAGATGGATTGAAAAATCTTGCTCTGGCTGTATGAGGCCCTTTCCTCTATCCAACAAGTCAGAGGAATTCCTTTTCTTTAAGACCACTTTGGAGCCTCCAACAACACAATTTTACAGCTTGTACAGATTACAACCTTGCAGGACCTTCTTTCACCACTTCTCTTTATACAAAACTATTTTCTACTGTTTGTCTTCTCTAGGTTGTCCAGGTCTCTCCACATCACATAAGAGTGAGTATCCTTTACTCTTTCATATCTGTAACCTCTCATTAAATGCTCCTTTTTCAGAGTTTAGCAGCATTCTTATCATTTGGGATAATCTGTCTGCTCCAGTGGTGTTTCCATCAAACCTTGTTCTTCCCCTTGCTGCAGTTACTACCATCCTCTGGCACTGCAGCAAGTCACCCTGCAGCAGGTTATCACTCATTATTGCAACTGCTCTTGGATCTTAATCCTTCCCTATATATACGTGTGTATAGGGTTGTGTTATGTGAAGAAGAATTACAGGGAAGAAAGCGCAGTCAGAAAAATGACTCCCCTGTTGATGTAGTGCTCTCTCTTCTCATCCTACCACCCACCTTTTCCTCCCTGCTGAAGGCGGAGACCTGCTGCCACCTCATATATCTGCCTGAGACTTTGCTAAGTGAGCTGTGGCCTCAGCAGCAGGATTTGATTGATAGCTGGTTCATTCCTTCACAGAGTTATTCAGAGATGCTTAAGAGCTTGGTGGTGGTGATGCTCAGATGATGTATATGTATCTCTCTGCATAAGGATAAAGCTACCAGTTTCTGAGATGAGATAATTCAGCTCCGTGCACCTGATTTTGTGAGATCCTAGTGGCACAGCTGGGGATGTGAATGTAGCAGACCACTACCTCGCTTCTCATTTTAGGTCTTTGTTGAAACATGAGACCTGGCTTGGTTCTACTACTGTGGGGCTCTAGGTCGTTTTGCCAACAAAGAATGAAAAAAAAAAAAAAAAAATACAGGTAAGAGGGAAATAAAGCAAGAAGTGCAGCTTTGGGGTGTTTGTTTCTACGTGTCATTGTTAATGGAAAAGTCTTCTGGAAACTTTGTGCTACACCTAGAACAAAAAATTTCATGGATTTTAAGAGTCACCCTCATGTGTGTGGCTTTGGGATGTACTGTTCAGAAGAAGACTTTGATCAGGTAGTTTAAGCATAGATTACATCCTTTTTAGGAGCAAGAGTCACAAAGGTGTAAGCAGAAATAGCCTCTACTCACAGCCTGATTTTAAAGACTATGTGTTAATTAACATGAGACTTGTAGGTGACAGAATAGACCTATGTAGTGATCTTCAGTGGCACAAAGCTGGGGGCTTTTGCTGATCACTGAAATGTAGAATAATTCCTTGACTCTGAATAATTTGTTTTTTAAATTATTGCTGTGTCACCCCTAGAAGGAACCAAAACTACCAATGCCTAGAATCGAATTCACAGCTAGTTAAAGTTGCTGTGATAATCTTTTAGCCATTGTGTTATTTGTGCTTTATACTACCAGCTGTTCCACCTTCAACAAGATTTTATTTTGAGATAAACAGGGCCTTTGGCTACAAGATTAAGTGTGCACCAGGAGGTGTCCAGTTGAAGACAGTCAGTTTGTGCTGGCATTTTCTCTTGGAATTGTCTGGAAAGAGCAATGACAACATCTCCATGTTTCACTGCGAGTGACTTAAATATATGCATTGATGAAGGCAACAGGGTTATTATATGCTTTACATTAAGTATAATCAATTATGCTTAATTAAAGTATGGTTAAATAAGCATTATTAAGTAAGCTTAATTAATAAACTGAAATGCATTTGTGTCAGACTAATCAAAGGTGCTTTAGGAGAGTCAAATAATTAAGTTACTTATATTTCTTGTTACTTAAATCAGCTTAACCAAATAATTTTAAACAAGGACTGACCTACTGAAGGAAAAAAGGTTTTTTGGATATTTTTAGTATTTCAGTACTTTGCACACTTACAGATTTACAAATGTAAGAAATTATTCCTGTAGACTCTAAGTGAGCTCTGCAGTGGTAAACTAAATAACAACTGTTAGAAAAATAAAGAAACAAACAAAGAGAAAAGAGGAGAAGGTGGGCCTTCTTTTTCCTGTGGCTATAGATGTTCCTTGCTGCTGGCTTTGGGGCTAATCCCAGCAACAGGCTGTGGTCTCCCTTAGCAGACTTGAATGTTAGAAGTTATTAATAAATAAGTGGCTTTTGGCTCATTTTTTAGGCTGTGTCATGATCCATGGCATGTCACATGGGGCTGCCAAGGTGCTGCAGCCATTAACTAAAGCAGAGACATGGAGAGCTCCTTCATCCCTGTCCCTGTTTGGCTTAGACTGTTGCTTGCAACATCAGTGTCTTTTACAATGTTGAAGTTTCCTGGAAAGTGATTTTAGCTTAAAAAGGTAAACTGGTAATTTTTTGTGCGTTTGCCAGCTGACAGTTTATCTTATCTTTTATGGTCCTAAGTATAAGAGAAGGGCCCTTTTGGAGAAAAAGAGTAATAATAAATAATATTTTAACAAGCGAACCTACAACATTTATTTTTTTATCCCACTTTGCCTGTGAGAGATTAAAACATTAGCTATTTTGGGAAGTGTGGATCTGAGAAACATAGAAGTTTGTTTTCATTTCTTGGTAATAATAATAATAGTAATAATAATACCAATAATGATACTAGTACTAATACCAGCAGAATGGAAATTAGACCATATTACCCCCATATACAAGAAGGGATGGAAGGATGATCCAGGAAATTACAGGCCTATTATTCTAATTTCAATACCAGGGAAGCTGATGGAGCAGATCATCCTGAGTACCATTATGTAGTACATGCAGAACAACCAGGTGATCAGGCCCAGTCAGCATGGGTTCAAGAAAGGCAGGTCCTGTTTGACTAACCTGATCTCCTTCTATGACAGGGTGACATGGTTACTGGATGAGGGAAGGGCTGTGATTGTTGTCTACCTTGACTTTAGCAAGGCCTTTGACAAGGTTTCCCACAGCATTCTCCTGGAGAAGCTGGCTGCTCATGGCTTGGATGTGCACACACTTTGCTGGATAAAAAACTGGTTGGATGGCTGGGTCCAAAGAGTTGTGTTCAGTGGAGTTCCATCCAGTTGGTGGGTGGTCACAAGTGGTGTTCCCAGGGCTGCTCCTCTTTAACATCTTTAGTGATGACCTGGGTGGGGGGATAGAGTGCACCCTCAGTAAGTCTGCAGATGACCATAAGCTGGGTGAGACTGTTGATCTGCTTGAGGGCAGGGAGACTCTGCAGAGGATCTGGACAGGTTTGATCCATGGGCCAAGGCGAGTGGCATGAGTTTCACTCAGGCCAAATGTTGGGTCCTGCACTTGGGCCACAACAACCCCTGGCAGTGCTACAGGCTTGGGAAGGAGTGGCTGGAGAGCTGCCCAGCAGAAAGGGACCTGGGGCTGCTGGTTGACAGCAGCTGAACATGAGCCAGCAGTGTGCCCAGGTGACCAAGAAGGCCAATACCATCCTGGCTTGCATCAGGAATAGTGTGACCAGCAGGAGCAGAGAGGTGATAATTTCTTCACAAAAAGAGTGATGGGGAATTGGAACAGGCTTCCCAGGGAGGTGGTGGAGGCACAGTCCTTGGAGGTGTTCAAACAATGTATGGACATGGTGTTTCAGGAGATGGTTTAGTGGTTAGGGGTTGTAGGGCAGACAGTTTGACTTGATCATCTTGAGATTCTTTCCTAGCTTAGATGATTCTGTGATTCTATGATCATCCACAGAGGGACCATAACCATTCTGAGACTTTCCCAACTTAGAAAAATTTCTGCAGGTAACTTTTCCAGCTGTTATGTTATTTATAAGGAGGGCAAAGCAATATGGAAAGAAAATAAAAAGGGTCCAGTCTTCATTATCTCTACAAAGTTTCTGTTTTAATGAAATCAGTTTCTTATCTAATGATTTTGTGAGACAAAAAGAGAGATTGACACTCCCCTCCCACTGAAGTGGATCCATCCCTCTGGCTGCTGAGGATATTGTACCAGCCACGGTGCCTCAGGCTCCACTGACTGGTGTGTTAGGCAGGTCGTAGGTGTCCTGAAATCATGCAGAATTGCAATAGGTGTTTCAGCAATCATTTTGGTCTTTCACCTGTGTGATGGCTACCTTTGCTGCCCATGCTATTTTGGATTACAGAAGATCCCACCAACCCACAACAGAGTTTCAGAATATTGCTGAAGGAGGAGTCCTCCTTTATGTTAATATTCTTGGTGGTTTGGAGTTTGTTTCTTGATTTTTTTTTTAATAATTAAAATGTTGTGAATGCATATTTTGTAAGGATATATGTGATTTGTTCAGAACTGAAGAAAGGTTGGATCTTGTCTGGTTTTATTTGATTATTCTTTTTCTGGGGGCTGACTGGGAGGATTGCTCTCTCCCTGCAAACTTTTACTCTCAAACCTTAAGGGATTATAGTTACAGCAACTAACAAACTACTGTGTATTTTAGCACAGGCTGCAAGGAGACTTTTAAATTTTT
Source organism: Apus apus (assembly GCF_020740795.1). Classification (NCBI taxonomy): domain Eukaryota; kingdom Metazoa; phylum Chordata; class Aves; order Apodiformes; family Apodidae; genus Apus; species Apus apus. Next base: position 73,577,016 of record NC_067312.1, on the reverse strand, counting down.
TTATTTTTTTTTTTTAAACAATTTTTTCTTAAAATTATTGCTCCAGCTGAAGTGAGGGAAGTTTCCAACAGCTGTGCAAACTGCTGACACCCACAAGGACATGTCTCACACAGTCCTTGGCTGCCTAATTGAGGGAACAAAGCCTTCATTCTCAAGAGAAAATAATGAAATGTAGTAGTGCACTCAACTCCAGCAAACACCTATGCTCCTGACTGAATACTCCCAAGCCAGTGCCAGGACTGGGTGGTTCTGACATGACAGACCTTTCCCATGAACTTCTCCAGGCTGCACTTTTCCTGAAACAAAAAGCCTGCAATGGCCTGGAGATGCCAGCACAGCTCCCTTTAGTTCACACCGCATTTGGTGCTCCGCAAAGCAGCTCTCCCTGAACTCTCTCCTCTCTGTGGAAAGGAGCTGCTGTACCTGCAAAAAGCCCAGTGGTTTTCCCAGTGAGATTGTTATATCCATCCTGACAAACACAGGCTGATTTGGAAGCCCCACATGCTCGGGCCGGTGCACAAGAATAAAGCAACAGCTGAAAAATCCCTGCAGAAACATGTCAATTTAAATTCAGTATGTTTTATTTTGGATTAAGCAACTGCAACTTTCATA